>NW_027206584.1:0-330397 GCF_024711535.1 Dipodomys merriami
GAGGGTAAGGGTGAGGGTTAGGTTTAGGGTGATGTTTAGGGTGAGGGTGAGGCTTAGGGTGAGGGTGAGGGTGAGGGTTCAGTTGAGGGTTTGGGTTAGTGTTAGGGTGAGGTTGAGTGTGAGGTTTAGGGATAGGTTTAGGCTTAGTTTTCGGGTTAGGCTGAGGGTGACTGTGAGCTTGAGGGTTAGTATTATGGTGAGCATTAGGGTTGGGGTTAGGGTGAGGTCAGTGTTGGGGTGAGTGTTAGGGTTTGGGTGAGGGTTAGCGTTAGGTTTAGGGTGAGGGTGTGTTTGAGGGTTAGGGTTTGGGTTAGGGTGAAGGTTAGATGAGGGTGAGGGTTAGGGTTAGGGTGATGGTTAGGGTTAGGGTGACGGTGAGGGTTAGCATTAGGGTGAGGGTTAGGGTTATGGTGCAGATTATGTTGAGTTTTAGGGCTACCCTGATGTTTATGGTGAGGGTGAGGGTTGGTTTGAGGGTTTGCATTAGTTTTAGGTTGAGGTTGGGGGTGAGGGTGAGGCTTAGGGTTAGGGTTAGGGTGAGGGTGACTCTGAGGGTTAAGGTTAGGGTTAGGCTTAAGCTGTTGGTTAGGTTGAGGGTGAAGGTGAGGGTTAGTTTTAGGATTAGGGTTAATGATAGGGTGATATTTAGGGTGAGGATTAGTGTGAGAGTTAGTGTTAGGGTTAGGCTTAGTGTTAGAGTGAGTGTAAGGGTTAGGTTGAGGGTTAGGGTTAGGGATTGGGTGAGGGTTGTGATGACGGTAAGGGTGAGGGTAAGGTTTAGGGTGAGGGTTATGGTGAGTGTGAGGGTTAGGGTTAGGGTTAGGGTGAGGGTGAGGGTGAGGGTGAGGATTCCGTCGAGGGTTTGTGTTAGGGTTAGGGTGAGGTTGAGGGTGAGGGTGAGACTCAGGGTTAGGTTTAGGGTGATGGTGAGTGTGAGGATTAGGGATAGGGTTAGGCTTAGGTTTAGAGTTAGGCTGAAGGTGACTGTGAGCGTGAGGGTTAGGGTTAGGGTGAGGGTTAGGGTTAGGTTGAGGGTTAGCGTTAGGGTTAGGGTTAGGGTTAGGTTGGAGGTTAGGTTTAGGGTGAGGGTTAGCCTTAGGGGTAGGGTTAGGTTGAGGGGGAGAGGGAGGGCTAGGGTTAGGATTAGGTTTAGGGTGAGCCTGTGGGTGAGGGTGAGGGTGAGGGTTAGGTTTAGGGTGAGGGTAAGGCTAAGGGTTAGGGTGAAGGTTAGGTTGAGGGTGATGTTTAGGTTGAGAGTTTGGGTTAGGGTTAGGGTGAGTGTGAGGGTGAGTGAGAGGGTTAGGATTAGGGTTAGGGTTAGGTTTAGGGTGAGGGTGAGTGTGAGGGTTAGTGTTTGGGTTATTGTTAGGCTTAGGTTTAAGCTGAGGGTGAGGGTGAGAGTGAGGGTTAGGGTTATGTTGAGTGTGAGCATTAGGGTTAGGTTTAGGGTGAGGGTGAGGTTGAGGGTTAGTTTGAGGGTTAGTGTTAGGGTGAAATTGACGGTTAGCGTTAGGGTGAGGGTTAGGTTTATGGTGCGGATTAGGGTGAGTGTTAGGGTTACGGTGATGTTTATGGTGAGGGTGAGGGTTGGTTTGAGGGTTTGCGTTAGGTTTAGGGTGAGGTTGAGGGTGAGGGTGAGGCTTAGGGTTAGGGTTAGGGTGAGGGTGAATCTGAGGGTCAGGGTTAGGAATAGGCTTTAGGCTGAGGGTTAGGCTGAGGGTGAGGGTGAGGGTTAGGGATAGGGTTAGGGTTAATGATAAGGTGATATTTAGGGTGAGGTTTAGTGTGAGAGTTAGTGTTAGGGTTAGGGTTAGTGTTAGAGTGAGTGTAAGTGTTAGGTTGAGGGTTAGGATTAGGGATAGGGTGAGGGTTGGGATGAGGGTTAGGGTGAGGGTAAGGTTAAAGTTGAGGGTTATGGTGAGTGTGAGAGTTAGCGTTAGGGTGAGTGTTAGGGTGAGGTTGAGGGTTCAGTTGAGGGATTGGGTTAGGGTTAGGGTGAGGTTGAGGGTGAGGGTGAGACTTAGGGTTAGGTTTAGGGTGATGGTGAGTGTGAGGATTAGGGATAGGGTTAGGCTTAGCTTTAGGGTTAGGCTGAGGGTGACTGTGAGGTTGAGGGTTAGGGTTAGGATGAGGTTTAGGTTTAGGGTGAGGCTTAGTGGTAGGGCTAGGGTTAGGGTTAGGTTCGAGTTTAGGTTTAGGGTGAGGTTAGCGTTAGGGGTAGGGTGAGGTTGAGGGTGAGGGTGAGGGCTAGGGTTAGGATTAGGTTTAGGGTGAGGGTTACGGTCAGAGTGAGGGTTAGGGTTAGGTTTAGATTTACGGTGAGATTAAGGGTTAGCGTGAGGTTTAGGGTGAGTGTGAGGGTTAGAGTTAGCATTAGGGTTAGGGTGACGTTTAGGGTGAGGGTTAGGTTTAGGTTTAGGGTTAGGGTGAGGTGAGGGTGAGGGTGATTGTGAGGTTTATGGTTAGGGTGAGAGATAGGCTTAGCGTGAGGGTTAGGGTTAGGGTTAGGGTGAGGGTGAGCGTGAGGGTGACAGTGAGGCTTAGGTTGTGGGTGAGGGTGAGTGTGAGGGTTAGGCTTAGGCTTAGGGTTAGGGTTAGTGTGACGGTGAAGTTGAGGGTTAGTGTTAGGAGTAGCGTTAGGTTTAAAGTTAGGCTGAGGGTGAGCGTGAGGATGAGGGTGACGGTTAGGGTTAGGGTTAGGGTGAGGGTTAGGTTTAGTGTGAGGGTTAGGGTGAGGTGAAGTCTAAAGGTTAGGGAGAGGGTGAGGGTTAGGTTTAGGGTTAGGGTGAGGGTTAGGGTGAGGTTCAGGGTTAGGTTTATGGTTAGCGTTAAGATGAGGGTGAGGGTTAGGGTGAGGTTGAGGGTGAAGGTTAGTGTGAGGGTTAGGGTTAGTGTGAGGGTTATTGTTAGGGTTAGTGTTAGGGTTACGGTTAAAGTGAGGTTGCGAGTGAAGTGAGGTTTAGCGTTAGGGTTAGCGTTAGGATGAGAGTTAGGGTGAGGGTAAGTGTTGGGGTGAGGGTTAGGGTTTGGCTGAGGTTTAGGGTGAGGTTGAGGGTTAGTGTTAGGGTTAGGGTTACTGTGAGTTTAAGGGTTAGTTTGAAGGGTTAGTGTGAGGGTGAGGGTTAGGGTTAGCATTAGGGCTAGTGTGAGGGTTCGGGTGAGTGTTAGGGTTAGGTTAGGGTGAGGGTTAGGGTTAGGGTGAGGGTTAGGATGAGGGTTAGTGTTGGGTTAGGGTGAGGGTTAGATGAGTGTGAGGGTTAGGGTTAGGTTGAGGTTTAGGTTTAGGGTGAGGGTTATGGTTAGGATTAGGGTTAGCATTAGGGTTAGTGTGTGGGTTAGGGTGAGTGTTAGGGTTTGTTTAGTGTGAGGGTTAGGGTTAAGGTGAGGGTTAGGGTGAGGGTTAGGGTTGGGTTAGGGTGAGGGTTAGATGAGGGTGAGGGTTAGGGTTAGGTTGAGGGTTAGGTTTAGGGTGAGGGTTAGGGTTAGGATTAGGGTTAGGGTGAGGTCTATGGTGAGAGTGAGGGTTAGGGTGAGGGTTAGGGTTAGGGTGAGGGTTAGGGTTAGTGTGAGGGTAAGGTTAAAGGTTAGATTGAGGGTGAGTGTTAGGGTTAGGTTTAGGGTGAGGTTTAGGGTTAGAGTTATGGTTAGGGTTAGGGTGAGGGTGAGTGTGAGTGTGACAGTGAGGCTTAGGGTCAGGGTGACGGTGAGGGTGAGTGTGAGTCTTAGACTTAGGGTTAGGTTTAGGATTAGGTTTAGTGTGAGGGTGAAGGTGAATGTTAGTGTTAGGAGTAGGTTTAGGTTTACAGTTAGGCTGAGGGTGAGCGTGAGGGTGAGGGTGACGGTTAGAGTTAGGGTTAGGTTGAGGGTTAGGGTTTGTGTGAGGGTTAGGCTGAGGGTAATGTTAAAGGTTAGCGTGATGGTGAGGGTTAGGCATAGGGTTAGGGTGAGGATTAGGGTGAGGTTTAGGGTTAGGGTTACGGTTACTGTTAGGTTGAGGGTGAGGGTTAGGTTGAGGGTAAAGGTGAGGTTAGGGTGAGGGTTAGGGTTAGGGTGAGGTTTAGGTTGAGGATGAGTGTGAGTGATAGTGTGAGGCTTAGTGTTCGGGAGAGTATGAGGGTTAGGGTTTGGTTGAGTGTTAGGGTTGGGTGAGTGTTAGGGTGACGGTGAGTGTGAGGGTTAGGGTTGGGTTTAGGGTTAGAGTGAGGGGTAGGGTTAAGGGTAGGTTTAGTGTTAGGGTTAGGGTTAGGGTTAGTGTGAGGGTTAGGGTTAGGTTGAGGTTTAGGTTTAGGGTGAGGTTTAGGGTTAGTATGAGGGTTAGGGCTAGGGTGAGGGAAACGGTGAGTATTAGGGTTAGGGTGATGTTCAGGGTGAGGGTGAGGGTTAGGGTTAGGGTGAGGGTGAGGGTTAAGTTGAGGGTTTGGGTTAGCGTTAGGGTGAGGTTGAGGGTGAGGGTGAGTCGTAGTGTTAGGTTTAGTGTGAGGGTGTGTGTGAGGGTTTGGGATGGCGTTAGGCTTAAGTTTAGGGTTAGGCTGAGGGTGACTGTGAGCGTGAGAGTTAGGGTTAGGGTGAGGTTTAGGGTTAGGGTGAAGGTAAGGGTTGGGTTGAGTGTTAGGGTTAGGGTGAGGGTTCACGTTAGGGTTAGGGTGAGCGTTAGGGTTAGGTTGGAGGTTAGGGTTAGGATGAGTGTTAGCGTTAGGGTTAGGGATCTAATTAGGTTGGAGATTAGGGTTAGGATGTGTGTTAGCGTTAGGGGTAGGGTTAGGTTGAGGGTTAGGGTGAGGGTTAGGGTTAGGTTGAGGGTGAGGGTGAGGGTTCGGTTGAGGGTTTCGGTTAGGGTTAGAGTGAGGGTGAGGGTGAGTGTGAGGGTTAAGTTTATGGTTAGGTTTAGGTTTAGGGTGAGGGTGAGTGTGAGGTTTAGGGTTAGGGTTATTTTTAGGCTTATGTTTAAGCTGAGGGTGAGTGTGAGTGTGACCGTTATGGTTATGTTGAGTGTGAGAATTAGGGTTAGGTTTAGGGTGAGGGTGAGGTTGAGGGTTAGGGTGAGGTTTATTTTGAGGGTTAGTGTGAGAGTTAGGTTTAGGGTTAGTGTTAGGGTTAGGGCTGGGTTTAGGGATAGGCTTAGTGTTAGGCAGAAGGTGAAGATGAGGGTGAGGGTTAGGGTTTGGGTGAGGATGAGGTTTAGGGTTAGAGTTAGCATTAGGGTGAGGGTTAGTGTTAGGGTTAGTGTTACAATTAGGTTTACGATGAGGGTGAGTGTGAGGGTTAGGGTTAGGATTAGACTTAGGGTGAGGGTGAGAGTGAGGGTAAGTGTGAGGGTTAGGTTTAGGCTTAGGGTTCGAGTATGGGCTAAGGTGAGGGTGAGGGTTAGTGTTAGGGTTGGGGTGAGGGTTAGGGTGAGTGTGAGGGTTACGGTTAGTCTTAGTCTTAGGCTTAGGCTTAGGCCGAGTATGAGTGTGAGGGGGATAGTGTTAGGGTTAGGATGAGGGTTAGGGTTTTAGGGTTAGGGTGAGGGTTAGGATGAGGTTTAGGGTTAGGATTAGGGTTAAGTGAGGGCTACAGTGAGGGTGAGGGTTAGGGTTAGCGTTAGGATGAGGTTTAGGGTTAGGGTTACTTTGAGGGTGAGGGTTAGGGTTATGGTGAGCGTTAGGTTTAGGGTGAGGGTGAGGGTGAGGTTTAGGATTAGGTTTAGGGTTAGGGTTAGGTTTAGGATTAGGGTTACAGTGAGGGTGAGTGTGTGGATTAGGGTTAGGGTTAGGCTTAGGCTTAGGATTAGGATGAGGGTGATAATGGGGATGAGAATTCGCTTTTGAGTGATGGTTAGGGTTATGGTTAGGTTGAGGGTTAGGATGAGGGTTAGGGTTAGGATTAGGGTTAGGCTGAGGGCTAGGATGAGGGTGATGTTTAGGGTTAGGGTTAGGCTTAGGCTTAGGGATAGGCTGAGGCTGAAGTTGAGGGTGTGGGTTACGGTTAGGGTGATGGTTAGGGTTACAGTTAGGGTGAGTGTTAGAATGATGATTACGGTTAGGGTGAGGGTTAGGGTGAGGGTGACAGTAAGGGTAAAGGTGAGGGTTAGTCTGAGGGTGAGTGTTATGGTAATGGTGAAGGTTAAGTGTTAGGGTGAGGGTTAGGTGAGGGTTA
Source organism: Dipodomys merriami (assembly GCF_024711535.1). Classification (NCBI taxonomy): domain Eukaryota; kingdom Metazoa; phylum Chordata; class Mammalia; order Rodentia; family Heteromyidae; genus Dipodomys; species Dipodomys merriami. The sequence continues at coordinate 6,139 of NW_027206584.1, forward strand.
GGGATAGGGTTAGTGTTAGGGTTAGGGTGAGGTTTAGTGTGAGGGTTACGGTTAGGGTTACGGTTACGATTAGGGTTAGGGTGAGGGTGAGTGTGAGGGTTCGGGTTAGTCTTAGGCTTATGCTTAGGCTTAGGCCCAGCTTGAGGTTGAGGGTGGGGGTTACGGTTAGGGTGAGTGATAGGGTTAGGGTAATGGTTAGGGTTAGGGCAAGGTTGAAGTTTAGGGTTAGGGTTAGAGTGAGTTTTAAGTTTAGGGTGATGGTTAGGGTTAGTGTGAGGGTTAGTGTTCGGGTTAAGGTGAGTTTTTGTGTGAAGGCAAGTGTTAGGGTGAGGTTTAGGGTTAAGGTGAGGTTTAGGGTTAGAGTTAGTGTAGGGTGAGGGTTAGGGTTATGGTTTGTGTTAGGGTTAGGGTTAGCGTGAGGTTTAGGGTGGGGGTGAGTGTTAGGGTTAGGGTTAGGATTAGGATTAGGGTTAAGGAGAGGGTGAGTGTGAGGGTTAGGGTTAGGGTTAAGGTTAGGATTAGAGTTATGGTGAGGGTGAGGTGAGGGTTAGGGTTAGGGTGAGGGTTGGGGTTAGGGTTAGAGTGAGGTTTAAGGTGAGGGTTAGGTTTAGGCTTAGGGTTAGGGTATGGGCTAAGGTGAGGGTGAGGGTTACGGTCAGGGTTAGAGTGAGGGTTAGGGTGAGGGTTAGGTTTAGGGTTAGTTTTAGGGTTAGGGTTGGGGTTAGGGATAGTCTTAGTGTTAGGCGGAGGGTGAGGGTGAGGGTGAGGGTTAGGGTTGGGGTTTGGGTGAGGTTTATGGTTAGTGTTAGTGTTACGGTGAGAGTTAGTGTGAGGGTTAGGGTTAGGGTGACTGTTACTTTTAGGGTTAGGGTGAGTTTCAGTGTGAGTGTAAGGGTTAGTTTTAGTCTTAGGCTTAGGCTTAGTCCGAGCCTAAGGGAGAGGGTGAGGGTTAGGGTTAGGGTCAGGGTTAGGGTTAGGATGAGGGTTATGGACAGGGTGAGGGTTAGGGTCAGGGTTAGGGTTAGAGTGAGGGTTAGGGTGAGGGATAGGGTTAGGGTTAGGGTGAGGGTTAGGGTTAATGTGAGGTTTAGGGTTAGGGTGTGTTTTAGGGATAGTGTGAGGGTTCATGTTAGGTTTAGGCTCAGTGTTAGGGTGAGGGTAAATGTTAGGTTGAGTGTTAGGTTTAGGGTGAGGTTTAGGGTTAGTATGAGGGTTAGGGCTAGGGTGAGGGTAAGGGTGAGGGTTAGGGTTAGGGTGATGTTAGGGTGAGGGTGAGGGTTAGGGTGAGTGTGAGGGTGAGGGTTAAGATGAGGGTTTGGGTTAGGGTTAGGGTGAGGTTGAGGGTGAGGTTGAGACTTAGGGTTGGGTTCAGGGTGAGGGTGAGTGTGAGGATTAGGGATAGGGTTAGGCTTATGTTTAGTGTTAGGCGGAGGGTGACTGTGAGCATGAGGTTTAGGGTTAGGGTGAGGTTTAGGGTTAGGTTGGAGGTTAGGTTTAGAGTGAGGGTTAGCATTAGGGGTAGGGTTAGGTTGAGGATGAGAGTGAGTTTTAGGGTTAGGAATAGGTTTAGTGTGAGCCTGTTGGTGAGGGTGAGGGTGAGGGTTAGGGTTAGGGTGAGGGTTAGGCTAAGGGTTAGGGTGAGGGTTAGGTTTAGGGTGATGTTTAGGTTGAGGGTTTGGGTTTGGGTTAGGGTGTGTCTGAGGGTGAGTGAGAGGGTTAGGATTAGGGTTAGGGTTAGGTTTAGGGTGTGGGTGAGTGTGAGGGTTAGGGTTAGGGTTATTTTTTGGCTTAGGTTTAAGCTTAGGGTTAGGGTGAGTGTGAGGGTTAGAGTTATGTTGAGTGTGAGCATTACGGTTAGTTTTATGGTGAGGTTGAGGTTGAGGGTTAGGGAGAGGTTTAGGGTTTGGGTTAGGGTGAGGGTTAGATTACGGTGAGGGTTAGGATTAGGGAGAGGGTTAGGGTTAGGGTGAGGGTGAGGGTTATCGTTAGGGTGAGGGTTAGGGTTTTGGTGCCGATTAGGGTGAGTGTTAGGTTTACGGTGATGTTTATGGTGATGGTGAGGGTTGGTTTGAGGGTTTGCGTTAGGTTTAGGGTGAGGTTGAGAGTGAGGGTGACGCTTAGGGTTAATGTTAGGGTGAGGGTGATTGTGAGGGTTAGGGTTAAGCTTTAGGCAGAGGGTTAGGGTGAGAGTGAGGGTGAGGGTGATGATTAGGGTTAGGGTGAGGGTTAGGATAGGGTTAGGGTGAGGGTTAGGCATAGTGTGATGGTTAAGGTTAGGGTGAGGTTTAGGGTTACTGTAAGGGCTCATGTTAGGTTTAGGCTTAGTGTTAGGGTGAGGGTAAGTGTTAGGTTGAGGTTTACTTTAGGGTGAGGTTTAGGGTTAGTATGAGGGTTAGGGCTAGGGTGAGGGTAAGGTTGAGGGTTAGGGTTAGGGTGATGTTTACGGTGAGGGTGAAGATTAGGGTGAGGGAGAAGGTGAGGGTGAGGGTTCAGTTGAATATTTGGGTTAGGGTTAGGGTGAGGTTGAGGCTTAGGGTTAGGTTGAGGGTGAGGGTGAGGGTTAGGGTCAGGGTTAGGGTTAGTATTATCATTAGGGTTAGGGTTAGAATAACGTTGAGGGTGAGGATTAGGGTTAGGGTTAGGGTGAGGTTTAGGCTTAATGTTAGTGATTGTGTTAGGGTTAGGGTTAGGGTGAGAGTTAGGAGGAGGGTTAGGGTTAGGGTTAGGATTAGGTTTAGGGTGAGGGTGAGTGTGAGGTTTAGGGATAGGGTTAGGCTTAGGTTTAGGGTTATGCTGAGGGTGACTGTGAGCTTGAGTGTTAGGGTTATGGTGAGCATTAGGTTTGGGATTAGGATGAGGGTAAGGGTTGGTGTGAGTGTTAGGGTTTGGGTGAGGGTTAGCGTTAGGTTTAGGGTTAGGGTTAGTTTGGAGGTTAGTGTTAGGGTGAGGGTTAGCGTTAGTGGTAGGTTTAAGTTGAGGGTGAGGGTGAAGGTTAGGATTAGGATTAGGTTTAAGGTGAGCCTGAGGGTGAGGGTGAGGGTGAGGGTTAGGGTTAGGGTGAGGGTTAGGCTAAGGTTTAGGGTGAGTGTTAGGTTTAGGGTGATGTTTAGGTTAAGCGTGAGGGTTAGGGTTAGGGTTAGGGTGAAGTTTCAGTTGATGGTTTGGGTTAGGGTTAGGTTGAGGGTGAGGGTGAGTGAGTGGGTTAGGTTTAGGGTTAGGATTCGGTTTAGGGTGAGGTTGAGTGTGAGTGTTAGGGTTGGTTTATTGTTAGGCTTAGGTTTAAGCTGAGGGTGAGGGTGAGTGTGAGGTTTAGGGTTATGTTGAGTGTGAGAACTAGGGTTAGGATTATGGTGACGGTGTGGTTGAGGATAAGGGTGAGGGTAGGGTTTGGGTTAGGGTGAGGGTTAGATGAGGGTGAGGGTTAGGGTTAGGGTAAGGGTTAGGGTTAGGGTGAGGGTGAGGGTTAGCGTTAGGGTGAACGTTCGGGTTATGGTGCGGATTAGGGTGAGTGTTAGGGTTACCGTGATGTTTATGGTGAGGGTGAGGGTTGGTTTGAGGGTTTGCGTTAGGTTTAGGGTGAGGTTGAGGGTGAGGGTGGGGCTTAGGGTTAGGGTTAGGGTGAGGGTGACTCTGAGGGTTAGGGTTAGGGTTAGGCTTTAGGCTGAGGGTTAGGCTGAGGGTGAGGGTGAGGGTTAGGGTTAGAGTGAGTTTTAGGGTTAGGGTTAATGATAGGGTGATATTTAGGGTGAGGGTTGGTGTGAGAGTTATTGTTAGGGTTAGGCTTAGTGTTAGAGTGAGTGTAAGGGTTAGCTTGAGGGTTAGGGTTAGGGATAGTGTGAGGGTTGCGATGAGGGTTAGGGTGAGCGTAAGGTTTAGGGTGAGGATTATGGTGAGTGTGAGGGTTAGGGTTAGGGTTAGGGTGAGGGTGAGGTTTAGGGTCATGTAAGGGCTAAGGTTAGGGTTAGGATGAGGGTTAGGGAGAGGGTTAGGATGAGAGTTAGGGTGAGGGTTCGGGTTTGGGTTCAGTTTAGGGTTATGGTGAGGGTTATGGTTAGGTTTAGGGTCAGGGTGAGGGTGAGGTTTAGGGTTATGGTAAGGGCTAGGGTTAGGGTTAGGATGAGGGTTAGGGAGAGGGTTAGGATGAGGGTTAGATTGAGGGTTCGGTTTAGGGTTCGGGTTAGGGTTAGGGTGAGGGTGGGAGTGAGGGTGAGAGTGAAGGTTAGGGTTAGAGTTAGGATGAGGGTGAAGTTTAGGGTTAGGATTAGGGTTAGGGTTCGGTTTAGGCTGAGGATGAGGCTGAGGGTGTGGGTGAGGATTAGGGTTAGGTTGAAAGTTAGGGTTAGGGTTAGGGTGAGGGTTTGGGTTAGGGTTAAGTTTAGGATGAGAGTTAATTTGAGCGGTATGGTTATGGTTAAGATGAGCGTTAGGGTTAGCGTTAGGGTTATGGTTAGGGTTAGGGTTAGGGTGAGGGTTAGGGTAAGTGTGAGGGTTGGGGTTAGTGTTAGCTTTATGGTAAGAGTAAGGGTTAGCGTGAGGATCAGGGTGAGTGTGAGGGTAAGAGTTAGCATTAGGCTTAGGGTGAGGTTTAGGGTGAGGGTTAGGGTGAGGTTTCGGGTTAGGGTGAGGTGAAGGTGAGGGTGATTGTTAGGTTTATGGTTAGGATGAGAGATAGGTTTAGCGTGAGGGTTAGGGTTAGGGTTACAGTGAGAGTGAGCATGAGGGTGACAGTGAGGCTTAGGGTGTGGGTGAGGGTGAGGGTGAGGGTTAGGGTTATGTTTAGACTTAGGGTGAGGCTGAGGGTTAGGGTGAGGGTTAGGCTTAGACTTAGGGTTAGATGATAGGCTAGGGTGAGCGTGAGGGTTAGTGTTAGGGTTAGGGTGAGGGTTAAGGTTAGTGTGAGGTTTACGGTTAGACTTAGTCTTAGGCTTACGCTTAGGCCGAGCATGAGTGTGAGGGAGAGGGTTAGGGTTAGGATGAGGATTAGGGCTTTAGGGTTAGGGTGTGGGTTAGGATGAGGGTGAGTTTTAGGGTTAGCGTTAGGTTGAGGTTTAGGGTTAGAGTTAGGGTTACTTTGAGGGTGAGGGTTACGATTAGTGTGAGGGTTAGTTTTAGGTTTAGGGTGAGGGTGAGGGTTAGGATTAGGTTTAGGGTTAGGGTTATTGTTAGTTTTATGGTTAGGGTTAAGTTTACAGTGAGGGTGAGGCTGAGGGTGAGGGTTAGGATTAGGGTTAGGTTTAGGGTGTGGGTTAGGCTGAGGGTTAGCATTAGGCTGAGGGTGAGTTTGGGGATGAGGATTAGCTTTTGAGTGATGGTTAGGGTTATGGTTAGGTTTAGGGTTAGGATGAGGTTTAGGGTTGGGATTAGGGTTAGGGTGAGGGCTAGGATGAGGGTGAGTGTTAGGGTTAGGGTGAGGGTTAGGGTTAGGGTTAGGGTGAGGGTTAGGGATAGTGTGAGGTTTAGGGTTAGGGTGAGGTTTAGGGTTACTGTGAGGTTTCATGTTAGGTTTAGGCTTAGTGTTATGGTGAGGGTAAGGGTTAGGTTGAGGGTTAGGTTAGGGTGAGGTTTAGAATTAGTTTGAGGGTTAGGGCTACTGTGAGGGTAAGTGTGAGTGTTAGGGTTAGGGTGATGTTTAGGGTGAGGGTGAGTGTTATGGTGAGTGTGAGGGTGAGGGTTCAGTTGAGGGTTTGGGTTAGGGTTAGGATGAGGTTGAGACTTAGTGTTAGGTTGAGGGTTAGGATGAGCGTTAGGGTTAGGATTAGGGTTAGGGTGAGGGCTAGGATGAGGTTGATGTTTAGGGTTAAGGTTAGGCTTAGGCTTAGGGTTAGGCTGAGGCTGAAGGTGAGGGTGAGGGTTAGAGTTAGGGTGATGGTTAGGGTTAAAGTTAGGGTGAGGGTTAGGGTGAGGGGGACAGTAAGGGTTAAGGTGAGGGTTAGGCTGAGGGCGAGTGTTATGGTAATGTTGAACGTTAGGGTTAGGGTGACGGTTAGGGTGAGGGTTAGGTTTAGGTTTAGGGTTAGGGTTAGCGTTAGGGTGCGGGTTAGTGTGAGGATTAGGGTTAGGGTTAGGTTTACGGTTAGGGTTAGGGTGAGGGTGATTGTGAGGGTTAGGGTTAGTCTTAGGCTTATGCTTAGACTAAGGCCCAGCTTGATGGTGAGGGTGGGGGTTATGGTTAGGGTGAAGGTTAGGGTTAGGATAATAGTGTTAGAGCGAGGTTGAGGGTTAGGGTTAGGCTTAGGGTGAGTTTTAAGTTTAGGGTGATGGTTAGGGTTAGTGTGAGGGTTAGTGTTCGGGTTAAGTTTAGTTTTAGTGTGAGGGTAAGTGTTAGGGTGAGGTTTAGGGTTAGGGTGACATTTAGGTTTAGAGTTAGTGTTAGGGTGTGGGTTAGGGTTAGGGTTAGGGTTAGGTTTAGGGTGAGGTTTAGGCTGGGGGTGAGTGTTAGGGTTAAGGTTAGGATTAGGATTAGGGTTAAGGTGAGGGTGAGTGTGAGGTTTAGGTTTAGGGTTAGGGTTAGGATTAGAGTTATGGTGAGGGTAAGCTGAGGGTTAGGGTTAGGGTGAGGGTTGGGGTTAGGGTTAGTGTGAGGGTTAGGGTGAGTGTTAGGATTAGGCTTAGGGTTAGGGTATGGGCTAGGGTGGGGGTGATGGTTAGGCTCATGGTTAGAGTGAGGGTTAGGGTGAGGTTTAGGTTTAGGGTTAGTTTTAGGGTTAGGGTTGGGGTTAGGTATATTCTTAGTGTTAGGCGGAGGGTGAGGGTTAGGGTGAGGTTTAAGGTTAGGGTTTGGGAGAGGTTTATGGTTAGTGTTAGTGTAAGGGTGAGGGTTAGTGTGAGGGTTAGGGTTAGGGTGAGTGTTACTTTTAGGGTTAGGGTGAGGGTGAGTGGTAGGGTAAGGTTTAGTCTTAGTCTTTGTCTTAGGCTTAGACCGAGCCTAAGGGTGAGGGTGAGGGTTAGGGTGAGGTTTAGGTTTAGGGTGAGGGTTATGGAGAGGGTGAGGGTTAGGGTTAGCGTTGGGGTTATTGTTAGGATTAGGTTTTGGTGTAAAGTTACTATGAGGGTGAGGGTTTGGGTTACGGTTAGGGTTAGAGTGAGAGTTAGGGTTAGGGTGAGGGTTAAGGTTAGGGTGAGGTTTAGGGTTACTGTGAGGGTTCATGTTAGGTTTAGGCTTAGTGTTAGGGTGAGGGTAAGGGTTAGGTTGAGGGTTAGGTTTAGGGTAGGTTTAGGGTTAGTATGAGGTTTAGGGATATGGTGAGGTTAAGGGTGAGGGTTAGGGTTAGGGTGATGTTTAGGGTGAGGGTGAGGGTTAGGGTGAGATTGAGGGTGAGGGTTCAGTTGAAGGTTTGGGTTAGGGTTAGGGTGAGGTTGAGGGTGAGGATGAGACTTAGGGTTAGGTTTAGGGTGATGGTTAGTGTGAGGATTAGGGATAGGGTTAGGCTTAGGTTTAGGTTTAGGCTGAGGGTGACTGTGAGCATGAGGGTTAGGGTTAGGGTGAGGGTTATTGTTAGGTTGAGTGTTAGGTTTAGGGTGAGGTTTTGGGTTAGGTTGGAGTTTAGGTTTAGGGTGAGGGTTAGCGTTAGGGGTAGGGTTATGTTGAGGGTGAGGGTGAGGGTTATTGTTAGGATTAGGTTTAGGGTGAGCCTGTTGGTGAGGGTGAGGATGAGGGTTAGGGTTAGGGTGAGGGTTAGGCTAAGGGTTAGGGTGAGGGTTAGGTTTAGGGTGATGTTTAGGTTGAGGGTTTGGGTTAGGGTTAGGGGGAGTGTGAGGGTGAGTGAGAGGGTTAGGATTAGGTTAGGGTTAGTTTTAGGATGAGGGTGAGTGTGAGGTTTAGGGTTAGGGTTATTGTTAGGCTTAGGTTTAAGCTGAGGGAGAGGGTGAGTGTGAGGGTTAGGGTTAGGTTGTGTGTGAGCATTAGGATTAGGTTTAGGTTGAGGGTGAGTTTGAGGGTTAGGGTGAGGTTTAGGATGTGGGTTAGGCTGAGGGTTAGATGAGGGTGAGGGTTAGGATTAGGGTGAGGGTTAGCGTTAGGGTGAGGGTTAGGGTTTTGGTACGGATTAGGGTGAGGGTTAGGGTAAGGGTGATGTTTATGGTGAGGGTGAGGGTTGGTTTGAGGGTTTGCTTTAGGTTTAGGGTGAGGTTGAGTGTGAGGGTGAGGCTTAGGTTTAGGGTTAGGGTGAGGGTGACTGTGAGGGTTAGGGTTAGGGTTAGGCTTTAGGCTGAGGGTTAGGCTGAGGGTGAGGGTGAGGGTGATGATTAGGGTTAGGGTGAGGTTTAGGGTTAGCTTTAGGTTGAGGGTTAGGATTAGTGTGAGGGTTAGGATTAAGGTGAGGTTTAGGGTTACTGTGAGGTTTCATGTTAGGTTTAGGCTTAGTGTTATGGTGAGGGTAAGGGTTAGGTTGAGGGTTAGGTTAGCTGAGGTTTAGGGTTAGTATGAGGGTTAGGGATAGGATGACGGTAAGGGTGAGAGTTAGGGTTAGGGTGATGTTTAGGGTGAGGGTGAGGATTAGGGTGAGGGTGAGTGTCAAGGTTCAGTAGAGGTTTTGGGTTAGGGTTAGGGTAAGGTTGAGACTTGGGGTTAGGTTTAGGGTGAGGGTGAGTGTTAGGTTTAGGTTGATGTTTAGGTTGAGGGTGAGGGTTATGTTGAGTGTGAGCATTAGGGTTAGGTTTAGGGTGAGGCTGTAGTTGAGGGTTAGTGTGAGGGTTAGGGTTTGGGTTAGAGTGAGGGTTAGATGAGGATGAGGGTTAGGTTTACGGTTAGGGTTAGGGTTAGGGTGAGGGTGAGGGTTAGCTTTAGTATGAGGCTTAGGGTTAGGGTTATGGTGCGGATTAGGGTGAGTTTTAGGGTTACGGTGATATTTATGATATTTATTTATTTATGATATTTATGATATTTATGAGGGTGAGGGTTGGTTTAAGGGTTTGTGTTAGGTTTAGGGTGAGGGTGAGGCTTTGGGTTAGGATTAGGGTGAGGGTGACTCTGAGGGTTATGGTTAGGGTTAGGCTTTAGGCTGAGGGTTAGGCTGAGGGTGAGGGTGAGGGTTAGGGTTAGGGTGAGGGTTAGGGTTAGGGTTAATGGTAGGGAGATATTTAGGGTGAGGTTTAGTGTGAGAGTTAGTGTTAGGGTTAGGCTTAGTGTTAGATTGAGTGTAAGGGTTCGGTTGAGGGTTAGCTTTAGGGGTAGGGTGAGGGTTGGGATGAGGGTTAGGGTGAGTGTAAGGTTTAGGGTGAGGGTTATGGTGAGTGTGAGGGTGAGGGTTAGGGTTACGGTTAGGGTGAGGTTGAGGTTTAGGGTTATGATAAGGGTTAGGTTTAGGTTTAGGATGAGGGTTAGGGAGAGGTTTAGGATGAGGGTTAGGGTGAGGATTCGGGTTATGGTTCGGGTTAGGGTTAGGGTGAGGGTGGGGTTGAGGGTGAGATTGAAGTTTAGTGTTAGAGTTAGGATGAGGGTGAGGATTAGTTTTAGGATTAGGGTTAGGGTTAGGTTTAGGCTGAGGATGAGGCTGAGGGTGTGGGTGAGGATTAGGGTTAGGATGAGCGTTAGGGTTAGTGTTAGGGTTAGGGATAGGGTTATGGTAGAGTGAGGTTTAGGATGAGGGTTAGGGTTAGGGTTAGGGTTAGGGTCAGGGTTCGGGTGAAGGTTATGGTTATAGTTAGGGTTAGGGTGAGGGTTAGGGTCAGGGTGAGGGTTAGGGGTAGGGGTAGCTTTATGTTGAGAGTAAGGGTTAGCGTGAGGTTTAAGGTGAGTGTGAGGGTTAGAGTTAGCATTAGGGTTAGGGTGAGATTTAGGGTGAGGGTTAGGGTTAGATTTAGGGTTAGGGTTACGGTGAGGGTGAGCGTGAGGGTGACAGTGAGGCTTAGGTTGTGGGTGAGGGTGAGTGTGAGGCTTAGTGTGAGGGTTAGGGTTAGGGTTACTGTTACTTTTTGGGTTAGGGTGAGGTTGATTGTGAGGGTAAGGGTTAATCTTAGTCTTAGGTTAGGCTTAGTCCGAGCCTAAGTGTGAGGGTGATAGTTAGGGTTAGGGTGAGGTTTAGGGTTAGAGTGAGGGTTATGGACAGGGTGAGGGTTAGTGTTAGGGTTAGGGTGATTGTTAGGATTAGGGTTAAATTTAAAGTTACTGTGAGGGTGATGGTTAGGGTTAGGGTTAGGTGAGGTTTAGGTTTAGGTTTAGGGTTAGAGTTAGGGTTAAGGCAATGGTGAGCTTTCGGGTTAGAGATAGGGTTATTGTTAGGGTTAGGGTTAGGGTGAGGGTTAGGGTTAGGCTTAGGATTAGGCTTAGGCTTAGGCCGAGCATGAGGGTGAGGGTTAGGGTTAGGGTTAGTGTGAGTGTTATGGTTAGGGTTAGGGTGAGGGTTAGGCTGAGGTTTAGGGTTAGGGTAGGCGTAGGGTTAGGGTTAGGGTTAGGGTTAAGATAAAGTTTAGATTTAGGGTTATGGTGAGGATTAGGGTTAGGATTTGGGTTAAGGTGAGAGTAAGGGTGAGAATTAGGGTTAGGGTTAGGGTTAAGGTTAGTGTAAGTTTTAGGTTTACAGTTAGGGTTAGGACTAATGTTAGGGTTACAGTGTAGGTTAGGTTTAGGTTTAGGGTTAGGGTTATTGTCAGTGTTATTGTTAGGGTTAAGTTTGCGGTGAGGGTGAGGCTGAGGGTTAGGTTTATGGTTAGGTTTACTGTTAGGTTTAGTGTTAGGGTTAGGGTTAGGGTGAGGTTTAAGGTGATGATTAGGGTTAGGGTTAGGATTAGAGTTATGGTGTTGGTGAGGGTGAGGGTTAGGGTTAGGGTGAGGGTTGGGGTTAGGGTTAGAATGAGGGTTAGGGTGAGTGTTAGGATTAGGTTTATAGTTAGTGTATGGGCTAGGGTGAGGGTGAGGGTTAGGGTGAGGGTTAGGGTGAGGGTTAGGTTTAGGGTTAGGGTTAGGTTTGGGGTTAGGGATAGTCTTAGTGTTAGGCAGAGGGTGAGGGTGAGGGTGAGGGTGAGGGTTAGGTTTAGAGTTAGGGTATGGGCTAGGGTGAGGGTGAGGGTTAGTGTTAGGTTTAGCGTTGGGGTTAGGGTGAGTCTGAAGGTTATGTTTAGTCTTAGGCTTAGTCTTAGTCTTAGGCCGAGCATGAGTGTGAGGGAGAGGGTTAGGGTTAGGATGAGGTTTAGGGTTTTAGGGTGAGGGTGAGGGTTAGGATGAGGTTTAGGGTTAGGATTAGGGTTAGGGTGAGGCCTAGAGTGAGGGTGAGGGTTAGGGTTAGCGTTAGGATGAAGTTTAGGGTTAGGGTTAGGGTTACATTGAGGGTGAGGGTTAGGGTTAGGGTTATGGTTAGGGTGGGGTTGAGGGTTAGGATTAGGTTTAGGGTTAGGGTTATTGTTAGTTTTATGGTTAGGGTTAAGTTTACAGTGAAGGTGAGGCTGAGGGTGAATGTTATTGTTAGGGTTAGGTTGAGGTTTAGGGTTAGGCTTAGGGTTAGAGTGAGGGTGAGGGTTTGGATTAAGGTTAGGGTCACGGTGAGGGTGAGGGTTAGGGTTAGGGTTAGGCTGAGGTTGAGGGTTAGGGTTAGGGTTAGGGTGAGGGTGAGTTTTAGGGTTAGAATTAGGGTTAGAGGAAGGGTTAGGGTTTGGTTTAGGATTAGGTTTACAGTGAGGGTGAGGGTGTGGATTAGGTTTAGGATTAGGCTTAACCTTATGATTAGGCTGAGGGTGATAGTGGGGATGAGGATTAGCTTTTGATTGATGGTTAGGTTTATGGTTAGGTTGAGGGTTAGGATGAGGGTTAGGGTTAGGATTAGTGTTAGGGTGAGGGCTAGGATGAGGGTGAATGTTATGGTTAGGGTTAGGTTGAGGTTTAGGGTTAGGCTTAGGGTTAGGGTGAGGGTTAGGCTGAGGCTGAAGGTGACGGTGAGGGTTAGGGTTAGGGTGATAGAGTTACAGTTAGGGTGAGCTTTAGGATGTGGATTAGGGTAAGGGTGAGGGTTAGGGTGAGGGGGACAGTAAGAGTAAGGGTGAGGGTTAGGCTGAGGGTGAGTGTTATGGTAATGTTGAAGGTTAGGGTTAGGGTGAGGGTTAGGGTGAGGTTTAGGGTTAGGTTTAGGGTGAGGGTGAGGCTTACATTGAGGATTAGTGTAAGGGTTAGTGTGAGGTTTAGGGTGAGGATGAGAGTTAGGATTAGGGTGAGGCCTAGGGTGAGGGTGAGGTTTAGGGTTAGGGTTAGGGTGAGGTTTAGGGTTAGTGTGAGGGTTAGGATGAAGGTTAGGCTGAGTGTTAGTGTTAGGGTTAGGGTGAGGATTAGGGCGAGGGTGAGGTTTAAGGTGAGGGTTAGGGTTAGGATGATGACTAGGGTTAGGGTTAGGGTGAGGTTTATGATTAGGGTGATACTTAGGGTGAGGGTGAGTTTTAGTGTGAGGGTGATGGTGGAGGTGTAGTTGAGGGTTAGGGTTAGGGTGAGGGTTAGGGTGATGGTGACGGTGAGGGTTAGGATGAAGTTGAGGGTTTGGGATAGGATTAGTGTGCGGGTTAGGATTAGGGTTAGGGTTAGGGTGAGGGGTAGGGTGAGGGGTAGGGTTAGGGTTAGGGTGAGGGATAGGGTTAATGTGAGGATTACGGTTACGGTTAGGGTTAGTGTGAGGATAAGGATAAGCGTGAGGGTTAGGGTGAGAGTGAGGTTTAAGGGTTAGCGTTAGGGTTAGGGAGAGGGTTAGTGTGAAAATTAAGTGAGGGTTAGGGTTAGTATGAGGGTGAGGGTTAGAGTTAGGTTTAGATTGCGGGGTCGGGTTAGGGTGAGGTTTAGGTTCTGGTTAGGTTTCGGGTTCGGGTTCGGGTTCGGGTGAGTTTTAGGGTGTGGTTGACGGTTAGGGTTAGGGTGAGGGTTAGGGTTACAGTGAGGATTAGTGTTAGTGTTAGGGTTAGGGTTATAGTGAGGGTAAGGGTTAGGATGAGGTTTAGGGTGAGGATGAGTTTTAGGAATAGCGTTAGTGTTAGGGTGAGGATTAGGGTGAGGGTTAGGATCCAGGTTAGGTTAGGTGAGGGTGAGGGTTATCGTTAGGTTTAGGGTTAGGTTTAGGGTGAGGGTAAGGTTTAGGGTGAGCGTTAGGGTGAGGGTGAGGGTTAGGGTTAAATTGAGGGTTAGGGTGAGCGTTAGGGTGAGATTTCAGTTGAGGGTTTGGGTTAGGGTTAGGGTGAGGTTGAGGGTGAGGGTGAGATTTAGAGTTAGATTTAGGATGAGGATGAGGTTTAGGTTGAGGTTTAGTGTTTCTGTTAGGGTTAGGGTGAGGGTGAGGGTTAGGGTGATGGTAAGGGTTAGAGTGAGGTTTTCAGGGAAGGTGAGGGTTAGGGATAGCATTAGGGTTAAGGATAGGTTTAGGGTGAGGGTTAGGTTTAGTGTTAGGGTTACGGTGAGGGTGAGGGTTAGGGTTAGGGTTAGGGTGAGGGTTAGGGTTAGGGTGACGGTGAGGGTAAGGGATAGGGTGAGGACTAGGGTTAATGTTAGGGTTATGGTAAGGTTTAGGTTTAGGGTGAGGGTGAGAGTGAGAGTTAGGTTTAAGATTAGGCTTAGATGTAGGGTTCAGCTTAGGGTGAGGGTGAGGGTGAGTGTCAGAGTTAGGTTTAGGGTGAGGGTTAGGGTTAGTGTTAGGGTTACGGTGAGGGTGAGAGTTAGGGTTAGGGTGACGGTGAGGGTAAAGTTCAGGGTGAGGGCTAGGTTAAGGTTTAGGGTTAGGTTCATGTTTAGGTTTAGGGTGAGTGTGAGTTTGAGGGTTTGGTTTAGGATGAGGCTTAGGTGTAGGGTTCGGCTTAGGGTGAGGGTGAGGGTGAGTGTGAGAGGTAGGTTTAGGGTGAGGGTTAGGGTTATGGTTATTTTTAGGGTGAGGGTGAAGGTGAGGGTTAGTGTTTGGGTGAGGGTTAGGGTTAGGGTTAAATTTAGGGTGAGGGTTTGGGTTAGTGTTAGTTTTAGGATGAGGATTAGGCTGAGGGTTAGGTTTAGGTTTAGGGTGAGGGTAAGTGTTAGGGGGGGTGAGGATTAAGTTTAGGATTAGGGATAGGTTTAGGGTGAGGGTTAGGGATAGGGTTAGGATTAGGGTGCAGGTTTTGTTTAGGGTTAGGTTTAGAGTTAGGGTGAAGGTGATGGTGAGGGTTAGCGTTTGGATTAGGGTTAGGGTTAGGCTGAGGTTGATGTTGAGCGTGAGGGTTAAGGTTAATGTGAGGGTTAGAGTTAGGGTTATCTTTAAGGTTAGGGTGAGGGTTAGGGTTAGGGTTAGGATGAGGGTAAGGGTTAGGGTAAGGGTTAGGGTGAGGGTGAGGGTTAGTGTTAGGCTTAGGGTTACGGTGAGGTTTAGGGTGAGGGTTAGTGTTAGGGTTAGTGTTAGGGTTAGGGTGAGGGATAGGGTGAGGGTAAGGGTTAGGGTGAAGTTTTGGGTGAGGGTGAGGGATAGGTTAAGATCAGGGGAAGGGTTAGGGTCGAGGTTTCGGGTGAGGTTGAGGGTTAATGTTAGCATTAGGGTTATGGTGAGTGTGAGGGTTAGGGTGAGATTTAGGGTTATTGTTAGGGATATGGTGAGGATTAGGGTTAGGGTTAGGTTTCCGGTGAGGGGTAGGTTGAGGGGTAGGGTTAGGGTTACAGTTAGGGTGAGGGTTAGGGTGAGGGTGACAGTAAGGGTAAAGGAGAGGGTTAGGATGAGGATTAGGGTTAGGGTTAAGGTGAGGGTGAGGATTAGATTGAGGATTAGTGTTAAGTTTAGAGTGAGGTTTAGGGTGAGGATGAGGGTTAGGGTTAGGGTGAGGGCTAGGGTGAAGGTGAGGGTTAGGGATAGGGTTAGGTTGAGGTTTAGGGTTAAGGGGAAGGTTAGGGTTAGTGTGAGGGTTAGTGTTAGGACTAGGTTTACTTTTTAGGTGAGTGTAAATGTTAGGGCGAGGGTTAGCGTTAGGGTGAGGTTTATAGATAGGGTTAGTGTTAGTGTTAGGTTCAGGGTTATTGTTAGGGTTAGGGTTAGGGTTACAGTTACGGTAAAAGTGAGGGTGAGGGTTAGGGTTTATGTGAGGGTTAGTGTTAGGGTGAGGGCTAAGGTTAGGTTTAGGGTTAGGGTGAGGTTTAGATTTAGTGTGAGGGTGAGGCTGAGGGTCAGAGTGAGTTTAGGGTGAGGGTTAGGTTTATGGATAGGGTTAGGGTGAGAATGAGGGTTAGGGTGAGGGTGATGGTGAGGGTGAGGGTGAGGGTTAGGTTTAGGGTGAGGGATAGGGTTATGGTTACAGTTAGGGTGAGTGTGAGGGTGTGGGTTATGGTGAGCGTGATGTTGAAGTTGAGGGTGAGGGTGAGGGTTAGGATTTGGCTGAAGGTTAAGTTTAGGGTTTGGGTTAATGTTAGGTTGAGGGTTAGGGTTAGGGTTAGGATGAGGGTTATCCTGAGGGTTAGGTTTAGGGTTAGGGTGCGGGTAAGGGTTAGGGTGAGGGTGAGGGTTAGGATTAGGATTAGGGTTAGTTTTAGGGTGAGGGTTAGGGAGAGGGTTTTGGTTAGGGTTAGGTTTAGAGTTAGGGTGAGGTTGAAAATTAGGGTTTGGTTTTAGATTAGGTTTAGGGTTAGGCTGAGTGTGAGGTTGAGGGTGAGGGTGACGGTTAGGGTGAATGTTAGGGTTAGGGTTAGTGTTAGGATGAGGGTTAGGCTGAGGGTTAGGTTAGGTTTCGGGTAAGGCTAAGGGTTCAGGTGAGAGTGAGGGTTAGGGCTAGGTTTAGGGTTAGGGTGACATTTAGGGTGAGGTTTAGTTTTAGGGTTAGCGTTAGGGTTAGATTGAGCGTGAGGGTGTGGGTAAGGGTAAGGGTGAAGTTTAGGATGATGGTGAGGGATAGGGTTAAGGTGAGGGTAAGGGTTACGGCGAGGCATAGAGTGGGGCTGAGTGTTAATGTAGCATTAGGGGTACGGTGAGGGTGAGGGTTAGGGTGAAGGTTAGGGTTAGGGTTAGGGATAGGGTGAGGATTAGGGTTAGGGTTAGGTTTAGGATTACGGTGAGGCTTAGGGGTTAGGGTTAGGGTGAGGTTGAGGGTGTGGGTAAGGGTTAGGGTGAGGGTTATGGTGAGGTTGAGGTTTAGTGTTAGCATTAGGGTTAGGGTCAGGGTTTGGGTTAGGGTAAGGATTAGGGTTAGGGTGAGGGTAAGGGTTAGGATGAGGGTGAGTTTTAGGGTGTATGTGACGGTTAGGGTTAGGGTGAGGGTTAAGGTGATGGTGAGGGTTAGGGTGAGGGTGAGGATTAGGGTTAGGGTGAGGGTTAAGGTTAGGGTGATGTTTAGGGTGAGGGTGAGGTTTAGGGTGAGGATTAGTGTAAGGGGGAGGATTAGGGTTAGGGTTAGGGTGAGGGTTAGGTTTATGTTTAGGGTGAGGGTGAGGGTTAGGATGAGGGTGAGGGTGAGGGTGAGGGTGGAGGTTTAGGTGAGGATTAGGGTTAGGGTTAATGTTAGGGTGAGGATGAGGGTTAGAGTTAGGGTTAGGGACAGGGTTAGGGTTAGGGTGAGGTTTAGGGTTAGGGTTAGGGTGAGGGTGAGGGTGAGGGTTACGGTTACGGTGAGCATTAGTGTTATGGTTAGGGTGAGTTTATGTTTGAGGATTACTGTTAAGGTTAGGGTTATATTGAGGGTAAGGGTTAGGGTGAGGTTTAGGGTGAGAGTGAGGGTTAGGGTTAGCGTTAGGGTTAGGGTGAGGGTTAGAGTTAGGGTTAGGCTGAGGGTTAGAGTTAGGTTGATGTTTAGGCTGACGGTGAGGTTTCGGCTTAGGATTAGGGTTAGGGTGAGTATTACGGTTAGGGTGAGTGTGAGGGTTAGGATTAGGGTTATGTTTAGTGTGAGGGTAAGGGTTAGGGTGAGGGTTATGGTGAGGTTGAGGTTTAAGGTTAGCATTAGGGTTAGGTTTAAGATTAGGGTTAGGTTTATTATTAGGGTTAGGGTGAGGGTGAGGGCTAGTGTTAGCATTAGGGTTAGGGTTACGGTTAGGGTGAGGGTGAGGGATTTGTTTAGGAAAGGATTAGGGTTAGGGTTAGGGTGAGGATTAGGGTGAGGGTGAGGTTTAAGTTGAGGATTAGGGTTAGGGTGAGGATTAGGGTTAACTTTTGTGTTTGGGTTAGGGTTAGGGTGATGTTTAGGGTGAGGGTGATGGTTAGGGTGGGGGTGAGGCTGAGAGTCAGGGTGAGGGTGTAGGTGAGTGTTAGGGTGGTGCTGATGTTTGGGGTGACGGTGAGGGTTAGGGTAAAGGTGAGGGTGAGGGTTCGATTAGGGTTAGGGTGAGGGTTAGGGTTAGGGTTAGGGTTACTGTGAGGATAGGGGTTAGGGTGAGGGTTAGGGTGAGAGTGAGGATTAGGGTTAGCATTAGGGTTAGGGTTAGGGTTAGGGTTACTGTGAGGATAGGGGTTAGGGTGAGGGTTAGGGTGAGAGTGAGGATTAGGGTTAGCATTAGGGTTAGGGGTAGGTTTAGGATGAGGGTTAAGGTGAGGTTTAGGGTTAATATGAGGGTGAGGGTTAGAGTTAGGTTTAGGGTGAGGGTTAGGGTTAGGGTTAGGGTTAGAGTGAAGTTTAGTGTGAGGGTTAGTGTGAGCATGAGGGTGAGGTTGAGGGTGAGGGTGAGGGTTAGGTTTTAGGAGAGGGTCAGGTTTACGGTTAGGGTTAAGGTTAGGGTGACGGTTAGGGTTAGGGTTAGGGTTAGGATGTGGGTTAGACTGAGGGTTAAGTTTAGGTTTAGTGTGAGGGTAAGGTTTAGAGTGAGGGTAAGGGTTACAGTGAGGGTGCGGGTTATTTTTTGGATTAGGGTTAGGTTTAGGTTGAGGGTTTAGGGTTAGTGTTTGGATTAGGGTTAGGGTTAGGGTTAGGCTTAGGGTGAGGTGGTTGAGGGTGAGTTTGAGGGTTAGGGTTAATGTGAGGGTTAGGGTTAGGATTAGCGTTAAGGTTATTGTGAGGGTTAGGTTTAGGGTTAGGGTTAGGATGAGGGTTAGGTTGAGGGTTAGGTTTAGGGTTCGGGTGAGGGTAAGGGTTAGGTTGAGGTTTAGGGTGAGGGTGAGGGTTAGGTTAAGGCTTAGGGTTAGGGTGAGGGTTAGGGTTAGGGTTAGAGTGAGAGTGAGGTTTAGGGTTAGGGTGAGGGTGAGGGTTAGTGATAGGGTTGGGGTTAGGGTCAGGGTCAAGGTTAGGGTTAGCATTAGAGTTAGGGTGACGATGAGTGTGAGAGTTAGGGTTAGGTTTAGGTTTAGGGTTAGGATTAGGCTGAGGGTGAGGGTGAGGGTGAGGGTGAGTTTTAGGTTTAGGATGAGGGTTTGAGTTAGGGTTAGGGTTAAGGTTGGGTTGAGGGTTAGGGTTAGAGTTAGGAAGTGGGTTTGGCTGAGAGTTAGGTTTATGGTTAGGGTGAGGTTTAGGGTTAGTATGAGGGTTAGCATGATGGTTAGGCTGATTGTTAGGGTTAGTGTAAGGGTGAGGGTAAGGGTTTGGGTGAGGGTGAGGGTTAGGTTTAGGGTTAGGTTTAGGGTTAGGGTGAGGGTTAGGGATAGGGTTAGGATTAGGGTGAGGGTTACGGTGAGGGTTAGGGTTAGGGTTAGCGTTAGGGTGAGGTGTATTTGAGGGTTCGGGTTAGGTTGAGGTTTAGGTTGACGGTGATGGTAAGGGTTAGGGTGAAGTTTAGGGTTTGGGATAGGGTTACTGTCAGAGTTAGGCTTAGGGTTAGGGTTAGTGTGAAGTTTAAGTTGAGGGGTGGGGTTAGGGTTAGGGTGAGGTATAATGTTAATGTGAGGATTAGGGTTAGGGTTAGGGTTAGTGTGAGGGTAAGGATAAGAGTGAGGGTTAGTGTGAGAGTGAGGTTTAGGGTTAGCGTTAGGGTTAGGGTGAGGGTTAGTGTGAAGGTTAAGGTGAGGGTTTGGGTTAGTATGAGGGTGAGGGTTAGAGTTAGGTTTAGATTGAGGGTTAGGGTTTGGGTGAGGTTTAGGGTCGGGTTAGGGTTCGGGTTCGGGTTCGGGTTCGGGTGAGTTTTAGAGTGTGGGTGACGGTTTAGGTTAGGGTGAGGGTTAGGGTTACGGTGATGATTAGGGTTAGGGTTAGGGTTATATTGAGTGTAAGGGTTAGGATGAGTTTTAGGGTGAGGGTGAGGTTTAGGGATAGCATTAGAGTTAGGGTGAGGTTTAGAGTTAGGGTTAGGGTTAGGGTGAGGGATAGGGTGAGGTGTAGGGTTAGGGTTAGTGTGAGGGTTAGAGTTAATGTGAGGATTAGGGTTAGGGTTAGGGTTAGTGTCAGGATAAGGATAAGTGTGAGGGTTAGGATGAGATTGAGGTTTAGTGTTAGCGTTAGGGTTACGGTGAGATTTAGGGTGAGGGTTAAGGCGAGGTTTAGTGTTAGTATGAGGGTGAGGGTTATAGTTATGTTTACAGAGAGGGTTAGGATTAGGGTGAGGTTTAGGGTCGGGTTAGGTTTCTGGTTCGGTTTCGGGTGAGTTTTAGGGTGTGGGTGAGTGTTAGGGTTAGTGTGCGGGTTAGGGTACTGGTGAGGATTAGGGTTAGGGTTAGGGTTATAGTCAGGGTAAGGGTTAGGGTGAGGTTTAGGGTGAGGGTGAGGTTTAGGGATAGCGTTAGAGTTAGGTTGAGGTTTAGGGTAAGGGTTAGGATCCAGGTTAGGTTAGGTGAGGGTGAGGGTTATCGTTAGGTTTAGGGTGAGGGTAAGGTTTAAGGTGATCGTTAGGG
Source organism: Dipodomys merriami (assembly GCF_024711535.1). Taxonomy (NCBI): domain Eukaryota; kingdom Metazoa; phylum Chordata; class Mammalia; order Rodentia; family Heteromyidae; genus Dipodomys; species Dipodomys merriami. The sequence goes on from NW_027206584.1 coordinate 25,791, forward strand.
TGAGGGTGAGGGTTAGGGTTAAGTTGCGTGTTAGGGTGAGCGTTAGGGTGAGGGTTCAGTTGAGGGTTTGGGTTAGGGTTAGGGTGAGGTTGAGGGAGAGGGTGAGACTTAGGGTTAGGTTTAGGGTGAGGATGGGGTTTAGGTTTAGTGTTAGGGTGAGGGTTAGGGTGAAGGATAGGGTGAGGGTAAGGGTTAGAGGGAGGTTTAGGGGAAGGGTGAGGGTTAGGGATAGCATTAAGGTTAAGGATAGGTTTAGGGTGAGGGTTAGGGTTAGTGTTAGGTTTACGGTGAGTGTGAGGGTTAGGGTTAGGGTTAGGGTTATGGTGAGGGTTAGGTTTAGGTTTAGGGTGACGGTGAGGGTAAAGGTTAGGGTGAGTACTAGGGTTAGGGTTAGGGTTAGGGTAAGGTTTAGGTTTAGGGTGAGGGTGAGAGTGAGAGTTACGTTTAGGATTAGGCTTAGGTGTAGGGTTAGGCTTAGGGTGAAGGTGAGGGTGAGTGTCAGAGTTAGGTTTAGTGTGAGGGTTAGGGTTATGGTTATTTTTAGTGTGAGGGTGAGGGTGAGGGTTAGGGTGAGGGTGAGGTTGAGGTTGAGGGTGAGGTGGAGGGTTAAGGTTTGTGTGAGGGATAGGGTTAGTTAAGGTTAGGGTGAGGGTTAGGGTTATGGTTAGTGTTAGGATGAGGGTTAGGTTTAGGGTTAGTGTGAGGGTAAGGTTTACGGTGAGCGTAGGTTAGGGTTATGGTTAGGATTAGGTTTTGGGTTAGGGTGAAGGTCAGGGATAGGGCTTGGATTAGAGTGAGGGTTTTGTTTAGGGTTAGGTTTAGAGTTAGGGTGAGGGTGAGGGTGAGGGTTAGCGTTTGGATTAGGGTTAGGTTTAGGGTGAAGCTGATGTTGATGTTGAGGATGAGGGTTAAGGTTAATTTGAGGTTTAGCGTTAAGGTTAGGGTGAGGGTTAGGTTTAGGTTTAGGATGAGGATAAGGGTTAGTGTGAGGGCTAGGGTGAGGGTGAGAGTTAGGGATAGGGTTAGGTTGAGGTTTAGTGTTAAGGTGATGGTTAGGGTTAGTGTGAGTGTTAGTGTTAGGACTAGGGTTAGTTTTAGGGTGAGGGTTAGTGTTAGGGTGAGTTAGAGCGTTAGGGTGAGGGTTATGGTTAGGGTTAGAGTTAGTGTTAGCTTTAGGGTTATTGTTTGGGTTAGGGTTAAGCTTACGTTGATGGTGAGGGTGAGGGTAAATGTTAGGGTGAGGGTTACCGTTAGGGTGAGGGTTATGGTTAGGGTTAGGGTTAGTGTTAGGGTTAGGGTTATTGTTAGGGTTACGGTTAGGGTTAATGTTACGGTGAGGGTGAGGTTGAGGGTAAGGTTTAGGGTTAGGTTGAGGTTTAGGTTTAGGGTTAGGGTTAGAGTTAGGGTTAGGGTGAGGGTGAGGTTTAGGTTTAGAGTTAGTTTTAGGGGGAGGGTTAGGGTGAGGGTGAGGGTTAGGTTTAGGGTTAGGGTTAGTGTTAGGATTAGGGTTAGGGTGAGGTTGAGTGTGAGGGTTAAGGTTAGGGTTAGTCTGAAGGTGAGGGTGAGGGTTAGGTTTAGGATTAGGGTGAGGTGTAGGATGAGGTTAAGGTTAGGATTAGGGTTAGGATGAGGGCAATTGTGAGGGTGAGGGTTAGGGTTAGCATTATGGTGAGGTTTAGGATTAGGGTTAGGTTTATGGTTAGGGTGAGGGTTACTGTTAGGGTTACAGTGAGGGAAGGTTTAGGGTTAGGGTGAGGGTTAGTGTTAGGGTTAGGGTGAGGGTGAGGTTTAGGGTTAGAGTGAGGTTTAGTGTTAGGGTTAGGGTTAGGGTGAGGGTTAGAGTTCGGGTTAGGCTTAGGCTTAGGCCGATTGTGGTGGTGAGGGTTAGGGTTAGGGTTAGGGTGAGGGTTAGGGTTAGGTTTACGGTGAGGGTTAGGGTGAGGTTTGTGGTTCTGGTTCTGGTTAGGGTTAGTTTTAGGGTTACGATTAGGGTTAGGTTTAGGGTTAGGGTTAGGTTGAGGGTTTGGGTTAGGGTTAGGGTTAAGTTTAGGATTAGGGTTAGGGTTAGGGTTGTTGTTAGTGTTATGGTTAGTGTTAAGTTTGCGGTGAGGGTGAGGCTCAGGGTGAGGGTTATGGTTAGTGTTAGGGTTTGGGTTAGGGTTAGTATTATTGTTAGGGTTAGGGTTAGAGTTACGGTCATGGTGAGAGTGAGGGTGAGGGTTAGGGTGAGGTTTAGGGTCCGGTTTAGGGTTAGGGTTAGGGTTAGGTTTAGGGTGCTGGTGAGGTTTAGGGTTAGAGTTAGGTTGAGGGGGAGGGTTAGGGTGAGGGTTAGGGTTAGGTTTAGTGTTACCATTAGGATGAGGGTGAGGGTTAGGTTGAGGTTTAGGGATAAGGTTAGGGTTAGGATTAGGATTAGGGTGAGGGTGAGGGTTAGGGTTAGGCTTAGGATTAGGGTTAGGCTGAGGGTGAGGCTGGGGGTGAGGATTAGGGTTAGGGTGATGGTTAGGGTTAGGGTTAGTGTTATTGTTAGGGTTATCGTTAGAGTTAACCTGAGGGTGAGGTTGCGGGTAGTGTTTGGGTTAGGGTTAAGCTGAGGTTTAGGGTTAGGTTTAGAGATAGGGTTAGGGTGAGGGTGAGGTTTAGGTTTAAAGTTAGGGTTAATGTTAAGGTAAGGCTTAGGGTTAGAATGAGGCTGAGCTCGGGCATCTGGATTAGGGTTAGTGTTAGGGTTAGGGTTAGATTTAGGGTTAGGGTTAGGGTTAGGGTTAGGCTAAGGGTTAATAGTGTTATGGTTAGTGTTAGGTTTAAGTTTGCAGTGAGGGTGAGGCTGAGGGTGAGGTTTATGGTTAGGGTTAGGGTTATGGTTAGTGTTGTTGTTAGGTTTAAGGTTAGAGTTACGGTTAGGGTGAGGGTGAGGGTTAGGGTTAGCTGAGATTTAGGGTGAGGTTTAGGGTTGGGGTTAGGTTGAGGGTGAGGATTATGTTTAGAGTTAGGGTTAGTGGGAGGGTTAGGGTGAAGGTTAGGGTTAGGTTGATTTTTAGGGATAGGGTTAGGTTTAGGATTAGGGTTAGGATGAGGGTGAGTGTGAGTGTTAGGGTTAGGGTTAGGCTTAGGTTTAGGGTTAGGCTGAGGGTGAGGGTGAGAGTGAGCATTTGAGTTACAGTGAGGGTGAGGATTAGAGTTAGGGTGAGGGTTAGGATGAGGGTTAGAGTTACAGTGAGGGTGAAGGTTAGGGTTAGGGTGAGGGTTAGGTTAGGATTAGGGTTAGGGTGAGGGTGAGGGTTAGGATTAGGGTTAGAGTTAAGTTTATTGTTAGTGTTATGGTTAAGGTTACTTTTGGAGTGAGGGTGATGCTGAGGGTGAGGGTTAGGGTTAGGATTAGGGTTAGGGTTAGGATTAGGGTTAGGGTGAGGGTGAGTTTGTGGGTGAAGGTTAGGGTTAGGGTGATGGTTAGTGTTACGGTTAGCTTGAAGTTAGGATGAGGGTTAGGGATAGATTGAGTGTTAGGGTGAGGGTGAAGGTAAGGGTAAATTGAGGGTTAGGCTGTGGGTGAGGGTTAAGATAAGGGTGAGTGTTAAGGTTAGGGTGAGGTTTAGGGTAAGTGTGAGGGTTAGGGTTTAGGGTGAGGGTGAGGGTTAGATTGAGGATTAGCGTTAGAGTTAGTGTGATGTTTAGGGTGAGGATAAGGGTTTAGGTTTAGGTGAGGATAAGAGTTAGAATTAGGGTTAGGGTGAGGGCTAGGGTGAGGCTGGGGGTTAGGGTTAGGGTTAGGGTTAGGGAGCGGTTTAGGGTTAGGATGAATATTAGGGTTAGTGTGAGGGTTAGTGTTAGGGTTATGGTTAGTGTTAGGGTGGGGGTAAGTGTTAGGGTGATGGTTAAGGTTAGGGTGAGGGTTACAGTTAGGTTGAGGGTTAGGGTTCGTGTTAGGGTTATTTTTAATTTTAGGTTTAGGGTTACGTTGAGGGTGAGGGTGAGGGTGAGGGTTAGTGTTATTGTGAGGTTTAGGGTTAGGATTTGGGTTAGAGTTAGGGTTAGGGTTAGAGTGAGGTTTAGGGCTAGAGTTAGGCTTAGGGTGAGGGTTACGTTGACGGTTCGGGTTAGGGTTAGTTTTAGTTTAGGGTTAGGGTGAGGGTTAGTTTGAGGGTTAGGGTTAGAGTTAGGGTTAGGTTTAGGATTTGGGTTAGGGTGAGGGTGAGTGTGTGGGTTAGGGTTAGGTTTAGGGTAAGGCTTAGGGTTAGGGTGAGGGTGAGTTTGAAGGTGAGGGTTAGGTTTAGGGTGAGTGTTAGGATTACGGTTAGAGTGAGGGTAAGGGTGAGGGTTAGGGTTAGGATTAGGGTTAGGCTGAGGGCTAGGGTGAGGGTGAGGTTTAGGTTTATGGTTAGGGGGAGGTTTAAGGTTAGGGTTAGGTTGAGGATGAGGTTTAATTTTAGAGTTAGTGTTAGGGTGAGTGTGAGTGTTAGGGTTAGTGTTAGGGTTAATGTTAGGGTTATTGTTAGGGTTAGGTTGAGGGTTAGTGTTATGGTTAGGATTAGGGTTAGGGTTACTGTGAGGGTGAGTGTGAGGGTTAGGGTGAGGGTTAGGTTGGGCTTAGGGTTAGGCTGAGGGTGATGGTGAGGGTTAGGTTTAGGGTTAGGGTGAGGGTGAGGTTTAAGGTTAGAGTTAGTGTTAGTGTGAGGGTTAGTGTGAGAGTGAGTGTTAGGGTTAGGTTGTGGGTGAGGGTTAGGATTAGGTTGATGCTAAGGGTTATGGTCAGGGTGAGGGTTAGGATGAGGGTTAGGGTTAGTGAGAGGGTTAGGGTGAGGGTGACAGTAAGGGTAAAGGTGAGGGTTAGGCTGAGAGTGAGGATTACTGTAAGGGTGAGGGTTAGGGCTAGGGTTAGGGTTAGGTTTAGGGTTAGGGTTAGGGTGTGGTTTAGATTGAGGATTCGTTTTTGGGGTTAGTGTGAGATTTAGGGTGAGGATGAGGGTTAGGGTTGGGTTGAGCGCTAGGGTGAGGATGAGGGTTAGGGTTAGGGTTAGGGTGAGTGTTAGGTTTTGGGTGATCGTTAGGGTTAATGTGAGGGTTAGTGTTAGGGTTAGGGTTGGTGTTGGGGTGAGGGTAAGTGTTAGGGTGAGGTTTAGGGTTAGGGTGAGATTTATGGTTAGAATGAGGGTTAGGGTTAAGTTTAGGGTTATTTTTAGGGTTATTGTTAGGGTTAGAATGAGGGTCAGGTTTAGGATTAGGGTTAGGGTGAGGGCTAGGGTGAGGGTGAGAATTAGGGTTAGGGTTAGGTAGAGGTTTAGGGTTAAGGTGATGGTTAGAGGGTTAGTGTGAGTGTTAGTGTTAGGACTAGGGTTAGTTTTAGGGTGAGGGTTAGTGTTAGGGTGAGTTATAGCGTTAGGGTAAGGGTTATGGTTAGGGTTAGGGTTAGTGTTAGCTTTAGGGTTATTGTTTGGGTTAGGGTTAAGCTTACGTTGAGGGTGAGGGTGAGGGTAAGTATTAGGGTGAGGGTTACCGTTAGGGTGAGGGTTATGTTTAGGGTTAGGGTTAAGTGTTAGGTTTAGGGTTATTTTTAGGGTTAGGGTTAGGGTAAAGGTTACGGTGAGGGTGAGGGTGAAGGTAAGGTTTAGGTTTAGGTTGAGGTTTAGGTTTAGGGTTAGGGTTAGAGTTTCGGTTAGGGTGAGGGCGAGGTTTAGGTTTAGAGTTAGTGTTAGGGGGAGGGTTAGGGTGAGGGTTAGGTTTAGGGTTAGGGTTAGTGTTAGGATTCGGGTTTGGTGAGGTTGAGTGTGAGGGTTAGGGTTAGGGTTAGTCTGAGGGTGAGGGTAAGGGTTAGGTTTAGGACTCGGGTGAGGTTTAGGATGAGGTTAAGGTTAGGATTAGGGTTAGGATGAGGGCAAGTGTGAGGGTGAGGGTTAGGGTTAGCATTATGGTGAGGTTTAGGATTAGGGTTAGGTTTATGGTTAGGGTGAGGGTTAGGGTTAGGGTTACAGTGAGGGTGAGGTTTAGGGTTAGGGTGAGGGTTAGTGTTAGGGTTAGGGTGAGGGTGAGATTTAGGGTTAGAGTTAGGGTTAGTGTTAGGGTTAGGGTTAGGGTGAGTGTTAGGGTGAGGGTTAGGGTGAGGTTTAGAGTTCGGGTTAGGCTTAGGCTTAGGCTTAGGCCGAGCGTGGGAGTGATGGTTAGGGTTAGGGTCAGAGTGAGGGTTAGGGTTCGGTTTAGGGTGACTGTTAGGATGAGGTTTGTTGTTATGGTTAGGGTTAGTGTTAGTTTTAGGGTTATGATTAGGGTTAGGTTTAGGGTTAGGGTTAGGGTTAGGGTTTGGGTTAGGGTTAGGGTTAAGTTTAGGAGTAGGGTTAGGGTTAGGGTTATTGTTAGGGTTATGTTTAGTGTTAAGTTTGCGGTGAGGGTGAGGCTCAGGGTGAGGGTTATGGTTAGTGTTAGGGTTTGGGTTAGGGTTAGTTTTATTGTTAGGGTTAGGGTTAGAGTTACGGTCATGGTGAGAATGAGGGTGAGGTTTAGGGTGAGGTTTAGGGTGAGGTTTAGGGTTAGGGTTAGTGTTAGGGTTAGGGTGCTGGTGAGGTTTAGGGTTAGAGTTAGGGTGAGTGGGAGGGTTAGGGTGAGGTTTAGGGTTAGGTTTAGTGTTACCATTAGGGTGAGGGTGAGGGTTAGGTTGAGGTTTAGGGATAGGGTTAGGGTTAGGATTAGGGTGAGGGTGAAGGTGAGGGTTAGGATTAGGCTTAGGCTTAGGGTTAGGCTGAGGGTGAGGCTGGGGTTGAGTATTAGTGTTAATGTGATGGTTACGGTTAGGGTTTGTGTTATTGTTAGGGTTAGGGTTACAGTTAAGGTGAGGGTGAGGGTGCACGTAGGGTTAGGATTAGGGTTAAGCTGAGGTTTAGGGTAAGGTTTAGAGATAGGGTTAGTGTGAGTGTGAGGTTTAGGGTTAAAGTTAGGGTTAATGTTAGGGTTAGGCTTAGGGTTAGAATGAGGCTGAGCTTGGGCGTGAGGTTTAGGTTTAGGGTTAGGGTTAGGGTTAGAGTTAGGGTTAGGTTTAGGGTTAGAGTTAGGCTAAGGGTTAATGTTAGTGTTATGGTTAGTGTTAGGTTTAAGTTTGCAGTGAGGGTGAGGCTGAGGGTGAGGTTTATGGTTAGGGTTAGGGTTATGGTTAGTGTTATTGTTAGGTTTAGGGTTAGAGTTACGGTGAGGGTGAGGGTGAGGGTGAGGTTGAAGATAAGGCTTAGGTGAGATGGGTGAGGTTTAGGGTTAGGTTTAGGTTGAGGGTGAGGATTATGTTTAGAGTTAGGTTTTGTGGGAGGGTTAGGGTGAGGGTTACGTTTAGGTTGATTTTTAGGGATAGGGTTAGGGTTAGGATTAGGGTTAGGGTGAGGGTGAGGGTTAAGGTTAGGATTAGGGTTAGAGTTAGGGTTAGCGTTAGGGTGAGGTTTAGGGTTAGAGTTAGGCTTAGGGTGAGGGTTAGTGTGAGGGTTAGGGTTAGGGTTAGTGTTAGGTTAGGGTTAGGGTGAGGGTTAGTGTGAGGGTAAGGGTTAGGTTTTGGTTGAGGTATAGGTATAGGGTTAGGGTTAGAGTTAGATTTAGGTTGATCGTGAGGTTTAGGGTTAGAGTTAGGGTTAGTGTTAGGGTTAGGATTAAGGTGAGGGTTAGTGTGAGAGTTAGAGTTCGGGTTAGGCTTAGGCGGATTTTGAGGGTGAGGGTTAGGGTTAGGGTGAGGGTTAGCGTTAGGTTTAGGGTGAGGGTTTGGATGAGGTTTTTGGTTATGGTTAGGGTTAGTGTTACTTTTAGGGTTAGGGTTAGGTTTAGGTTTATGGTTAGGGTTAAGATGAGGGTTAGGTTTAGGGTTAGGCTTAGGGTTAATGTTAGGGTTATTGTTAGTGTTATGGTTAGTGTTAAGTTTGCAGTCAGGGTGAGGCTAAGGTTGACGTTGATGGTTAGTGTTAGGGTTAAGGTTAGTGTTATTGTTAGGGTTAGGGTTAGAGTTACGGTCACGGTGAGAGTGAGGGTGAGGGTGAGGGTTAGGGTGAGGTTTAGGGTTAGGTTTAGGTTTAAGGGTAGGGTTAGGGTGTTGGTGAGGTTTAGGTTTAGAGTTAGGGTTAAGGGGAGGGTTAGGGTGAGGGTTAGGTTTAGGTTTAGTGTTAGCATTAGGGTGAGGGTGAGGGTTAGGTTGAGGTTCAGGGATAGGGTTAGAGTTAGGTTTAGGTTAGGGTCAGTGTGAGGGTGAGGGTTAGGGTTAGGCTTAGGCTTAGGCTTAGGCTTAGGCTAAGGGTGAGGATGGGAGTGATTATTAGGCTTAGGGTGATGGTTAGGCTTAGGTTAGTGTTATTGTTAGGGTTAGGGTTTGAGTTACGGTTGGGTGAGGGTGCGGGTGAGGTTTAGGGTTAGGGTTAAGGTAAGGTTTAGGGTTAGGTTAAGAGATAGAGTTAGGGTGAGGGTGAGGTTTAGGGTTAGAGTTAGTTTTAGTGTTAGGGTTAGGCTTAGGGCTAGGCTGAGCCTGAGGGTGGGGGTGAGGATTAGGGTTAGGGTTAGGGTTAGATTTAGGGTTAGGGTTAGGGTTAGGTTTTGGGTTATTTTTAGAGTTATGGTTAGGGTTAAGTTTGCAGTGAGAGTGAGGCTGAGGGTGAGGTTTATGGTTCGGGTTAGGGTTAGGATTAGGGTTAGGGTAAGGGTGAGTGTGAGGGTTAGGGTTAGGCTTAGGCTTAGGCTTAGGGTTAGGCTGAGGGTGAGGGTGGGGGTGAGGGTTAGTGTTATGTTGAGGGTGAGGATTAGGGTTTGGGTGTTGGTTAGGATGAGGGTTAGTGTTATGGTGAGGGTAAGGTTTAGAGTTAGGGTGAGGGTTTGGGTTAGGATTAGGGTGAGGGTGTGGGTGATAGTTAGGGTTAGGGTTAGGGTTAGGGTTATTGTTAGTGTTATGGTTAAGGTTACCTTTGCAGTGAGGGTGAGGCTGAGGGTGAGGTTTAGGGTGAGGATTAGGGTTAGGGTGAGGTTGAGGGTTAGGGTTAGGGTTAGGGTGAGGTTTAGGGTTAGGGTGAGGGTTAGGGTTAGTGTGAGGGTTAGTGTTAGGGTTATGGTTAGGGTTAGGGTCAGGGTTAGTGTTAGGGTTAGGGTTAGGGTGAGGGTTAGTTTGAGGTTTAGGGTTAGGCTTAGGTTTAGGATTAGGTTTGGGTGAGGGTGAGTGTGAGGGTTAGGGTTACGCTTTGGCTTAGGCTGAGGGTGAGGGTGGGGGTGAGGATTAGTGTTTGTTGATAGTTAGGTTTAGAATTAGAATGACGGTTAGGATGAGGTTTAGGGTTACGATTAGGGTGATGGCTAGGGTGAGGGTGAGGGTTAGTGTTAGGGTTAGGGTTAGGCTCAGGTTTAGGCTGAGGGTGAGATTGAGGGTGAGGGTTAGGATTAGGTTTATGGTTAGGGTTACGGTTAGCTTGAAGGTTAGAATGAGGTTTAGGGATAGGGTGAGTGTTAGGGTGAGGGTGATGGTAAGGGGAAAGTTGAGGGATAGGCTGTGGGTGAGGGTTAAGATAAAGGTGAGGGTTAGGGTTAGGGTGAGGGTTAAGGTAAGTGTGAGGGTTAGGGGATAGGGTGAGGATGAAGGTTAGGTTTAATGTGAGGTTTAGGGTGAGCATGAGGGTTAGGGTTAAGTGAGGGTAAGGGTTAGAATTAGAATTAGGGTGTGGGCTAGGGTGAGGGTGAGGTTTAGGTTATGGTTAGGGTTAGGGTGAGGTTTAGGATTAGGGTGAGTGTTAGGGTTAGTGTGAGGGTTAGTGTTAGGGTTAGGGTTAGTGTTAGGGTGAGGGTAAGTGTTAGGATGATGGTTAGGGTTAGGGTGAGGGTTACAGTTCAGGTAAGGTTTAGGTTTAGTGTTAAGGTTATTTTTAATTTTAGGTTTAGGGTTACATATAGGGTGAGTGTCAGGGTGTGGGTTAGGGTTAGGGTTAGGGTGAGCTTTAGGGTTAGGATTAGTGTTAGAGTTAGGATTAGGATTAGGGTAAGGTTTAGGTTTAGAGTTAGGCTTAGGGTGAGGGTTAGTGTGAGGTTTAGGGTTAGGGTTAGTGTTAGGTTACGGTTAGAGTGAGGGTTAGTCTGAGGGTTAGGGTTAGAGTTAGGGTTACGGTTAGGATTAGGGTTAGGGTGAGGGTGAGTGTGTGGGTTAGAGTTAGGTTTAAGTTTAGTCTTAGGGTTAGGCTGATGGTGATGTTGAGGGTGAGGGTTAGGTTTAGGGTGAGGGTTAGGATTAGGGTTAGGGTGAGGGTTAGGATGAGGGTTAGGGATAGGATGAGGGTTAGGGTGATTGTTGGGGTGAGGGTAATGTTTTGGGTTAGGGTTAGGGTGAGGTGTAGGGTTAGGTTGAGGGTGAGGTTTAATTTTAGAGTTAGGGTTAGGGTGAGGGTTAGGGTTAGGGTTAGTGTTTGGGTTAGGTTAGGTTTAGTGTTAGTGTTAGGTTGAGGGTCAGGGTTATGGTTAAAATTAGGTTTAGGGTGAGGGTGAGGGTGAGTGTGAGGGTTAGGGTTATGGTTAGGCTTAGTGTTAGGCTGAGGGTGTGGGTGAGGGTTAGGGTTTGGGAGATGTTTAGTGTTTGAGTTAGTGTTAGTGTGAGGGTTAGTGTTATGGTTAGGTTGTGGGTGAGGGTTAGGGTTAGGCTGATGCTTAGGGTTACGGTCAGGGTGAGGTTTAGGGTTAGTGTGAGGGTTAGGGTGACGGTGACAGTAAGGTTAAAGGTGAGGGTTAGGCTGAGAGTGAGGATTACAGTAAGGGTGAGGGTTATTGTTTCGGTGAGGGATAGGTTTAGGGTTAGGGTGAGGGTGTGGTTTAAATTGAGGATTCGTGTTAGGGTTAATGTGAGGTTTAGGGTGAGCAAGAGGGTTTGGGTTTGGTTGAGGGCCAGAGTGAGGGTGAGGTTTAGGATTAGGGTTAGCGTGAGTGTTACCCTTAGGGTGATCATTAGGGTTAGTGTGAGTGTTAGTGTTAGGGTTAGAGTTAGTGTTAGGGTGAGGGTAAGTGTTAGGTTGAGGTTTAGGGTTAGGGTGAGGTTTATGTTTAGAATGAGTGTTAGGGTTAGGTTTAGGATAATTTTTAGGGTTAGGGTTAGGGTTAGGATGAGGGTCAGGGTTAGGTATAGGGTTAGGCTGAGGCTGAGGGTGAGGTTGAGGGTTAGGTTTAGCATGATGGTTAGGTTTATGGTTAGGGTAAGGGTTAGGATGAGGTTTAGGGTTAGGGTGAGGGTTAGGATGAGGTTTAGGGTTAGGATTAGGGTTAGGATGAGGGCAAGGGTGAGGTTGAGGTTTTGGGTTGGCATTATGGCAAGGTTTAGGATTAGGGTTAGTTTTAGGGTTAGGGTGAGTGTTTGGGTTAGTGTTACCGTGAGGTTGAGGTTTGCGGTTAGGGTGAGAGTTAGGGTTAGGGTTAGGGTTAGGGTGAGGGCTTGGGTTAGGTTTAGGGTAACAGTGAGGATGAGGGTTAGGGTTAGTGTTAGTGTTAGGTTTATTTTTAGGGTTAGGGTTAGAGTTATGGTGAGGGTGAGGGTGAGGTTTAGGGTTAGGGTGATGGTGAGGTTTCGGGTTAGAGTTAGGGTTAGGGGAAGAGTTAGGGTGAGGGTAAGGGTTAGGTTTAGTGTTAGGGTTAGGGTTAATGTTAGGAGTAGGGTTAGAGTTATGGTGAGGGTAAGGGTTAGGCTTAGGCTTAGGGTTTGGGTATAGGCTAGTTTTACGGTGAGGATTAGGGTTAGGGTTAGTGTGACGGGTAGGGTGAGGGTTAAGTTTAGTGTTAGGGTTAGGGTTGGGGATAGGGTGAGTTTTAGTGTGAGGTTGAGGGTTAGTGTTAGAGTTTGGATTAGGGTTAGGGTTAAGGTGAGGGTGAGTGTGAGGTTTAGGATTAGGGTTAGGGTTAGGTTTAGAGTTAGGGTGAGGGTGAGGGTGAGTGTTACGGTTATGGTGAGTGTTGGGGTTAGGGTTAGAGTGAGGATTAGGGTGAGGGTTAGTCTTAGGCATAGGGTTTGGGTATAGGCTAGGTTGAGGGTGAGGGTTAGGGTTAGGGTTAGGGTGAGAGGTAGGGTGAGGGTTAGGGTTAGTGTTAGGCTTGGGGTTGGGGATAGGGTGATATATAGTGTGGGGTTGAGGGTTAGTTTTAGGGTTAGGATTAGGGTTAGGGTTAAGGTGAGGGTGAGTGTGAGGTTTAGGGTTAGGGTAATGATTAGAGTTAGGGTGAGGGTGAGGGTGAGGGTTACAGTTAGGGTGAGTGTTGGGGTTAGGTTTAGAGTGAGGGTTAGGGTGAGTGTTTGGCTTAGGCTTAGGGTTTGGGTATGGGCTAGGGTGAGGGTGAGGGTTATGGTTAGGTTTAGGGTGAGCGGTAGGGTTAGTGTTAGGGTTAGTGTTAGGGTTAGGGTTGCAGTTAGGGTTAGGCTTAATGTTAGGCGGAGGCTGAGGGTGAGGGTGAGGTTTAGGGTTAGGATGAGGGTGAGGATTAGGGTAAGAATTAGGGTTAGGGGGAGGGTTAGTGTGAAGGTTAGGGTTAGGTTTAGTGTTACGGTTAGGGTTAGGGTGATGTTGAGTGTATGGGTCAGGATTAGTCTTAGGCTGAGGCGGAGGCTTAGGCAGAGCGTGAGGGTGAGGGTGAGTGTTAGGGTTAGGGTTTTAGGGTTAGGGTGAGTGTTAGGATGAGGTTTAGGGTTAGCATTAGGGTTAGGGGGAGGGCTAGAGTTAGGGTGAGGTTTAGGGTTAGCGTTAGGGTAGGGTTTAGGGTTAGGGTTAGGGTTATGGTGTGAGGGTGAAGTTTAGGGTTAGGGTTAGGGTTAGGGTGAGGCTGAGGGTTAGGATTAGGATTAGGGTGAGGGTTTGTTTTAGGGTTAGAGTTACCGTGAGGGTCAGGGTTTGGGTTAGGTTTAAGGTTAGTGTTATAAGTTAAATTTATGCTTAGAATTACATTAAGTGTGAGGGTGAGGGTGAGGGTTAGGATCAGGGTTAGGGTGAGGTTTAGTGTTAGGATTATGGTTAGAGTGAGGCTGAGGTTTAGGGTTAGAGTTAGGATTAGGGGGAGGGTTAGGTTGAGTGTTAGGGTTAGGGTTAGTGTTAGGGTTAGGGTGAGGGTTAGGTTGAGGTTTAATGTTAGGATTAGGGTTAGGTTTAGGATTAGGGTGAAAGTCAGGGTGAGTTTGAGGGTTAGGGTTAGGGTTTGGCGTTTGGCTTAGGCTTAGGGTTAGGCTGAGGTATGGGTGGGGATGAGGATTAGGTTTAGAATGATGGTTAGCGTTATGGTTAGGTTAAGGGTTAGGATAAGTGTTAGTGTTAGGATTAGGGTTAGGGTGATGGCTAGGGTGAGGGTGAGGGTTAGGGTTAGGTTGATGGTTGAGGTTGCCGTTAGGGTGAGGGTAAGGATGAGGATTTATGTTATGGTGAGGGTTAGGGTGAGGGTGAGCGTTAAGGTAAGGTGAGGGTTAGGATTAGGGTGAGGTTGAGATTTAGATTCAGGATTAGTGTTAAGGTTAGTGTGAGGTTAAGGGTGAGGATGAGGTTTAGGGTTAGGTTGAGGGCTAGGTTGAGGGTGAGAGTTAGGGTTAGGGTGAGGTTTAGGGTTAGGGTGATGGTTAGGGTTAGTGTGACGGTTAGTGTTATGTTTAGGGTTAGTGTTAGGGTGAGGGAAAGTGTTAGGGTGATGGTTAGGGTTAGGGTGAAGGTTATGGTTAGGATGAGGGTTAGGGTTAGGGTTAGGTTTATTGTTAGGGTTAGGGTTAGGGTTAGGGTTATGTTGAGAGTGAGTGTGAGAGTGAGGGTTAGGGTTAGGATGAGGTTTAGGTTTCAGATTAGGGTTAGAGTTAGGGTTAGGGTGAGGGTGAGGTTTAGGGTTAGAGTAAGGGTTAGTGTTAGTGTTACGATTAGGGTGAGGGTAAGTTTGAGGGTTAAGGTTAGGGTTAGGTTTAGGCTTAGGGTTAGGCTCGGGTGAGGGTGGGGATGAGGAATAGGTTTAACGTGATGGTTAGGGTTAGGGTTAGGTTTAGGGTTAGGGTTACGGTTAGGGTTAGGGTTAGGTTGAGGGTGAGGGTTAGATTGAGGGTTAGGGTTATGTTGAGCGTTATGGTTAGGGTGAGGGTTAGGTTTAGTGTTAGGGTTATTGTTAGGGTTAGGGTTAGGATTACAGTGAAGTTGAGGGTGAGGGTTAGGTTTAGAGTTAGGGTGAGGTTTAGTTTTAGGGTTAGGGTTAGAGTTAGGTTTAGGGTGATGGTGAGGTTTAGGTTTAGTGTTAGGGTTATTGTTAGGGTTAGGGTTAAGGTGAGGGTTAGGGTGAGGGTTAGGGTGAGGGTAAGGGTTAGGTTTAGGGTGAGTGTTAGGATGAGGTTTCGGTTTAGGTTTAGGGTTAGTGTTAGGTTTAGTGTTAGGGTTAGGATTAGGTTTAGGGTTAGGGTTAGGGTTTTCGTGAGTGTTACGGTTAGGGTTAGGGTTAGGCTTAGGCTTAAGGTTAGGTTTAGGATTATTGTTAATGTTATGGTTAGTGTTAATTTTGCGGTGAGGGTGAGGCACAGGGTGAGGTTTATGGTTATTGTTAGGGTTAGGGTTAGGGTTACTGTTATTGTTAGGGTTAGGGTTAAAGTTACGGTCACTGTGAGAGTGAGGTTGAGGGTGAGGGTTAGGGTGAGGTTTACGGTGAGGTTTAGGGTTAGGGTTAGTTTTAGGGTGCTGGTGAAGTTTAGGGTTAGAGTTCAGGTTAGGGGGATGGTTTAGGGTGAGGGTTAGGTTTAGGTTTAGTGTTAGCATTATGGTGAGGGTGAGGGTTAGGTTGAGGTTTAGGGATAGGTTTAGGGTTCGGATTAGGGTTAGGGTGAGAGTGAGGGTGAGGGTTAGTGTTAGGGTTAGGCGTAGGCTAAGGGTTAGGCTGAGGGTGAGGGTGGGGGTGAGGATTAGTGTTAGGGTGATCGTTAGGTTTAGGGTTAGTGTCATTGTTAGGGTTAGGGTTAGAGTTATGGTGAGGCTGAGAGTGCGGTTGAGGGTAAGTGTTAGGGTTAATGTGAGTGTTAGGATGAGGATTAGGGTTAGGACTAGTGTTAGGGTGAGGGCTAGGATGACTGTGAGTGTTTGGGTTAGGGTTAGGCTGAGGTTTAGGGTTAGGGTGAGGGTGAGGGTGACGTTTAATTTTAGAGTTAGGGTTAGGGTGAGGGTTAGGGTTAGGGTTAGTGTTTGGGTTAGGGTTAGGGTTAGGGTTAGGGTTAGGTTGAGGGTTAGGGTTAGGGTTAGGATTAGATTTAGGGTGAGGGTGAGGGTGAGTGTGAGGGTTAGGTTTAGGGTTAGACTTAGTGTTAGGCTGAGGGTGAGGGTGATGGTGAGGCTTAGAGTGAGGGTGAGGTTTAGGGTTAGAGTTAGTGTTAGTGTGAGGGTTAATGTTAGGGTTAGGTTGAGGGTGAGGGTTAGGATTAGGGTGATGCTTAGGGTTACGGTCAGGGTCAGGTTAGGATGAGGGTTAGGGTTAGTATGAGGGTTAGGGTGAGGTTGACAGGACAGTAAGTGTAAAGTTGAGGGTTATCTGAGAATGAGGATTACGGTAACGGTGAGGGTTAGTGTTAGGGTGAGTGTTGGGTTTAGGTTTAGGGTGAGGGTGTGGTTTAGATTGAGGATTAGTCTTAGGGTTAGTGTGAGGTTTAGGGTGAGGATGAGGGTTAGGGTTAGGTTGAGGGTGAAGGTTAGGCTTAGGGTTAGCGTGAGTGTTAACCTTAGGGTGATCATTAGGGTTAGTGTGAGTGTTAGTGTTAGGTTTAGGGTTAGTGTTATGGTGAGGGTTAGGTTTAGGGTTAGGGTTAGGGTTAGGGTTAGGTTTAGGGTTGTTTTTAGGGTTAGGGTTAGGGTTAGGATGAGGGTCAGGGTTAGGATTAGGGTTAGGGTGAGGGCTAGGTTGAGGGTGAGGATTAGGGTTAGGGTTAGGCTTAGGCTTAGGTTTAGACTGAGGCTTAGGTTGAGGTTGAGGGTTAGGGTTAGCATGATGGTTAGGGTCATGGTTAGGGTGAGGGTTAGGATAAGGGTTAGGGTTAGGGTGAGGTTTATGGTGAGGGTGACAGTAAGTGTCATGGTGAGGGTTAGGGTGAGGATTAGGGTAAGGGTTAGGGTGAGGGTGAGGTTAAGATTGAGGATTAGTGTGAAGGTTAGAGTGAGTTTTAGGGTGATAATGAGGGTTAGGGTTAGTGTGAGAGCTAGGGTGAGGGTGAGGGTTAGGGATAGGGATAGGTTGAGTTTTAGGGTTAAGGTGATGGTTAGGGTTAGTTTGAGGGTTAGTGTTAAGACTAGGGTTAGTTTTAGGGTGAGGGTTAGTGTTAGGGTGAGTTATAGCGTTAGGGTGAGGGTTATGTTTAGGGTTAGGTTTAGTGTTAGGTTTAGGGTAACTGTTAGCGTTAGGGTTAGCGTTAAGGTTACGGTGAAGGTGAGGGTGAGGGTAAGGGTTAGGGTTAGGGTATGGCTTAGGTTTAGGGTTAGGGTTAGAGTTAGGGTCAGGTTGAGGGTGAGGTTTAGGTTTAGAGTTAGGGTTAGGGTGAGGGTTAGGGTGATTGTAAGGGTTAGGGTTAGGGTTAGGTTTAGTGTTAGGATTAGGGTTAGGGTGAGTTTGAGTGTGAGGGTTAGCGTTAGGGTTAGGCTGAGTTTGAGGTTGAGTGTTAGGGTTAGGGTGAGGGATTGGGTTAGGGTTAGCATTAAGGTGAGGGTTAGGATGAGGTTTAGTGTAAGGATTAGGGTTAGGATGAGGGCAAGGGTTAGGGGGAGGGTTAGGGTTAGAATTATGGCGAGATTTAGGATTAGGGTTAGGTTTAGGATTAGGGTGAGTGTTAGGGTTGAGGTTAGTGTTAGGGTGAGGTTGAGGGTTAGGATTAGGTTTAGGGTTAGGGTTATTGTTAGTGTTATGATTAATGTTAAATTTAAGGTGAGGCTGAGGCTGAGGGTGAGGTTTAGGTTTAGGGTTATGGTGAGGTTTAGGGTTAGTGTTAAGGTTAGGTTTAGGGTGAGGGCTTGGGTTAGGGTTAGGGTTAGGGTGAGGGTGAGGGTTAGGGTTAGGGTTTGGGTTAGGGTTATTCTAGGGTTTGGGTAACGGTTAAGCTGAGGGTGAGGGTGAGGGTTAGGTTAGGGTTAGGGTGAGGTTTATATTTAGGGTTAGGTTTAGAGTTAGGTTTAGGGTGTTGGTGAGGTTTAGGGTTAGAGTTAGGGTTAGTGTTAGGGTTAAGGTTAGTGTGAGGGTTAGGGTGAGAGTTAGAGTTAGGGTTAGGGTTAGGTTTAGGAGGAGGGTTAGGGCTATGTTTAGGGTGAGGTTTAGGATGAGGTTTAGGTTTAGGTTGAGGGTTAGGGTTAGTTTTACGGTTAGGATTAGGGTTAGGGTTAGGGTGAGGGTTAGGGTTAGGGTAAGGGTTAGGGTTTGGCTTAGGGTTAGGGTTAGGGTTATTGTTAGTGTTATGGTTAGTGTTAAGTTTGCGGCGAGGGTGAGGCTAAGGGTGAGGGTTATGGTTAGTGTTAGTGTTTGGGTTAGGTTTAGTATTATTTTTAGGGTTAGGGTTAGAGTTTCAGTCATGGTGAGTGTGAGGGTGAAGGTTAGGGTGAGGTTTAGGGTGAGGTTTAGGGTTAGGGTTAGGGTTAGGTTTAGGGTACTGGTGAGGTTTAGGTTTAGAGTTAGGGTGAGGGGAGGGTTAGGGTGAGGGTTAAGGTTAGGTTTAGTGTTAGTATTAGGGTGAGGGTGAGGGTTAGGTTGTGGTTTAGGGATAGGGTTAGGGTTAGGATTAGGGTTCGGATGAGGGTGAGGGTGAGGGTTATGGTTAGGCTTAGGCTTAGGGTGAAGCTGAGGGTGAGGCTGGGGGTGAGGATTAGGGTTAGGGTGATTGTTAGGGTTAGGGTTAGTGTTATTTTTAGGGTTAGGGTTAGAGTTACTGTGACGGTGAGGGTGCGGGTACAGTTAGGGTTAGGGTTAGGCTGAGGTTTAGGGTTAGGTTTAGAGATAGTGTTAGGGTGAGGGTGAGGTTTAGGGTTAAAGATAGGGTTAATGTTAGGGTTAGGCTTAGGGTTAGGATGAGGGTGAGGGTGGGTGTGAGGACTAGGGTTAGGTTTAGGGTTAGAGTTAGGGTTAGGGTTAGGGTAAGGGTTAATGTTAGTGTTACGGTTAGGTTTAAGTTTGCAGTGAGAGTGAGGCTTAGGGTAAGGTTTATGGTTAGGGTTAGGGTTATGGTTAGTGTCATTGTTAAGGTTAGGTTTAGAGTTTCAGTGAGGTTGAGGGTGAGGGTTAGGGTTACGGTGAGATTTAGGGTATGGTTTAGTGTTAGTGTTAGGTTGAGGGTGAGGATTAGGTTTAGAGTTAGGGTTATTGGGAGGGTTAAGGTTAGGGTTAGGGTTAGGTTGATTTTTAGGGATAGGGTTAGGTTTAGGATTAGGGTTAGGGTGAGGGTGTGTGTGAGGGTTATGGTTAGGGTTAGGTTTAGGCTTAGGGTTAGGCTGAGGGTGATGTTGGGGGTGAGGGTTAGTTTTACAGTGAGGGTGAGGATTAGGGTTAGGGTGAGGGGTAGGATGAGGTTTAGGGTTACAGTGAGGGTGAGGATTAGGGTTAGGGTGAGTGTTAGGGTTAGGATTAGGGTTATGGTGAGGTTGAGGATTAGGATTGGGGTTAGGGTTAGGTTTATTGTTAGTGTTATGGTTAAGGTTACTTTTGGAGTGAGGGTGAGGCTGAGGGTGAGGGTTAGGGTTAGGATTAGGGTTAGGGTGAGGTGGAGGGTTAGGATTGGGGTTAGGGTTACGTTTATTGTTAGTGTTATGGTTAAGGTTACTTTTGGAGTGAGTGTGAGGCTGAGGGTGAGGGTTAGAGTTAGGATTAGGGTTAGGGTGTAGTGGAGGGTTAGGATAGGGGTTAGGGTTAGGTTTATTGTTAGTGTTATGTTTAAGGTTACTTTTGGAGAGAGCATGAGGCTGAGGGTGAGGGTTAGGGTTAGGATTAGGGTTAGGGTTAGGATTAGGGTTAGGGTGAGGGTGAGATTGAGTGTGAGGGTTAGGTTTAGGGTGATGGTTAGTGTTTTGGTTAGCTTGAAGTTTAGGATGAGGTTTAGGGATAGACTGAGTGTTAAGGTGAGAGTGAAGGTAAGGGTAAATTTGAGGGTTAGGCTGTAGGTGAGGCTTAAGATAAGGGTGAGGGTTAGGGTTAGAGTGAGGGTTAGGGTAAGTGTGACGGTTAGGGGTTAGGGTGAGGGTGAGGGTTAGATTGAGGATTAGGGTTAGGGTTAGTGTGAGGTTTAGGGTAAGGATAAGGGTTGAGGGTTAGGTAATGGTAAGAGTTAGAATTAGGGTTAGGGTGAGGGCTAGGGTGAGGTTGATGGTTAGGGTTAGGGTTAGGGTTAGGGTGAGGTTTAGGGTTAGTGTGAGGGTTAGTGTTAGGGTTACCGTTAGTGTTAGGGTGATGGTTAGGGTTAGGGTGAGGGTTACAGTTAGGTTGAGGGTTAGGGTTCGTGTAAGGGATATTTTTAATTTTAGATTTAGGGTTGCGTTGAGGATGAGGGTGAGGGTGATTGTTAGGGTTAGGGTTAGGGTGAGGTTTAGGGTTAGGGTTAGAGTTAGAGTTAGGGTTAGGGGTAGGGTGAGGTTTAGGGTTCGATAGGCTTAGTGTGAGGGTTAGGTTGACGGTTATGGTTAGGGTTAGTGTTAGGATAGGATTAGGATAAGGGTTAGTGTGAGGGTTAGGGTTAGGTTTAGGATTAGGGTTAGGGTGAGGGTGAGTGTGTGGGTTAGGGTTAGGTTAAGGGTTAGGCTTAGGGTTAGGCTGAGGGTGAGGTTGAGTGTGAGGGTTAGGTTTAGGGTGAGTGTTAGGATTAGGGTTAGGGTGAAGGTTAGGTTGAGGGTTAGTGTTAGGATTAGGGTTAGGCTGAGGGCTAGGGTGAGTGCGAGGTTTAGGGTTAGGTTTAGGGTGAGGTTTATGGTTAGGGTTAGTTTGAGGGTGAGGTTTAATTTTAGAGTTAGGGTTAGGGTGAGTGTTAGGGTTAGGGTTAGTGTTAGGGTTAATGTTAGGGTTAGTGTTAGGGTTAGGGTGAGGGTTAGGGTTATGGTTAGGATTAGGATTAGGGTTACTGTGAGGTTGAGTGTGAGGGTTAGGGTGAGGGTTACGGTTAGGCTTAGGGTTAGGCTGAGGTTGAGGGTGAGGATGAGGGTTAGGGTTAGGGTGAGGGTGAGGTTTAGGGATAGAGTTAGTGTTAGTGTGAGGGTTAGTGTGAGAGTGAGTGTTAGGGTTAGGTTGTGGGTGAGGTTTAGGATTAGGGTGATGCTTGCTTAGGGTTATGGTCACGGTGAGGGTTAGGATGAGGGTTAGGGTTAGTGTGCGGGTTAGGGTGAGGGTGACAGTAAAGGTAATGTTGAGGGTTAGGCTGAGAATTAGGATTACAGTAAGTGTGAGGGTTAGGGTTAGGGTGAGGTTTAGGGTTAGGGTTAGGGTGTGGTTTAGATTGAGGATTAGTTTTTGGGGTTAGTGTGAGGTTTAGAGTGAGGATGAGGATTAGGATTAGGTTGAGGTGTAGGGTGAGGATAAGGGTTAGGTTTAGGGTTAGGGTGAGTGTTAGGGTTAGGGTGATCGTTAGGGTTAGTGTGAGGGTTAGTTTTAGGCTTAGGGTTAGTGTTAGGGTGAGGGTAATTGTTAGGGTGAGGTTTAAGGTTAGGGTGAGTGTTATGGTGAGAATGAGGGTTAGGGTTAAGTTTAGGGTTATTTTTAGGGTTAGGGTTAGGGTTAGGATGAGGGTCAGTGTTAGGATTAGAGTTAGGGTGAGGTCTAGGGTGAGGGTGAGGATTAGGGTAGAGTTAGGCATAGGCTTAGGGTTAGGCTGAGGCTGAGGGTGAGGTTGAGGGTTAGGGTTAGCATGATGGTTAGGGTCATGGTTAGGGTGAGGGTTAGGATGAGGATTGGTGTTAGGGTGAGGGTTAGGATAAGGTTGACAGTAAGGGTCAAGTTGAGGGTTAAGGTGAGTATTAGGTTTAGGGTTAGGGTGAGGGTGAGAATTAGATTGAGGATTAGTGTTAAGGTCAGTGTGAGGGTTAGTGTTAGGACTAGGGTTAGTTTTAGGGTGAGGGTTAGCGTTAGGTGAGGGTTAT
The DNA here is from genome assembly GCF_024711535.1 of Dipodomys merriami. NCBI lineage: Eukaryota > Metazoa > Chordata > Mammalia > Rodentia > Heteromyidae > Dipodomys > Dipodomys merriami. The sequence goes on from NW_027206584.1 coordinate 46,838, forward strand.
GTTTATGGTTAAGGTTAGTGTTAGGTTTACGGTTATTGTTAGGTTTAGGGTTAGGGTTAATGTTGCGGTGAGGGTGAGGGTAAGGGTAAGGTTTAGTGTTAGGGTGAGGTTTAGGTTTAGGGTTAGGGTTAGGGTTATTGTTAGTGTTATGATTAGTGTTAAGTTTGCGGTGAGGGTGACGCTCTGGGTGAGGTTTATGGTTAGTATTACGGTTAGGGTTAGGGTTAGGGTTAGTATTATTGTTAGGGTTAGGGTTAGAGTTATGGTCATGTTGAGAGTGAGGGTGAGGGTTAAGGTGAGTTTTAGGGTGAGGTTTAGTGTTAGGGTTAGGGTTAGGGTTAGGGTGCTGGTGAGGTTTAGGGTTAGAATTCGGGGGAGGGGGAGGGGGAGGGTGAGGGTTAGGGATAGATTTAGGGTTACGATTAGGGTTAGGGTGAGGGTGAGGGTGAGGGTTAGGGTTAGGCTTAGGCTTACATTTAGGCTGAGGTTGAGGCTGGGGGTGAGGATTAGGTTTAGGGTGATGGTTAGGGTTAGGGTTAGTGTTATGGTTAGGGTTAGGTTTAGAGTTACCATGAGGGTGAGTGTGTGGGTAGGGTTAGGGTTAGGGTTAGGCTGAGGTTTAGGGTTAGGTTTAGAGATAGGGTTAGGGTGAGGTTTAGGGTTAAAGTTAGGGTTAGGGTTAGGGTTAGGCTTAGGGTTAGGCTGAGGGTGAGGGTGGGGTGAGGATTAGGGATAGGGTTAGGGTTAGAGTTAGGGTTAGGGTTAGGGTAAGGGTTAATATTAGTGTTATGGATAGGTTTAAGTTTGCAGTGAGGGTGAGGCTGAGGGTGAGATTTATGGTTAGGGTTAGGGTTATGGTTAGTGTTATTGTGAGGGTTAGGTTTAGAGTTACGGTGAGGGTGAGGGTGAGGGTGCGGGTTAGGCTTACGGTGAGATTTAGGGTGAGGTTTAGGTTTAGGGTTAGGTTGAGGGTGAGGATTAGGTTTAGAGTTAGGGTTAGTGGGTGGGTTAGGGTGAGAGCTAAGGTGAGGGTTAGGGTTAGGCTTAGGTTTAGGCTGAGGGTGAGGGTGATGGTGAGGGTTAGGGTTACGGTGAGGGTGAGGTTTAGGTTTAGAGTTAGGGTTGGGGGTGGGTTAGGTTGAGGGTTAGTGTTAGGGTTAGTGTTAGTCTTAGGATTAGGATTAGGGTTAGGATGAGGTTGAGTGTGAGGGTTAGGGTTCGGGTTAGGCTTAGGCTTAGGGTTAGGCTGAGGATGAGGGTGAGGGTTATGGTTAGGGTCAGGTTTAGGGTTAGGATTAGGGTGAGGGATTGGATAAGGTTTAGGGTTAGGATTAGGGTTAGGATGAGGGCAAGGTTGAGTGTGAGGGTTAGGGTTAACATTATGGCAAGGTTTAGGATTAGGGTTAGGTTTAGGGTTAGGGTGAGTGTTAGGGTTAGGGTTATGGTGAGGTTGAGGTTTAGGATTAGGGTGAAGGTTAGGGTTAGGTTTAGGGTGAGGGTGATGGTTAGGATTAGGGTTAGGATTAGGGTTATTAGTGTTATGGTTAAGTTTTCGGTGACTGTGAGGCTGAGGGTGAGGGTTAGGGTTAGGGTTAGGGTTAGGGTGAGGGCTTGGGTTAGGTTTAGGGTTACGGTGAGGATGAGCGTTAAGGTTAGTGTTAGGGTTAGGGTTATTGTTAGGGTTAGGGTTAGAGTTATGGTGAGGGTGAGGGTGAGGCTGAGGTTTAGGGTTAGGGTGAGGGTGAGGTTTAGGGTTAGAGTAAGGGTTAGGGAGATAGTTAGGGTGAGGGTTAGGGTTAGGTTTAGTGTTAGGGTTAGGGTTAGGGTGAGGGTTGGCTTGAGGTTTAGGGTTAGGGTTAGGGTTAGGTTTAGGATTAGGGTTATGGTGAGGTTGAGTGTGAGGGTTAGGGTTAGGGTTAGGCTTAGACTTAGGGTTAGGCTGTGGGTGAGAGTGGGGATGAGGATTAGGTTTTGTGTGATGGTTAGGGTTAGTGTTAGGTTTAGGGTTATGATTAAGGTTAGGGTTAGGATTAGGCTTAGGGTGAGGGCTAGGGTGAGGATGAGGGTTAGTGTGAGGGTTTGGCTTAGGCTTTAGGGTTAGGCTGATGGTGAGGTTGAGGGTCAGGGTTAGGGTTAGGGTGATGCTTAGGATTATGGTCAGGGTGAAGGTTAGGAAGAGGGTTATGGTTAGGGTGAGGGATTTGGGTGAGGGTGACGGTAAGGGAAAATCTGAGGGTTAGGCTGAGAGTAAGGATTAAGGTAAGGTCTAGGGTTAGGGTTAGGGTTAGGGTGAGGGTGAGGTTACAAGTCGTTTAAGGATTCAGGTGGACCTGTTGCAACAATGAGAAGTACAAAATGTCATGTCAAAACCAGCTTTACAATGTCGGTGTGTGGGGGGGGAGGGGGGTATAATTGGGTGGGGGGAGGGGGGTAAAATTGGGTGGGGGGAGGGGGGAGGCAGGGAAGGGAAGTGAAGGGTAAACAAAGGAGGAGGCTGCAATGCTTGGTAAGAAATGTATGCATTATTCTGCCCATGTAATTGTAGCCCCTCTGTACAATATGTTCTCAAATAAAATAAAATACAATTTAAAAAAAAAAAAAAAAAAGATTGATGATTAGGTTTAGGGTTAGTGTGAGGTTTAGAGTGAGGATGAGGGTTAGGGTTAGGGTGAGGGCTAGGTTGAGGGTGAGCTTTAGGGTTAGGCTTAGGGTGAGGTTTAATGTTAGGGTGATTGTTAGGGTTAGTTTGAGTGTTAGTGTTAGGGTTAGGGTTAGTGTTAGGGTGAGGGTAAGTGTTACTTTGAGGGTTAGGTTTAGGGTGAGGGTTATGGTTAGAATGAGGGTTAGGGTTAGGGTTAGGGTTATTGTTAGGTTAGGGTTAGTGTTACATTTATGGTGAGGGTGAGAGTTCGGGTTAGGTTTAGGGTGTGGTTTATGTTTAGGGTTAGGGTTAGAGTTAGGTTTAGGGTGTGGGTGAAGTTTAGGGTTAGAGTTAGCATTAGTGATAGTGTTAGGGTTAGGGTGAGTGTCAGTGTGAGGGTTAGGGTTATGCTTAAGCTTAGGGTTAGGCTTAGGCTTAGACCGAGCGTGAGTGTGAGGGTTAGGGTTATGGTTAGGGTGAGGTTTAGGTTTAGGGTTACGGTGAGGGTTAGGGTTAGGGTTAGTGATAGTGTTAAGGGTAGGGTTAGGGTGAGGGTGACAGTAAGGGTAAAGGTGAGGGTTAGGTTTAGGATCAGGTTTAGATTGAAGGTGAGTGTGAGGGTTACGGTTAGGGGTAGGGTTAGGCTTAGGGATAGGGTGAGAGTTAGGGTTAGGGTTAGGGTTAGTGTTGCTGTTAGGGGTAGGGTTAGGGTGAGGGTTAGGTTGAAGGTGAAGATTAGGGTTAGGATTAGGATTAGGATTAAATTGAGGGTGAGTGTGAGGGTTAGTGTTAGGGTTAGGGTTAGGGTGAGCTTGAGGGTTAGGGTTAGGGTTAGGGTGAGGGTTGGGGTTAGGGTTAGTGTTAGTGTTAGGGTTAGGGTGAGGGTTAGGGTTAGGGTTAGGGTTAGTGTTAGGGTTGGGGTTAGGGTGAGGGTTAGGGTTAGGGTTAGTGTTAGGCTTGGGGTTAGGGTGAGGGATGAGGGTGAGGGTTAGGGTTAGGTTTAGTGTTAGTGTTAGGGTTAGGGTGAGGGTTAGTGTTAGGGTTAGGGTTAGTGTTAGGGTTGGGGTTAGGGTGAGGGTTAGGGTTAGGGTTAGTGTTAGGCTTGGGGTTAGGGTGAGGGTTAGGATGAGGGTGAGGGTTAGGGTTAGGTTTAGGATTACGATTAGGGGTAGTGTTAGGGTGAGTGCTTGGGTTAGGCTTAGTGTTAGGATTAGCCTTAGCATTAAGCTGAGAGTGAGGTTGAGGTTTAGGGTTAGGGTTCAGGTTAGGGTTAGCATTTGGGTGATAGTTATGGTTCGGGTTATGTTTAGGGTTAGGGTGAAGGTTTTGAGTTAGGTTTTCAGTTAAGGATTAGGGGGAGAGTTAGGATGAGGATTAGGTTTAGGATTAGTGTTAGGGCGAGGGCTAGGGTGTGGGTGAGGGTTAGGGTTATTTTTAGGGTGAGGTTAAGTGTTAGTGTTAGGGTAAGGGTGACGGTTAGGATGAGGGTTAGGGTTATGGTGAGGGAAAGGGTTAGGGTTAGGGTTAGAGGTAGGTTGAGGATGAGGGTTAGGGTGAGGGTGAGGGTTAGGATTAGGTTTAGGGTTAGGATTATTGTTAGTGTTATGGTTCTGGTTACCTTGGCAGTGATGGTGAGGCTGAGGGTGAGGGTTAGGGATAGGATTAGGGTTAGGTTAAGTTTCGAGTTAGGATTAGTGTTATTGTTAGGGTATAGGGTTAGAGTTAAAGTGAAGGTAAGGGTGAGGGTAAGCGTTAGGGTTAGGGTTAGGGTTAGGGTGAGGTTTAGTGTCAGGGTTAGGATTAGGGTTAGGGTGAAGGTGAGTATGAGGGTTAGGGTTAGGGTTAGGATTAGGCTTCGGTTTAGGCTGAGGGCGATTGTGAGTGTGAGGGTTGGTGTTAGTTTGAGGTTTAGGGTTAGTATTACATTGAGTGTCAGGGTTAGCATTAGTTTGAGGGTTACTATTAGGTTTAGGATTAGGGCGAGGTTTAGGGATAGGGTTAGGGTTTGGGTTAGAATGAGGTTTAGGGTTACAATTAGGGTTACAGTGAGGGCTAGGGTGAGGGTGAGATTTAGTGTTAGGGTTAGGGTGAGGTTTAGGTTTAGGCGTAGGGTTAGGGGGAGGGTTAAGTTTCGGGTTACATTGAGGGTGTGGGTTAGGTTTGAGGTGAGGGTTATGTTGAGGACTAAAGTGAGGGTGAGACTTAGGGTTAGTGTTAGGGTGAGGGTTAGGTTGAGGTTTAGGTTTAGGGTTAAGGTTAGGGTTAGGATTAGGGTTATGCTGAGGGTGAGTGTGAGGGTTACTGTTTGGGTTAAGCTTAGGCTTAGGGTTAGGCTGAGGGTGATGGTGGGGATGAGGATTAGGTTTAGATTGATGGTTCCGGTAATGGTTAGGTTGAGAGTTAGGATGAGGATTAGGGTTAGGCTTAGGCTTAGGGTTAGGCTGAGGCTGAAGTCGAGGGTGAGGGTTAGGGTTAGGGTGATGGTTAGGGTTACGGTTAGTGTGAGGGTTAGGATGAGGGTTAGCTTTGGGGTGAGGGTTAGGATGAGGGTGACAGAGTAAAGGTGAGGGTTAGGCTGAGGGTGAGGGTTATTGTAATTGTGAGGGTTCTGCTTAGGGTTAGGGTGAGGGTGAGGGTTAGATTGAGGATTAGTGTTAGGGTTAGTGTGAGGTTTAGGGTGAGGATGAGAGTTAGGATTAGGGTGAGGCCTAGGGTGAGGGTGAGGTTTAGGGTTAGGGTTAGGGTGAGGTTTAGGTTTAGGGTGATTGTTAGCGTTAGTATGAGTGTTAGTGTTAAGGTTAGTGTAAGTGTTAGGGTGAGGGTAAGTGTTAGGGTAAAGTTTAGGTTTAGGGTGAGGTTTAGGATTAGGGTTAGGGTTAGGTTTAGGGTGAGGGTGAGGTTTAGGGTTAGAGTTAGGGTTGGGGTGAGGCTGAGGTTTAAGGTTAGGGTTAGGGTTAGTGTTAGGGTTAGAGTTAGGGTGAGGTTTAGTGTGGGTGTGAGGGTTAGTGTTAGGGTTAGTATTAGGGTTAGGGTTAAAGTGAGGATGAGTGTGAGGGTTAGGGTTAAGGTTAGGGTTAGGTTTAGAATTAGGGTGAGTGTGAGGGTGAGGGTTAGGGTTAGGGTGAGTGTTGGGTTTAGGGTTAGAATGAGGGTTAGGCTTAGGCTTAGGGTTTGGGTATGGGCTAGGTTGAGGGTGAGGGTTAGGCTTAGGGTTAGTGTGAGGGGTATGGTGAGGGTTAGGGTTAGTGTTAGGGTTAGGGTTGGGGATAGGGTGAGTTTTAGTGTGGGGTTGAGGGTTAGTGTTAGTTTGGATTAGGGTTAGGGTTAAGGTGAGGGTGAGTGTGAGGGTTAGGGTTAGGGTTAAGGTTAGGTTTAGAGTTAGGGTGAGGGTGAGGGTTAAGGTTAGGGTGAGTGTTGGGGTTAGGGTTAGAGTGAGGGTTAGGATGAGGGTTAGGCTTAGGCTTAGGGTTTGGGTATGGGCTAGGGTGAGGGTGAGGGTTAGGGTTGGGGTGAGGGGTAGGTTGAGGGGTAGGGTTAGTGTTAGGGTTAGGGTTGGGTTTAGGGTTAGGCTTAATGTTAGGCAGATGGGGAGGGTGTGGGTGAGGTTTAGGGTTAGGGTAAGGGTGAGGTTTAGGGTTAGAGTTAGCATTAGGGTAAGGGTTAGTGTGAGGGTTAGGGTTAGGGTTAGTGTTACTGTTAGGGTTAGGATGAGGGTGAGTGTGAGGGTCACGGTTAGTCTTAGACTGAGGCGGAGGCTTAGGCAGAGCGTGAGGGTGAGGGTGAGGGTTAGGGTTAGGGTTTTAGGGTTACGGTGAGTGTTAGGATGAGGTTTAGGTTTAGCATTGGAGTTAGGGTGAGGGCTAGATTTAGGGTGAGGGTTAGGTTTAGCATTAGGGTGAGATTTAGGGTTAGAGTTAGGGTAAGGGTTAAGGTGAGGCTAAGGGTTAGTATTAGGGTTAGAGATATGGTGAGGGTGAGGGTTAGGGTTATTGTTAGGGTGAGGTTTAGGTTTAGGTTTAGGGTTAGGGTTAGGGTTAGGATGAGGGTTAGGGTTATGGTGAGGGTGAGGGTTAGGGTTAGGGTGAGGGTTAGGGTGAGGATGAGGGTTAGGGTGAGTGTGAGGGTTATGGTGAGGGTTAGGGTTAGAGTTAGAATGAGGGTTAGGGTTAGGATTAGGGTTAGCGTGAAGGCTAGGGTGAGGGTTAGGGTTAATGTTAGGGTGAGGGTTAGGATGAGGGTTAGGGTTATGGTGAGGTTAGGGTTAGGGTTAGAGTGAGGATTAGGTTTAGGATTAGGGTTAGGGTGAGGGTGATTGTTAGGATTAGGGTTAGGGTTAGGAGTATTAGTGTTATAGTTCTGGTGACTTTTGCAGTGATGGTGAGGCTGAGGGTGATGGTTATGGATAGGATTAGGGTTAGGTTTAGGTTTCGAGTTAAGATTAGTGTTATTGTTAAGGTTAGGGTTAGAGTTAAGGAGAGGGTGAGGGTGAGGGTAAGGGTGAGGGTTAGGGTTATGGTTAGGGTGAGATTTAGTGTCAGGTTTAGGATTAGGGTTAGGGTGAGTGTGAGGTTTAGGGTTAGAGTTAGGGTTAGGGGGAGGGTTAGTGTGAAGGTTAGGGTTAGGGTTAGTGTTATGGTTAGGGTTAGGGTGAGGGTGTGTGAGGGTCAGGGTTAGTCTTAGGCTGAGGCGGAGGCTTAGGCGGAGCATGAGGGTGAGGGTGAGTGTTAGTGTTAGGGTTTTAGAGTTAGGGTGAGTGTTAGGATGATGTTTAGGGTTAGCATTAGGATTAGGGGGAGGGCTAGAGTTAGGCTGAGGGTTAGGGTTAGCGTTAGTGTGATGTTTAGGGTTAAGGTTAGGGTTATGGTGAGGGTGAGTGTTAGGGTTAGGGTGAGGGTTAGGGTTTAAGGTGAGGCTGAGGGTTAGGATTAGGATTAGGGTGAGGGTTTTTGTTAGGGTTAATATTACGATGAGGTTCAGCGTTTGGGTTAGGTTTAGGGTTAGTGTTATATTTAAGGTTAGGGTTAGAGTTACAGTAAGGGTGAGGGTGAGGGTGAGTGTTAGGATCAGGGTTAGGGTGAGGTTTAGTTTTAGGATTATAGTTATGGTGAGGGTGAGGCTTAGGGTTAGAGTTAGGTTTAGGGGGAGGGTTAGGTTGAGTGTTAGGGTTAGTGTTAGGGTTAGGGTGAGGGTTAGGTTGAGGTTTAATGTTAGGGTTAGGGTTAGGTTTAGGATTAGGTTGACGGTTGAGTGAGTGTGAGGGTTAGGGTTAGGGTTTGGCTTAGGCTTAAGGTTAGGCTGAGGGTTTGGGTGTGTATGAGGATTAGGTTTAGAATGATGGTTAGGGTTATGGTAGGTTAAGGGTTAGGATGAGGGTTAGGGTTAGGATTAGGGTGAGGGTGAGGGTTAGGGTTAGGGTTAGGGTTAGGCTTAGGCTTAGGGTTAGGCTGAGGCTGAGGTTGAGGGTGAGTGTTAGTGTTAGGGTGACTGTAAGTGTAAAGGTGAGGGTTAGGCTGAGGGTGAGGGTTATGGTAAGGTGAGGGTTAGGGTTAGGGTGAGGTTGAGGGTTAGATTCAGGATTAGTGTTATGGTTAGTGTGAGGTTAAGGGTGAGGATGAGGGTTATGGTTAGGTTGAGGGATAGGTTGAGGGTGAGAGTTAGGGTTAGGGTGAGGTTTAGGGTTAGGGTGATGATTAGGGTTAGTGTGAGTTTTAGTGTAATGGTTAGGGTTAGTGTTAGGGTGAGGGTAAGTGTTAGAGTGAGGGTTAGGGTTAGGGTGAAGGCTATGGTTATGATGAGGGTTAGGGTTAGGTTTAGGTTTATTGTTAGGGTTAGGGTTAGGGTTATGTTGAGGGTGAGGGTGAGCGTTAGGGTTAGGATGAGGTTTAGGTTTCAGGTTAGGGTTAGAGTTAGGGTTAGGGTGAGGGTGAGGTTTAGGGTTAGAGTTAGGGTTAGTGTTAGTGTTAGGGTTAGGTTTAGGTTTAGAATTAGGTTTAGGGTTAGGATTAGGGTTAGGGTTACGGTGAGGGTTACGGTGAGGGTTAGGGTTACGTTTAGGGTTAGGGTGTGGGGGAGGTTTAGGGTTAGGGTTAGGGTGAGGGTGAGGGTTAGATTGAGGGTTAGGGTTATGTTGAGGGTTATGGTGAGGCTGAGGGTTAGGTTTAATGTTAGGGTTATTGTTAGGGTTAGGGTTAGGGTTACAGTGAAGTTGAGGATGAGGGTTAGGTTTAGGGTTAGGGTGAGGTTTAGTTTTAGTGTTAGGGTTAGAGTTAGGGTTAGGGTGATGGTGAGGTTTAGGTTTAGAGTTAGGGTTAGTGTTAGGGTTAGGTAAAGGTGATGGTTAGGTTGAGGTTTAGAGTTCGGGTTAGGCTTAAGCTTAGGCTTAGGCTTAGGCCGAGAGTGAGGGTTAGGGTTAGGGTTAGGTTTAGGATGAGTCCTATGATGAGGTTTATGGTTAGGGTTAAGGTTAGGTTTAGGTTTAGTGTTAGGGTTAGGGTTAGGGATAGGGTGTGGGTTAGGGTTAGGGTTAGGTTTAGGGTGAGGGTTAGGGTTAGGGTTAGGGTTAGGCTTAGGCTTAGGCTTAGTGTTATGTTTAGGGTTATTGTTAGTGTTATGGTTAGTGTTACATTTGCGGTGAGGGTGAGGCACAGGGTGAGGTTTATGGTTATTGTTAGTGTTAGGGTTAGGTTTACTGTTATTGTTAGGGTTAGGGTTAGAGTTACGGTCACTGTGAGAGTGAGGGTGAGGGTGAGGATTAGGGTGAGGTTTCCGGTGAGGTTTAGGGTTAGGGTTAGGGTTAGGGTGAGAATGAGGGTGAGGGTTAGTGTTAGGGTTAGGCTTAGGCTGAGGGTGAGGGTGGGGGTGAGGGTTAGGGTTAGGGTGATCCTTAGGTTTAGGGTTAGTGTTATTGTTAGGGTTAGGGTTAGAGTTACAGTGAGGTGGAGGGTGGGGGTGAGGGTTAGGATTAGGGTCAGGGTGAGATTTAGGATTAGGTTTAGAGATAGGGTTAGGGTGAGGGTGAGGTTTAGGGTTAGAGTTAGGGTTAATGTTAGGGATAGGCTTAGGGTTAGGCTGAGGATGAGGGTGGGGTTGAGGATTAGGGTTAGGGTTAGGGTTCGGGTTAGGGTTAGAGTTAGGGTTAGGGTAAGGTTTAGTGTTAGGATTAGGATTAAGGTTGAGGGTGAGTGTGAGGGTTAGAGTTAGGGTTAGGGTTAGGATTAGGGTTAGGGTATGTGCTAGCATGAGGGTTAGGGTTAGGTTTAGGGTTAGGGTGACATTTAGCGTTAGTTTTAGTGTCAGAGTTAGGGTTAGGGTGAGGGTTTGGGTTATGGTCAGAGTTACGGTGAGGTTTAGGGTTAGGTTTAGGGTTTGGGTTATTCTTAGGGTTAGGGTTAGGGTTAAGGTTAAGGTAAGGGTGAGGTTTAGGGTGATGTTGAGGGTTAGGGTTAGGGTTAGGATGAGATTTTCAGTTAGGGTTAGGGTTAGGGTTAGGATCAGGGTGAAGTTTAGGGTAAGAGTTAGGCTTAGGGTTAGGGTTAGTGTGAGTGTTAGTGTTAGGGTTAGTGTTACAGTTAGGGTTATGGTGAGGGCTAGTGTGTGGGTGCGGGTTAAGGTTAGCGTTAGGCTTTGGCTTTGGGTTAAGATGAGGGTGAGGGTGAGGGTGAGGGATAGGGTGAGTGTGAGGGTGAGATTTAGTGTTAGAGTTAGTGTTAGGGTGAGAGTTAGGGTTAGGGTTAGGGTGAGGGTCATGGTTATGGTAAGGGTGAGACTTAGGTTTAGGGTGAGGGTTATGGTTAGGATGAAGGTTAGGGTGAGGGTGAGGGTTAGGATTAGGGTTAGAGTTAGGATTATTGTAAGTGTTATTGTTCTGGCTACCTTTGCAGAGACGGTGAGACTGAGGGTGAGGGTTAGGTATGGGATTAGGGTTAGGGTTTGGTTTAGGGTTAGGATTAGTGTTATTGTGAGGTTTAAGGTTAGGGTTACGGTGAGGGTGAGGGTGAGGGTAAGAGTTAGGGTTAGGATTAGGGTTAGGGTGAGGTTTAGGTTCAGGGTTAGGATTTGGGTTAGGGTGAGTGTGAGGTTTAGGGTTAGAGTTAGGGTTAGGGGGAGGGTTGGCGTGAGGGTTAGGGTTAGGGTTATTTTTAGGGTAAGGGTTAGGGTGAGGGTTAGGGTTAGGATTAGGGTTAGGGTGAGGGTGAGTGTGAGGGTTAGGGTTAGGGTTTGGGTTAGGCTTAGTGTTAGGCTGAGGGTGAGATTGAGGTGAGGGTTATGGTTAGGGTGAGGATCGGGGTTAGGGTTAGGGTGAGGGTGAGGTTTAGGTTGAGGATTAGTGTTTGGGTTAGTGTGAGGTTTAGGTGAGGATGAGTGTTAGGGTTAGGTTGAGGGCTAGGGTGAAGGTGAGGGTTAGCTTTAGGGATAGGGTGAGGTTTAGGTTTAGGGTGATTGTTAGCGTTAGTGTGAGGGTTAGTGTTAGGGTTAGTGTTAATGTTAGGGTGAGGGTAAGTGTTAGGGTAAGGTTTAGGTTTATGGTGAGGTTTAGGATTAGGGTTAGGGTTAGGGTTAGGGTGAGTGTGAGGGTTAGGATAAGGATTAGGCTTAGGGTTAGAGTTAGGGTGAGGTTGAGGGTGAGGGTTACGGTTAGGGTGAGTTTTGGTGTTAGGGTTAGAGTGAGGGTTATTGTGATGGTTAGGCTTATGCTTAGGGTTTGTGTATGGGCTAGGGTGAGTGTGAGGGTTAGGGTTAGGTTTGGGGTGAGGTGTAGGGTGAGGATTAGGTTTAGTGTTTGGGTTAGAGTTGGGGTTAGGGTTAGGCTTAATGTTAGGCAGAGGGTGAGGGTCAGGGTGAGATTTAGGGTTAGGGTGAGGGTGAGGTTTAGGGTTATAGTTAGGGTGAGGGTTAGTGTGAGGGTTAGGGTTAGGGTTAGTGTTAGGGTTAGGGTTAGGGTGAGGGTGAGTGTGAGGGTCAGGGTTAGTCTTAGGCTGAGGCGGAGGCTTAGGCAGAGCATGAGGGTGAGGGTGAGTGTTAGTGTTAGTGTTTTAGGGTTAGGGTGAGTGTTAGGATGAGGTTTAGGTTAGCATTAGGGTTAGGGGGAGGACTAGAGTTAGGGTGAGTGTTAGGGTTAGGTTTAGGGTGAGGTTTAGGGTTAAGGTTAAGGTGAGGCTGAGGGTTAGGATTAGGATTAGGGTGAGGGTTTATGTTAGGTTTAGAGTTAGGGTGAGGTTCAGGGTTTGGGTTAGGTTTAGGGTTAGAATTATAGTTAAGGTTAGGGTTAGAGTTACAGTAAGAGTGAGGGTGAGGGTGAGGGTTAGGATCAGGGTTAGGGTGAGGTTTAAGTTTAGGATTATGGTTAGGGTGAGGGTGAGGTTTAGGTTTAAAGTTAAGGTGAGGGGGAGGGTTAGGTTGAGTGTTATGGTTAGGGTTAGTGTTAGGGTTAGGGTGAGGGTTAGGTTGAGGTTTAATGTTAGGGTTAGGTTTAGGATTATGTTGAAGGTGAGGGTGAATGTGAGGGTTAGGGTTAGGGTTTGGCTTAGGCTTACGGTTAGGCTGAGGGTATGGGTGGGGATGAGGATTACGTTTAGTATGATGGTTAGGGCTATGGTTAGGTTAAGGCTTAGGATGAGGGTTAGGGTTAGGATTAGGGTTAGGGTGAGGGCAAGGTTGAGGGTGAGGGTTAGGTTTAGGGTTAGGATTAGGCTTAGCGTTAGGCTTAGGCTGAGGGTGAGGGTGAGGGTTAGGGTTAGGGTGGTGGTTGGGGTTGCCGTTAGGGTGAGGGTTAGGATGAGGATTTATGCTATGGTGAGGGTTAGGTTGAGGGTGACCGTAAGGGTAAAGGTGAGGTTTAGGCTGAGGGTGAGTGTTATGGTACTGGTGAGGGTTAGGATTAAGGTGAGGGTGAGGGTTAGATTCAGGATTAGTGTTAGGGTTAGTGTGAGGTTAAGGGTGAGGATGAGGGTTAGGGTTAGGTTGAGGGCTAGGGTGAGGGTGAGAGTTAGGGTTAGGGTTTGGTTTAGGGTTAGGGTGATTGTTAGGGTGAGTGTGAGGTTTAGTGTTATGGTTAGCGTTAGTGTTAGGGTGAGGGTTAGGGTTAGGGTGAAGGTTATGGTTAGGATGAGGGTTAGGGTTAGGGTTAGGGTTAGGGTTAGGGTTAGGGTTATGTTGAGGGTGAGGGTGAGGGTGAGGGTTAGGGTTAGGTTGAGGTTTAGGTTTCAGTTTAGGGTTAGAGTTAGGGTTAGGGTGAGGGTGAGGTTTAGGGTTAGAGTTAGGGTTAGGGTTAGGATGAGATTTAGGTTAAGGGTGAGGGTTAGGGTTAGTGTGAGGGTTAGTGTTAGGGTTAGGGTTAGTGTTAGGGTGAGGGTAAGTGTTATGTTGAGGGTTAGGATTAGCGTGAGGGTTATGGTTATGCTGAGGGTTAGGTTTAGGGTTATGGTTATTGTTAGGTTTAGGGTTAGGGTTACGGTTACCGTGAGGTTGAGGGTGAGGGTTAGGGTTAGTTTAGGGTGTGGTTTAGTGTTAGGGGTAGAGTTAGAATTAGGGTTAGAGTGAGGGTGAGGTTTAGGGGTAGAATTAGGGTTAGGGTGAGTTTTAGGGTGATTTTTAGGGTTAGAAGGAGCGGTAGTGTTAGCGTTAGGGTTAGTGTTAGGGTGAGGGTAAATATTAGGCTGAGGGATAGGGTTAGGTTGAGGGTTAGGGTTAGGGTTTGGGTTATTGTTAGGGTTAGGTTTATACGGGTACGGTAAGGGTGAGGGTATGGGTTAGGTTTAGGGTTAGGATGAGGTTTAGGTTTCGGTTCATGTTAGAGTTAGGCTTAGGATGAGGGTGAGGTTTAGGGGTAGAGTTAAGGTTAGTGATAGGGTTAGGGATAGGGTGAGGGTTAGGGTTAGGCTTTGGCTTAGGCTTAGGCTTAGGCCGAGCATGAGGGGGAGGGTTAGGGTTCGGGTTAGGGTGAGGTTTAGGTTTAGGATTAGCGTAAGTGTTAGGATGAGGTTTAGGGTTAGGATTAGGTTTAGGGTGAGGGCTAGGATGAGGGTTAGGGTGAGGGTTAGGGTTAGGATAGGGTTATGTATAGGATTTGGGTTAGGGTGAGGGTGAGTGTGAGGGTTAGGTTTGGGTTAGGCTTAGGGGTAGGGTGAGGGTTAGGGTTATGTTTTGGGTTAGGGTGAGGGTGAGGCTGAGGATTAGGTTTAGGTTTAGGGTTTGGTTTAGGGTTAGGGTATGTGTTAGGGTTAGGGTTACGGTTATGGTTACAGTGAGGTTAGGTTTTGTGTTAGAGTTAGGGTTAGGGTTAAGTTAGGGTTAGGCTGAGGGTGATGGTGAGGCTGAGGATTAGGGTATGGTTAGGGTTATTGTTAGGGTTATGGTTAGGGTGAAGTTTGCATTGAGGGTGAGGCTGAGGGTGAGGGTGAGGGTTATGGTTAGGGTGTGGGTTAGGGTTAGGGTTACTGTTATTGTTAGGGTTAGGGTTAGAGTTACAGTGAGGTTGAGGGTGAGGTTGAGGGTTAGGGTTAGGGTTAGTTTTAGGATTAATGTTAGGGTTAGGGTTAGGGCGAGGGTGACGTTAGGGTTAGAGTTAGGTTTGCGAGAGGGTTACGGTGAGTTTTAGGGTTAGGGTTAGTGTTAGGGTTAGGGTGAGGGTGAGGGTTAGGTTGAGGTTTAGGCTGAGGCTTAGGATTAGGCTGAGGGTGAGGATGGGGGTGAGTATTAGGGTTAGAGTGATGGTTAGGTTTAGGGTTAGGGTTATTGTTAGGGTTAGGGTTAGAGTTATGGTGAGGGTGAGGGTGTGGGTGAGGGTTAGGGTTAGGGTTAGGGTGGGGTTTAGGGTTAGGGTTAGGGTGAGGGTGAGGTTTAGGGTTAGATATAGGTTTAGGGGGAGGGTTATGGTGAGGGTTAGGTTTAGGGTTAGTGTTAGGGATAGGTTGAGGGTGAGGGTTCGGTCGAGGTTTAGGGTTAGGGTTAGGGTATGGGTTAGGGTTAGTGTTAGGATGAGGGTAAGTGTTAGGGTGAGGGTTTGGGTTTGGGTGAGGGTTATGTTTTGGGTGAGGGTGAGGGTTAGTATTAGGGGTGGGGTTAGGGTTATTGTTAGTGTTATGGTTAAGGTTAAGTTTACGGTTAGGGTGAGGTTGAGGTTGAGGGTTAGGTTTAGGGTTAGGGTGAGGTTTAGGGTTCGGGTTCGGGTTAGGGTTAGGGTTAGGGGTAGGGTGAGGGTTTGGGTTATGTTTAGGGTTACGGTGAAGGTGAGGGTTAGGGTGAGGTTTAGGGTTAGGGTGAGGGTTAGGGTGAGGGTGAGGTTTAGAGTTCGACTTAGGGTAAGGGGGAGGGTTAGGTTGAAGGTTAGGGCTAGGGTTATTGTTAGGGTTAGGATTAGGGTGAGGGTTAGGTTGAGGTTTATGGTTAGGGTTATGCTTAGGATTAGGATTACTGTTATGATGAGGATGAGTGTGAGGGTTAGGGATAGGTTTAGGCTTAGAGTTAGGCTGAGGGTTAAGGTGTAGGTAAGTTTTATGTTTAGGGTTAGGGTTAGGGTGAGGGTTAGGGTTAGGTTTAGGGTGAGGGTGAGGGTTCGATTGAGGGTTAGGGTTATGTTGAGGGTCATGGTTAGGGTGACGGTTAGGTTTAGTGTTAGGGTTATTGTTAGGGTTAGGGTTAGGTTTAAGGTGAGGTTGAGGGTGAGGGTTAGGTTTAGGTTTAGGGTGAGGTTTAGTTTTAGGTTTAGGGTTAAAGTTAGGGTTAGGGTGATGGTGAGGTTTAGGGTTAGAGTTAGGATTAGTGTTAGGGTTAGGTATAAGGTGAGGGTTAGGGTGAGGTTTAGAGTTCGGGTTAGGCTTAGGCTTAGGCTTAGGCTTTGGCTGAGAGTGAGGGTGAGGGTTAGGGTTAGGGTTAGGGTGAGGATTAGGGTTAGGTTTAGGGTGAGGGTTAGGATGAGGTTTAGGGTTAGGGTTAGGGCTAGGGTTAGGTTTTGTGTTAGGGTTAGGGTTAGTTTTAGGGTTAGGGTTAGGGTTAGGGTGAGGGTTAGGGTTAGGGTTAGGCTTAGGCTTAGGCTTAGGGTTAGGTTTAGGGTTATTTTTAGTGTTATGGTTAGTGTTAATTTTGCGGTGAGGATGAGGCACAGGGTGAGGGTTATGGTTATTGTTAGGGTTAGGGTTACTGTTATTGTTAGGTTTAGGGTTAGAGTTACGTTCACATTGAGAGTGAGGGTGAGGGTGACATTAGGGTGAGGTTTACGGTGAGGTTTAGGGTTAGGGTTAGGTTTAGTGTAAGGGTGCTGGTGAGGTTTAGGGTTTGAGTTCAGGTTAGGGGGAGGGTTAGGGTGAGGGTTAGGGTTAGGTTTAGTGGTAGCATTAGGGTGAGGGTGAGGGTTAGGTTGAGGTTTAGGGATAGGGTTAGGGTTAGGATTAGGGTTAGGGTGAGAGTGAGGGTGAGGGTTAGTGTTAGGGTTAGGCTTAGGCTTAGGGTTAGGCTGAGGGTGAGGGTGGGGGTGAGGATTTGGTTTAGGGTGATCGTTAGGTTTAGAGTTAGTGTTATTGTTAGGGTTAGGGTTAGAGTTATGGTGAGGCTGAGGGTGCAGGTGAGGGTTAGGATTAGGGTCAGGGTGAGGTTTAGGGTTAGGTTTAGAGATAGGGTTAGGGTGAGGGTGAGGTTTAGGGTTAGAGTTAGGGTTAGTGTTAGGGACAGGCTTAGGGTTAGGCTGAGGGTGAGGGTGGGGTTGAGGATTAGGGTTAGTGTTAGTGTTAGGGTTAGGGTTATAGTTAGGGTTACAGTTAGGTTTAGGGTTCGATTAGTATTAAGTTTAAGGTGAGGGTGAGTGTGAGGGTTAGTGTTATTTTTAGGGTTAGGATTAGGGTTAGGGTGAGGGTGAGTTTTAGGGTTAGGGTTAGGTTTAGAGTGAGGTTTAGGGTGAGGGTTAGGGTTAGGGTTAGTTTTAGGGTTAGGTTTTGGGTTAGTGTTAGGATTAGGGTTACTGTGACTGTGAGTGTGAGGCTTAGGGTTAGCGTTAGTGTTAGCCTGAGGCTGAGGATGAAGTTGAGGGTTAGATTTATGGTTAGGGTATGGTTTATGTTTAGAGTGAGGGTTATAGTGAGGGTTAGGGTTAAGATTAGGCTTAGGGTATGTGCTAGGGTTAGGGATAGGGTTAGGGTTCAGGTTAGGGTGACGTTTAGTTTTAGGTTTAGTGTCAGAGTTTGGGTTGGTGTGAGGGTTTGGGTTAGGGTTAGAGTTACCGTGAGGGTGAGGTTTAGGGTTAGGTTTAGGGTTAGGTTTATTCTTAGGGTTAGGGTTAGGGTTAAGGTTAAGGTAAGGGTAAGGGTGAGGGTGATGTTGAGGGTTATGGTTAGGGTTAGGATGAGGATTAGAGTTAGGGTTAGGGTTAGGGTCAGGGTGAGGTTTAGGGTTAGAGTTAGGGTTAGGGTTAGGGTTAATGTGAGTGTTAGGGTTAGGGTTAGTGTTACAGTTAGGGTTATGGTGAGGGCTAGTGTGAGGGTGAGGGTTAGGGTTAGTGTTAGGCTTTGGCTTTGGGTTCAGCTGAGGGTGAGGGTGAGGGTTAGGGTGAGGGTGAGGGTGAGAATTAGGGCTAGAGTTACGTTAAGGGTGAGGGTTAGGGTGAGGGTTAGTGTTAGTGTTAGGGTTAGGGTTAGGGTTAGTGTTAGTGTTAGGGTTAGGGTGAGGGTTAGGATGAAGGTAAGGGTTAGGGTTAGGGTTAGGATTAGGATTAGGGTTAGTGTTAGGGTGAGTGCTTGTGTTAGGCTTAGGGTTAGGGTTAGGCTTAGCATTAAGCTCAGGGTGAGGGTGAGGGTTAGGGTAAGCGTTCCGCTTAGGGTTATCATTTGGGTGAGAATTATGGTTCGGGTTAAGTTTAGGGTTAGGATGAGGGTTAGGGTTAGGGTTACAGCCAAGGTG
Source organism: Dipodomys merriami (assembly GCF_024711535.1). Taxonomy (NCBI): domain Eukaryota; kingdom Metazoa; phylum Chordata; class Mammalia; order Rodentia; family Heteromyidae; genus Dipodomys; species Dipodomys merriami. The sequence continues at coordinate 64,365 of NW_027206584.1, forward strand.
AGGCGTAGGGGTAGGTTGAAGGTTTGGGTTAGTATTAGGGTTAGGGTGAGGGTTATGATTAGATTTAGGGTGAGAGTTAGGATGAGGATTAGGTTTAGGATGGTGGTTAGGGTGAGGGCTAGGGTGAGGGTGAGGATTTGGGTTAGTGTTAGGGTGAGGTTTAGGGTTAGGGTGAGGGTTAGGATGAGGGTTAGGGTTACAGTGAGGGTTATGGTTAGGGTTAGAGTGAGGGTTATGTTTAGGATTAGGGTTAGGGTGAGGGTTAGGGTTAGGGTTAGGGTGAGTGTTAGGATGAGGATTAGGGTTAGGATTATTTTTAGAGTGAGGGCTAGGGTGAGGGTGAGGGTTAGAATTAATGTTAAGGTGAGGTTTAGTGTTAGGGTTATGGTGAGGGTTAGGGTTATGGTGAGGGTGAGGGTGAGGGTAAGGGTGAGGGTTAGGGTTAGGGTTAGGGTAAGATTTAGGGTCAAGGTTAGGATTTGGATTAGGGTGAGTGTGAGGTTTAGGGTTAGAGTTATGTTTAGTGGGAGGGTTAGGGTGTGGGTTAGGGTTAGGGTTAGTGTTAAGGTTAGGGTTAGGTTGAGGGTTAGGTTGAGATTTAGGGTTAGGGTTAGGGTTAGTGTTAGGATTACTGTTAGGGTGAGGGTGAGTGTGAGGGTTAGGTTTAGGGTTTGGGTTAGGCTTAGTGTTAGGCTGAGGGTGAGGTTGAGGTGAGGGTTATGGTTAGGGTGAGGGTTGGGGGTAGGTTTAGGGTGAGGGTTAGAATTAGGATTAGGGTTAGCGTGTGGGTAAGGTTTTGCATGAGGTTTAGGGTTACAATTAGGGTTAGGGTGAGGGCTAAGGTGAGGGTGAGGGTTAGCGTTAGGATTAGGATCAGGTTGAGAGTGTTAGGGTTAGGGTGAGTTATGATGAGGGTGAGGGTTAGGGTTAGGATTAGTGTTAGGGATAGGTTTTGAGTTAGATTTAGGGTTAGGATGAGGGTTAGGGTGAGGGGTAAGGTTAGGTTTAGGGTGAGGGTTAGAGTTATTGTAAGCATCAGCGTAAGGGTTAGGGTTAGGGTGAGGGTGAGTATAAGGTTTAGGGTGAGGGTTAGGGTGAGGGTGAGGGTTTGGGATAGGGTTAGGGATAGGGTGACACTTAGCTTGAGGGTTAGGGTTAAGGTTTCGGGTGAGGGTTAGGGTGAGGGTTAGGGTTAGGGTTTCGTGTTTGGGTTAGGGTTAAGTTTAGGGTGAGATTTAGAGTGAGTGTGAGGGTGAGGGTTAGGTTTAGGTTTATGGTGTGGGTAAGTGATAGCGTGAGGGTTAGGGTGAGTGTTAGAGTTAGCAGCAGGGTTAGAGTGAAGTTTAGGGTGAGGGTTAGGGTTAGGGATAAGGTGAGCTTGAGGGTGATTGTTAGGGTTAGGGTTAGGGTGAGTTATAGGGTTAGGGTGAGGGTTAGGGTTAGGGTTAGCATGAGGGTGAGGGTGAGGGTGACGGTTAGGGTTAGAGTTTGGGTGAGGTTTAGGTTTAGTGTGAGGTTTAGGGTGAGGATGAGGTTAAGGGTTAGGGTGAGTTTTAAGGTAATGGTGAGGGTTAGGGTTAAGGTTAGTGTTAGGGTGAGGGTTAGGGTGAGGGTGAGGGTTAGGGTTACTGTTAGGGTGAGGGTTAGAGTTATCTTTAGTGTTAAGGTTAGGGTGAGTGTTTGGGTTAGTGTTAGGCTTAGGGTTAAGGTGAGGGTGATGGTGAGGATGAGGGTTAGAGTGAGGGTTAGCATTAGGTTGAGGGTTAGGTTTAGGTTTAGGGTTAGGGTTATTGTTAGGGTTAGACTTAGGGTGAGGTTGAGGATGAGGGTGAGGGTGAGGGTGTGGGTTAGGGTTAGGGTTAGGTTTAGGGTGAGGGTGAGGGTTAGGGTTAGGGTTAATGTTAGGCTTAGGGTGATTGTTACGGTTAGTGTGAGGCTTAGTGTTAGGGTTAGGGTTGGTGTTAGGGTGAGGGAAAGTGTTAGGGTGAGGATTAGGGTTAGGGTGAGGGTTAGGAATAGGTTGAGGGTTAGGATTAGGGTTCTGGTTAAGGTGAGGGTGAGGGTGATGCTTAGGGTTAGGGTTAGGTTGAGGGATAGGGTGAGGGTTAGGTTTAGGGTGAGGGTTAGGGTTAGGGTGAGAGTTAGCCTCAAATTAACATTTGAGGGTGGGGTGAAGGTCAGGTTTATGGTGTGGGTTAGGGTTAGGGTGATGGCTAGATTAGTGTGATGATTAGGGTTAGGGTGAGAGTTAGGGTTAGGTTTAGGGTGAGGGATACGGTGAGGTTTAAGTTTAGGTTTAGAGTGAGGGTTAGGTTTAGTGTGAGGGTTACAGTTAGGGTTAGGGTGAGGGTGAGGGTTAGGGTTAAGGGTGAGGGTTAGGGTAATGCTGAGGGTTATGTTTAGGATTAGCTTTAGAGTTAGTTTTCGGCTGAGGGTGAGAGTGAGGGTGAGTGTGAGGTTTAGGATTAGGGTTAGGTTTAGGGTGAAGGGTAGTGTGAGGGTGAGTGTTAGGGTAAAGATGAGCGCGAGGTTGAGGGTGAGGTTCTCGGTTAGGTAGTGGTTAGAGTTAGGGTGAGGATTAGGTGAGAGTTAGGGTGAGGGTGAGGGTTAGGGTTAGGGTTAGAGAGAGGGTTATGTTAGGGGTTAAGGTTAGAATTAGGGTGAGGGTTAAGGTGAGGATGAGGGTTAGGGTTAGGGTTAGAGAGAGGGTTAGGTTAGGGGTTAAGGTTAGAATTAGGGTGAGGGTTAGGGTGAAGGGTAGGGTTAGGGTTAGGGTGAGCATAAAGGTTCATGTGAGGGTTAGGGTTAGGGTGAGGATAAAGTAAGGGTAAGGGTAAGGGTTACTTTTAGGGTGAGGTTTAGGGTTAGGATTAGTGTTAAGGTGAGTGTAAGGGTGAGGGTTAGGGTTACGCTTAGGGTTAAGATGAGGGTGAGGGTGAGGGCGAGGGTTAGCGTGAGGTTTAGTGTTAGGGTGAGGGTTAGGTTTAGGGTTAGGGTTTGGGTTATTGTTAGGGTTAAGGTTAGGGCGAGGGTGAGGATAAGGTTTAGTGTGATGTATAGGGTGAGTGTGATGGTTAGGGTGAGGGTGAGGGTGAGGTTTTGGTTGAGTGTTTGGGTTAGGTTTAGGGTGAGAGTGAGTGTGAGGGTTAGGGTTAGGGTTAATATTAGGCTTAGAATTAGGCTGAGGGTGAGGGTGAGTGTGAGAGTTAGGGTTAGGGTTAGTGTGAGGCTTAGGCTTAGGGTGAGGGTGAGGGTTAGGGATAGGGTCATGGTTAGGGTGGGGGTGAGGGTGAGGCTTAGGGTGAGGGTGAGGGTGAGTGTTAGGGTGCGGGTAAGTTTTAGGGTTAGATTTAGGGTTAGGGTGAGGGTTAGGATGATGGTTAGGATGAGGGGCAGGGTTAGGGTTATGGTGAGGTTCAGGGTTAGTTTGAGGGTGACCGTTACGGTTGGGTTTAGGGTGAAGGTTAAGGTGAGGGTTAGGGATAGGTTTAGGGTTAGGCTGAGGGTTAGGGTGAGGGTAAGTTTTAGGGTGAGGGTTAGGGTGAGTGTGAGGGTTAGGTTTAGGGAGAGATTTAGGTTTATGGAGAGGATTAGGGTTCGGTTTAGGGTGAAGGTGAGGGTGATGGTGTGGGTTAGGGTAAGGATTAGGTTTAGGGTTAGGGTTAGGGTTATTGTTAGGGTTAGGGTTAGGGTTACGGTTAAGGTGAGGTTGCGGGTGAGGTGAGGTTTAGCGTTAGGGTTAGCGTTAGGGTGAGGGTTTTGGTGAAGGTAAGTGTTGGGGTGATGGTTAGGGTTAGGGTGAGGTTGAGGGGGAGGTTGAGAGTTAGTGTTAGGGTTAGGGTTAGGGTGAGGTTTAGGGTGAGGTTGAGGTTTAGTGTTAGGGTTAGTGTTAGGGTGAGATTAAGGGTTAGGTTGAGGGTTAGGTTGAGTGTTAGGGTTAAGTTAGGGTGAGGGTTAGGGTTAGGGTGAGGTTTAGGGTTAGTGAAGGTTAGTGTTGGGTTAGGCTTAGTGTTAGGTTGAGGGTAATGTTTAGATTGAGGTTTAGGTTGCGGGTGAGGGTTAGGGTTAGCGTGAGGGTTAGGGATAGGGTGAGGATTAGGGTGAGGTTTAGGGTTAGGGTGATCTTTAGGGTGAGGGTTAGGGTGAGGTTGAGGGTGAGGGTGAGGATTAGGCTTAGGGTTAGGGTGAGGGTGAGTGTGAGGGTTAGGGTTAGGGTTAGGCTTTGGGTTAGGCTGAGGGTGGGGTTGAGTGTGAGTGTTAGGGTTAGGGTTAGGGTTAGGGATAGGGTCATGTTTAGGGTGAGGGTTGTTGTGAGAGTAGGTGTTAGGGTTACACTTAGTGTTAGGGTGAGTGTAAGGGTGAGGTTGAGGATTAGCATTAGGGTGAGGGTTAGCGTTAATGTGAGGGTTAGGGTTTCGGTAAGGGTGAGGTTGAGGGTGATGGTGAGGCTTAGGGTTAGGCTGAGTGTGATGGTGAGGGTGTGGGTGAGGATTAGAGTTAGGGTGAGTTTTAGGGGTAAGGTTAGCGTGAGGGTTTGGGTTAGGCTTAAGTTTAGGATGAGGGTTAGGTTGAGGGGTATGGTTATGGTTAGTGTGAGCGTTAGGGTTAGCGTTAGGGTTAGGCATAGGTTTAGGGTTAGGGTGAGGTTTAGGATGAGGTTTAGGGTTACAGTAAGGGTTAGGGTTAGGGTTAGGATGAAATTTAGGGAGAAGGTTAGGATGAGGCTTAGGGTGAAGGTTCGGTTTAGGGTTCGGGTTAGGTTTATGGTGAGGGTGGAGGTGAGGGTGAGAGTGAAGGTTAGGGTTAGAGTTAGGATGAGGGTGAGGATTAGGGTTAGGGTTAGGGTTAGGTTTAGGCTGAGGATAAGGCTGAGGGTGTGGGTGAGGATTAGGGTTAGGTTGAGTGTTAGGGTTAGTGTTAACGTAAGGGTTTGGGTTAGGGTTAAGTTTAGGATGAGAGTTAGTTTGAGGGGTATGGTTACAGTTAGATTGAGCATTAGGGTTAGCGTTAGGGTTAGGGATAGGGTTAGGGTTAGGGTTAGGCTTAGGGTGAGGTGGTTGAGGGTGAGGGTGAGGGTTAGGGTTAATGTGAGGTTTAGGGTTAGGATTAGCTTTAAGGTTAGGGTGAGGGTTAGGTTTAGGTTTAGGGTTAGAATGAGGGTTAGGCCTAGGGTTAGGTTTAGGTTTCAGGTGAGGGTAAGGGTTAGGGTGAGTTTTAGGGTGAAGGTGAGGATTAGGTTAAGGCTTAGGGTTAGCGTGAGGGTTAGGGTTAGGGTTAGGGTGAGGGTGAGGTTTAGGGTGACGGTGAGGGTGAGGGTTAGGTTTAGGTGAGGGTTAGGGATAGGGTTGGGGTTAGGTTGAAGTTTAGGGTTAGGGTTAGGGTTAGAGTTAGGGTGAGGGTGAGTGTGAGGTTTAGGGTTAGGTTTAGGGTTAGGTTAGGGTTAGGCTGAGGGTGAGGGTGAGGGTGAGGGTGAGGTTTAGGGTTAGGATGAGGGTTAGATTTTGGGTTAGGGTTAGAGTTGGGTTGAGGGTTAGGTTTGCGTTTCGGAAGTGGGTTTGGCTGAGGGTTATGTTTATGGTTAGGGTGAGGTTTAGGGTTAGTGTGAGGGTTAGGATGAGTGTTAGGGTGATGGTGAGGGATAGGGTTAAGGTGAGGGTAAGGGTTAGGGTGAGAGTGAAGTTTAGGTTTAGGATTAGGTTTATGATTAGGGTGAGGGTTAGGGATAGGGTTAGGATTAGGGTGAGGGTTAGGGTGAGGGTTAGGGTTAGGGTTAGGATTAGGGTGAGGTTGAGGTTTAATGTGAGGGTTAGGTTTAGGATGATGACAAGGATTAGGTTTACGGTGAGGTTTATGATTAGGGTGATACTTAGGGTGAGGGTGAGGTTTAGTGTGAGGGTGAGGGTGAAGGTGTAGTTGAGGGTTAGGGTTAGGGTGAGGGTTAATGTGACGGTGACGGTGAGGGTTAGGGTGAAGTTGAGGGTTTGGGATAGGGTTAGTGTGTGGGTTAGGATTAGGGTTAGGATTAGGGTGAGGGGTAGGGTGAGGGGTAGGGTGAGGGGTAGGGTGAGGGATAGGATTAATGTGAGGATTACGGTTAGGTTTAGGGTTAGTGTGAGGATAAGGATAATATTGAGGTTTAGGGTGAGAGTGAAGTTTAGGGTTAGCGTTAGGGTTAAGGTGAGGGTTATTGTGAAGGTTAAGGTGAGGGTTAGGTTTAGTATGAGGGTGAGGGTTAGAGTTAGGTTTAGATTGAGGGTTAGGGTTAGGGTGAGGTTTAGGTTCCGGTTAGGGTGAGGGTTCGGGTTCGGGTGAGTTTTAGGGTGTGGGTGACGGTTAGGGTTAGGGTGAGGGTTAGGGTTACGGTGAGGATTAGGGTTAGGGTTAGGGTTAGGGTTATAGTGAGGGTAAGGGTTAGGGTGAGGTTTAGGGTGATGGTGAGTTTTAGGGATAGCGTTAGTGTTAGGGTGAGGGTTAGGGTGAGGGTTAGGATCCAGGTTAGGTTAGGTGAGGGTGAGGGTTATCGTTAGGTTTAGGGTTAGGTTTAGGGTGAGGGTAAGGTTTAGGGTGAGCGTTAGGTTGAGGGTGAGGGTTAGGGTTAAGTTGAGGGCTAGGGTGAGCGTTAGGGTGAGATTTCAGTTGAGGGTTAGGGTTAGGGTTAGGGTGAGGTTGAGGGTGAGGGTGAGACTTAGGGTTAGGTTTAGGGTGAGGATGAGGTTTAGGTTGAGGTTTAGTGTTACTGTTAGGGTTAGGGTTAGGGTGAGGGTAAGGGTTAGAGTGAGGTTTTCGGTGAGGGTGAGGGTTAGGGATAGCATTAGCGTTAAGGATAGGTTTAGGATGAGGGTTAGGGTTAGTGATAGGGTTAGGGAGAGGGTGAGGGTTAGGGTTAGGGTTATGGTGAGGGTTAGGGTTAGGGTTAGGGTGACGGTGAGGGTAAGGGATAGGGTGAGGACTAGGGTTAGGGTTAGGTTTAGGGTAAGGTTTAGGTTTAGGGTGAGGGTGAGAGTGAGAGTTAGGTTTAGGATTAGGCTTAGGTGTAGGGTTCGGCTTAGGGTGAGGGTGAGCGTGAGTGTCAGAGTTAGATTTATGGTGAGGGTTAGGGTTAGTGTTAGGGTTATGGTGAGGGTGAGAGTTAGGGTTAGGGTGACGGTGAGGGCAAAGGTCAGGGTGAGGGCTAGGTTTTGGGTTAGGGTTAGGTTGAGGTTTAGGTTTAGAGTGAGTGTGAGGTTGAGGGTTTGGTTTAGGTGTAGGGTTCAGCTTAGGGTGAGAGTGAGGGTGAGTGTCAGAGTTAGGTTAAGGGTGAGGGTTAGGGTTATGGTTATTTTTAGGGTGAGGGTTAGGGTGAGGGTTAGGGTGAGTTGAGGGTCAGGTTGAGGGTGAGGGTGAGGGTTAGGGTTTGGGTGAGGGTTAGGGTTAGGGTTAAGTTTAGGGTGAGGGTTTGGGTTAGTGTTAGTGTTAGGATTATGATTAGGCTGAGGGTTAGGTTTAGGTTTAGGGTGAGGGTAAGTGTTAGGGTGAGGGTGAGGGTTAGGTTTAGGATTAGGGTTAGGGTTAGGGCGAGGGTTAGGGATAGGGTTAGGATTAGGGTGAGGGTTTTATTTAGGGTTAGGTTTAGAGTTAGGGTGAAGGTGAGGGTGAGGGTTAGCGTTTGGATTAGGGTTAGGGTTAGGCTGAGGTTGATGTTGAGCGTGAGGGTTAGGGTTAATGTGAGGGTTAGAGTTAGGGTTAGCTTTAAGGTTAGGGTGATGGTTAGGGTTAGGGTTAGGAGGAGGGTAAGGTTTAGGGTGAGGGTTAGGGTGAGGGTGAGGGTTAGGGTTAGGCTTAGGGTTAGACTGAGGGTTAGTGTTAGGGTTAGAGTTAGGGTTAGGGTGAGGGTAAGGGTAAGGGTGAAGTTTTGGGTGAGAGTGAGGGATAGGCTTAAGGTCAGGGAAAGGGTTAGGGGCGAGGTTTCTGGTGAGGTTGAGGGCTAATGTTAGCATTAGGGTTATGGTGAGTGTGAGGGTTAGGGTTAGAGTTAGGGTTATGTGTTGGGATATGGTGAGGATTAGGGTTAGGATTAGGTTTCCGGTGAGGGGTAGGTTGAGCGGTAGGGTTAGGGTTACAGTTAGGGTGAGGGTTAGAGTTAGGGTGACAGTAAGGGTAAAGGAGAGGTTTAGGATGAGGATTAGGGTTAGGGTTAAGGTGAGGGTGAGGATTAGATTGAGGATTAGTGTTAAGTTTAGAGTGAGGTTTAGGGTGAGGATGAGGGTTAGGGTTAGGGTGAGGGCTAGGGTGAGGGTGAGGGTTAGGGATAGGGTTAGGTTAAGGTTTAGGGTTAAGGTGAAGGTTAGGGTTAGTGTGAGGGTTAGTGTTAGGACTAGGTTTAGACTTAGGGTGAGGGTAAATGTTAGGGTGAGGGTTAGCATTTGGGTGAGGGTTATAGATAGGGTTATTGTTAGGGTTAGGTTCAGGGTTATTGTTAGGGTTAGGGTTAGGGTTACAGTTACGGTGAGGGTGAGGGTGAGGGTTAGGGTTTATGTGAGGGTTAGGGTTAGGGTGAGGGCTAAGGTTAGGTTTAGGGTTAGGGTGAGGTTTAGATTTAGTGTGAGAATGAGGGTGAGGGTCAGAGTTAGTTTAGGGTGAGTGTTAGGTTTATGGATAGGGTTTGGGTGAGGATGAGGGTTAGGGTGAGGGTTATGGTGATGGTGAGGGTGAGGGTTAGGTTTAGGGGGAGGGATAGGCTTATGGTTATGGTTAGGGTGAGTGTGAGGGTGTGGGTTACGGTGAGCTTGATGGTGAGGTTGAGGGTGAGGGTGAGGGTTAGGATTTGGGTGAAGGTTAAGTTTAGGGTTTGGGTTAATGTTAGGTTGAGGGTTAGGGTTAGGGTTAGGATGAGGGTTAGGCTGAGGGTTAGGTTTAGGGTTAGGGTGTGGGTAAGTGTTAGGGTGAGGGTGAGGGTTAGGATTAGGTTTAGGGTTAATTTTAGGGTGAGAGTAAGGGTGAGTGTTTTGGTTAGGGTTAGGTTTAGAGTTAGGGTGAGGTTGAAAATTAGGTTTAGGTTTTGGATTAGGTTTAGGGTTAGGCTGAGTGTGAGGTTGAGGGTGACAGTTAGGGTGAAGTTTAGGGTTAGGGTTAGTGTTAGGATGAGGGTTAGGCTGAGGGTTAGGGTTACGTGTCGGATAAGGGTAAGGGTTCGGGTGAGAGTGAGGTTTAGGGTTAGGCTTAGGGTTAGGGTGACGTTTAGGGTGAGGTTTAGTTTTAGGGTTAGCGTTAGGGTTAGATTGAGCGTTAGGGTGTGGGTAAGGGTAAGGGTGAGGATTAGGATGATGGTGAGGGATAGGGTTAAGGTGAGGGTAAGGGTTACAGAGAGGCTTAGGGTGAGGCTGAGTGTTAATGTAGCATTAGGGGTACGGTGAGGGTGAGGGTTAGGGTGAAGGTTAGGGTTAGGGTTAGGGATAGGGTGAGGATTAGGGTTAGGGTTAGGGTGACAGTGAGGCTGAGGGGTAAGGGTTAGGGTTAGTGTTAGGGTGAGGGTTAGGGTGTGGGTTAATGTTAGGGTTAGGCTTAGGGTGAGGTTGAGGGTGAGGGTAAGGATTAGGGTGAGGGTTATGGTGAGGTTGAGGTTTAGTGTTAGCATTAGGGTTAGGTTTAGTGTTAGGGTTAGGGTTAGGATTAGGGTTAGGGTGAGGGTGAGGGTTAGGATGTGGGTGAGTTTTAGGGTATATGTGATTGTTATTGTTAGGGTGAGGGTTAAGGTGACGGTGAGGGTTAGGGTTAGGGTGAGGGTTAGGGTTAGGGTGATGTTTAGGGTGAGGGTGAGGTTTAGGGTGAGGTTAGTGTAAGGGGAAGGATTAGGGTTAGGGTTAGGGTGAGGGTTAGGTTTATGTTTAGGGTGAGGGTGAGGGTTAGGATGAGGGTGAGGGTGAGGGTGAAGGTTTAGGTGAGGATTAGTGTTAGGGTTAATGTTAGGGTGAGGGTGAGGGTGAGAGTTAGGGTTAGGGACAGGGTTAGGTTTAGGGTGAGGGTGAGGGTGAGGGTTATGGTTACGGTGAGCTTTAGGGTTATGGTTAGGGTGAGTTTATGTGTGAGGATTAGTGTTAGGGTTAGGGTTATGTTGAGGGTAAGGGTTATGGTGAGGTTTAGGGTGAGAGTGAGGGTTAGGGTTAGGGTGAGGGTTAAGATTAGGGTAAGGGTTAGGATGATGGTTAGGCTGAGGGTTAGGGTTAGGGTGAGGTTTAGGGCTAGGTTTAGGGTTAGAATAAGTGTTAGGCTGAGGGTTAGGGTTAGGCTTAGTGTGAGGGTTAGGTTTAGGGTTAGGGTGAGGGTAAAGTTTAGGGTGACGGTTAGGGTGAATGTGAGGGTTATGGTTAGGGTGACGGTTAGGGTGAAGGTTAGGTTTAGGGTTCGGCTTAGCGTGAAGGTTAGGGTGTGGGTAAGTGTTTGGGTGAGGGTTAGGGTGAGGGTGAGGGTTAGGGTTAGCATTAAGGTTAGGGTGTGGGTGAGGATTAGGGTGAGGGTTTGGGTTAAGGTTAAAGATAGGGTGAGGATTAGGTTTAGGTTTAGGTTTAGGGTGAGTGTTAGGCAGAATGGTAGCTTTAGGGTTAGGGTGAGGGTTAGGTTTAGTGTTAGTGTTAGGGTTAGGGTTAGAGTGACAGTAAGGGTTAGGGTGAGGTTTAGGGTGAGTGTGAGTATTAGGGTTAGAATTAGGTTTAGCCTTAGGGTTAGGATGAGTGTTAGGGTTAGGGTGAAGGAGAGGGTGAAGGTTAGTATTAGGGTGAGGTTTAGGGTTAGGGTTAGGGTGAGGGTGAGGTTTTGGGTGAAGGTAAGTGTTACGGTGAGGGTTAGGGTGAGGCTGAGGTTTAGGGTTAGCATTAGGGTGAGGGTGAGGGTGAGGGTTAGTGTGAAGTTTTGGCTTAAGGTTATGGATAGGGTGAGGAATAGGGTTAGGTTTAGGTCGAGGGTGAGGGTTAGGTTGAGGGGTAACATTAGAATTTGGGTGAGGGTTAGGTTTAGTGTGAGGGTTAGGGTTAGGGTTAGGGTGACGGTAAGGGTTAGGGTGATGGTTAGGGTGAGTGTGAAGTAGGGTGAGGGTTAGGGTTAGGGTGAGAGTTAGGGATAGGTTTAGGGTTAGGTTGAGGGTTAGGGTTATGGTTAGGATTAGAGTTAGGGTGAGGGTAAGGTTTAGGGTGAGGGTTAGGGTGAGGTTGAGGTTTAGGGTTAGGGTGAGGGTGAGGGTAAGTGTTATTGTGAGGACTAGGGTTAGGGTTAGGGTTAGGGTGAGTGTTAGGGTTATGGTGAGGGAGAGGGTGACGGTTAGGTTCAGTATTAGGGTTAGGGTTAATGTGAGGGTTAGTGATAGGGTTATGGTTATTGTGAGGGTTAGAGTTAGGGTTAAGGTGAGGGTTAGTCTGAGAGGTATGGTTAGGGTTAGGGTGAGGGTTAGGCTTAGTGTGAGGATTATGGTTAGGGTGAGCGTTAGGGTTAGGTTCAGGGTTAGGGTGAGGGTGAGTGTGAGGGGGAGGGCTAGGTTGAGGGTTTGGGTAAGGGTGAGGGTGAGGTTTTCCGTTAGGTAAGGTTTAGGGTTAGGTTTAGTGTGAGGATTATGGTGAGTTTGTGGGTTAGGGTTAGTGTGAGGGTGAGGGTGAGGATTAGTGTTAGGATGAGTGTTAGGGTTAGGGTTAGGGTGAGGGTGAGGGTGAGGGTTTGGCATAGGGTTAGTGTGAGGGTTAGGGTTACGGTGAGGGTTATGGTTAGGGTGAGGGTTAGGGTTAGGGGTAGTGTGAGGGTTTGGTTTAGGTTTAGGGTGAGGGTTAGGGTTAGGGTGAGGTTTAGGGTGAGGGTTAGGCGAGAGTTATGGTTAGGGTGATATTTATTATGAGGGTGAGTGTTCGTGTGAAAGTGGGTGTTCGTGTGAGGGTGAGGGTTCTGGTGAGGGTGAGGATTAGGGTGTGGTTGAGGGTTAGGTTTAGGATGAGAGTCAGGGTGAGGTGTAGGGATAGGGTTAGGGTTAGGGTTAGTGTGAAGATTAGGGTTAGGGTTAGGGTTAGGGTTAGTGTGAGGATAAGAGTTAGGGTGTGGTTTAGTGTGAGGGTGAGCGTTAGGGTTAGCTTTAGGGTTAGGGTGAGGTTTAGGATGAGGTTTAGGGTTAGGGTGAGTGTTATGTTTAGGGTTAGTGTGAGGGTTAGGGTTAGGGTGATGTTTAGGGTGAGGTTGAGGATTAATGTGAGGGTGAGGGTGAGGGTGCAGGTGCGTGTGAGGCTGAGGGTGAGGTTGAGAGTTAGGGTTAGGTTTAGTGTGAGTGTGAGGGTTAGGGTTAGGATTAGGGTTAGAGTTTGGCTGAGGGTGAGGATGAAATTGAGCGTGAGGTTTAGGGTTAGGGTGAGGTTTCAGGTTAGTGTGAGTGTTAGGTTGAGGCTGAGTGTGAGGTTGAGGGTTAGGATTATGGTTAGGGTGAGGGTGAGGGTTTGGTTGAGGTTTAAGGTGAGGGTTAGGGTTAGTGTGAGGGTTAGGGTGGGAGGGAGGGTTAGTGTGATGGTGAGGGTCAGGATGAGGGTGAGTGTTAGAACGAGGATGAGGGTGAGGGTGAGGGTAAGGGTTAGGATTAGGTTAGGGTGAGTTTTAGTGTTAGGGTTAGGGTTATTGTTAGGGTTGGGAATAGGGTTATGTGAGGGTAAGGGTAAGTGTTAGCGTTTTGGTTAGGGTTAGGGTTAGGGTGAGGGTGTGGTTGAGGGTTAGGGTTAGGATTAGGGTTAGGGTTAGGTTAAGGCTGAGGGGGAAGGGGCGGTTGAGGGTGAGGTTTACGGTTAGGGTTAGGGTTAGCATGAAGGTTACAGTTAGGTTAAGGGTTAGTATAAGGGTTAGGCTGAGGGTGAGGGTTATGGTTGGTGTGAGTGTTAGGTTTAGGGTTAGGGTTTGGGTTAGGTTGAGGGTAAAGATTAGGGTGAAAGTTAGGGAGAGGGTGAGGTTTAGTGTTATGTTGAGGGTTCGGGTGAGGCTTAGGGTTAGGGTTATGGTTAAGGTTAGCGTGAGGGTTAGGGTGAAGGTTAGGTTTAGGTTTAGGGTGAGGGTGAGTGTGAGGTTTAGGGTTGGGGTTTTTGTTAGGCTGAGGTGAGGGTGAGGTGAGTGTTAGGGTTGGGGTGAGGTTGAGGGTTAGTGTTAGTGTGATTGTTAGTGTGAGGGTGACTATAACGGTTAGGGTGATGATTAGGGTGAAGTGAGGGTTAGGTTTAGGGATATGGTTAGGGTGAGGTTCTGTGTTAGGGTGAGGGTTAGGTTGCATGTGAGGGTTAGGGTTAGGGTTAGGTTTAGGATGAGGGTTATGGTTGGTGAGAGGTTTAGAGTGAGGGTGAGGGTTAGGGTTAGCATTAGGGTTAGGATGAGGGTGAGGGTTAGGGTTAGGTTAGGGTGAGAGTGAGGGTGAGGGTGAGAGTGAGGGTTAGGGTTGGTGTTAGTTTTAGTGTTAGGGTTAGGGTGAGGGTTAGGGTGAGGTTGAGTGTTAGGGTTAGCATTAGGGTTAGGGTGAGGGTGAGGGTTAGGGTTAGCATTAGGGTTAGGGTGAGCGATAGGGATAGGTTTAGGGTTAGGGTTAGGGTGAGGGTGAGTTTTAGTGTGAGCCTGAGTGTGAGGTTGAGGGTTAGGATTATGGTTCGGGTGAGGGTGAGGGTGTAGGTGAGGGTTAGGGTTAGGATTAGTGTTAGCATTAGGGTTAAGCTGAGGGTGAGCTTGCGGGTGAGGGTGAGGGTTTGGTTTAGGTTTAAGGTGAGGGTTAGGGTTAGTGTGAGGGTTAGGGTGAGGGGGAGGGTTAATGTTACGGTTAGGGTGTGTGTTAGTGTGAGGGTTAGGGTTAGGGTTAAGGTTAGGTTGTGGATAAGTGTTAGAGTGATGGTTAGGATGAGGGTTAGGGTTAGTTTGAGGGTTAGAGTTAGGTTTAGGGTTAGGGTGAGGGTTAGGGTTAGTGTGAGTGTTAGAGTTAGGGTTAGGGCTAGGATGAGGGTAAGGCTTAGGGTTAGGTTTAGGGTGAAGTTGAGGGTTAGTGTGAGGGTTATTGTTAGGTTTAGGGTAAGGTTTATGGTGATGTCTAATGTGAGGTTGAGGGTTAGGGTGAAGATGAGGGTGAGGGTGAGCTTTTCGGTTAGGTAAGGGTTAAGATTAGGGTTAGGGTGAGGATTAGGGTGAGGGTCAGGGATAGGATGAAGTTTAGGGTTAGAGTGATGGTTAGGGTTAGTGTGAGGTTTAGGGTTAGGGTTAGGGTTAGGGTGAGTTTTAGGGTTCAGGTTTGCATTAGGGTTAGGGTGTTTTTGAGGGTTAGGGCTAGGGTTAGGATTAGTGTTAGGGTGAGGGTGAGGGTTAGGGTTAGGGTTAGGATGAGGGTTAGGATAAGGGGTAGGGTTAGGATTAGGGTGAATGTTAGGATTAGGGTGATGGTTAGGGTAATGGTAAGGGATAGGGTTAGGGTGAGGTTAAGGATTAGAGTGAGGGTTAGGATTAGTGTTAGGTTTAGGGTGATGGTGAGGGTTAAGGGTGAGCGTGAGGCTGAGGGTGAGGGTTAGGGATAGGGTAATGATTAGTGTTAGGGTTAGTTTGAGGATTAGGCTGAGGGTGATGGTGAGGGTGAGGGTGGGGTTGAGCTTAAGGGTGAAGGTTAGGGTTCAGGTTAGTTTTAGGGTGAGGGTAGGGTGAGGATGAGGGTTAGGGTGAGGTTTAGGGTAGGGTTAGGGTGAGGGTGAGGGTTCAGTTAGTGTGAGTTTTAGGGTGTGGGTGACAGTTAGTGTTAGGATGAGGGTTAAGGTGATATTGAGGGTTAGGGTGAGGGTGAGGGTTACGGTTACGGTGAGGATTAGTGTTCGGGTTGGTTTTAGGGTTATTGTGAGGTAAGGGTTAGTATGAGGTTTAGGGTGAGGCTGAGGTTTAGGGATAACGTTAGAGTTAGGGTGTGGGTTAGGGAAAGGGTTAGATTAGGGTGAGGGTGAGGGTTAGAGTTAGGGTTAGTGTTATGGTTAGGTGAGGGTTAGGTGAGCTTTAGGGTGAGGGTTAGGTTTAGGTTTAGGTTTAGGGTGAGGGTTAGGGTGAGGTTTAGTGTTAGTGTTAGGATGAGGGTTAGGCTGAGGGTTAAGGTTAGGATTAGTGTGAGGGTAAGGGTTAGGGTGAGGGTGAGGGTTAGGTGTAGGATTAGGGTTAGGCTAATGATGAGGGTGGGGAATTGGGTTAGGTTTAGGGTGAGGGTTTTGGTTACGGTTAGGTTTAGAGTTAGGGTAAGGTTGAGGGGTTGTGTTTGGATTAGTGTTAGGGTTAGGGTTAGGCTCAGGGTGAGGTTGAGGGTGAGGGCGAGGGTTAGGGTTAAGGTGAGGGTTAGGGTTAGGGTTAGAGTTAAGGTTAGGGTGAGGGTTAGGGTTAGGTTTGGGTTTAGGATGAGGGTTTGTCTGAGGGTGAGGGTTAGGGTTCGTGTGATGGTAAGGGTTAGGGTGAGGTTTAGGGTGAGGGTGAGGTTTAGGGTGAGGGTGTAGTTGAGTGTTAGTGTTAGGGTGAGGGTTAGGGTGAAGGTTAGGGTTAAGGTTAGAGTGAGGGTTAGGGTGAGGGGAAGCGTTAGGGTGAGAGTTAGTGTGTGGGTGAGCGATAGGGTTAAGGTGAGTGTAAGGGTTAGGGCGAGGTTTAGTGTGAGATTGAGCATTAATGTTAGCATTTGGGTTACGGTGAGGGAGAGGTTTAGGGTGAGTGTTAGGGTTATGGTTAGGGATACCTTGAGGATTAGGGTTAGGGTTAGGTTTAGGGTGAGGGTTAAGCTGAGGGTTAGGGTTAGGGTTAGGTTGAGGGTTAGGGTGAGGTTTAGGGTTAGGGTTAAGGTTATGGTGAGGCTGAGGTTGAGGGTGAATGTAAGGGTTAGGATGAGGGTTAGGGTGAGTTTGAGGTTTAGTGTTAGCATTAGGGTTAGGTTTAGGGTTAGGGTGAGGGTTAGGGTTATGATTAGGGTTAGGGTGAGGGTGAGGGATTGTGTTAGCATTAGGGTTAGGGTTAGGGTTAGGGTTAGAGTGGGGTTGAGGGTTTGGGTTAGGGTTAGGGTTAGGATTTGGTTTAGGGTTAAACTGGGGGGGGTGAGGTTGAGGGTGAGGATTAGGTTTAGGGTTATTTTTAGCGTGAGGTCTAGGGTGAGGGTGAGATTTAGTGTGAGGGTTAGGTTGAGGGTTTGGGTTAGGAAAGGCTTAGGGTTTGGGTTAGTGTGAGGGTGAGGATTAGGGTGAGCTTTTAGGTGAGCATTAGTGTTAGGGTGAGGATTACGGTTAGGTTTAGGGTGAGGGTTAGGATTAGGGTAACGTTTAGTGTGAGGGTATGGGTTAGGGTGAGGGTGAGGGTGAGGGTGAGGGTGATATTGAGGGTAGTGCGAAGGGGAGGGTTAGGGATAGGGCTAGGCTGAGGGTTAGGGTTAGGGTTAGGGTGAGGGGTAGGGTGAGGGGTAGGGTTAGGGTTAGGGTGAGGATTAGGGTGAATTTGAGGCTTAGGGTTAGGGTAACTGAGAGGATAAGGTTTAGTGTGAGGGTTAGGGTGAGAGTGAGAGTTAGGTTAGCCTTAGGGTTAAGGGTGAGGGTTAGGGTGAGGTTTACGGTGAGGTTTTGGGTTAGTATGAGGGTGAGGTTTAGAGTTAGGTTTAGGGTGAGGGTTAGGGTTAGGGTGAGGTTTAAGGTAGGGTTAGGGTGAGGGTCGGGTTCTGGAGAGGGTGAGTTTTAGGGTGAGAGTGACGGTTAGGGTTAGGGTGAGGGTTAAGGTGATGGTGAGGATTAGAGTGAGGTTCAGGGTTAGGGTTTCGGTGAGGATTAGGGTTAGGGTTAGTGTTAGGGTTAGGGTGAGGGTAAGTTTTAGGGTGAGGGTTAGGGTGCGGCTGTAGTATAGGTTTAGGTGAGGGTTAGGGTGAGCGTTAGGGTGAGGGTTAGGTTTAGGTTTAGGGATAGTGTGAGGGTTAGGGTGAGGTTTAGTGTTAGTGTTCAGGTTAGGTTTAGGGTGAGGGTTAGGGTTAGGGTAAGGGTTAGAGTGAGGATTAGGGTGAGGGTGAGTGTTACGGATAGTATTAGGGTTAAGGTTAGGTTTAGGGTGAGGGTTAGGGTTTGGGTTATGGTGAGGGTGAGTGTTAGGGTTAGCATTCGGGTTAGGTTTAGAGTGAGGGTGAGGGTTAGGGTTAGGGTTAGGTTTAGGGTGAGGGCTAGGTTTAGGCTTAGGGTAAGGTTTACGTTAGGGTGAGAGTGAGGTTGAGGGTTAGGTGTAGGATTAGGCTTAGGTGTAGGTTTAGGCTTATGGTGAGGATGAGGGTGAGTGTCAGAGTTAGGTTTAGTGTGAGGGTTAGGGTTATGGTTAGGGTTAGGGTAAGGTTGAGGGTGAGGGTTAGGGTGAGGGTGAAGCTGAGGTTGAGGGTAAGTGTGAGGGTGAGGGTTTGGGTGAGGGTTAGGGTTAGGGTTAAATTTAGGGTGAGGGTTAGGGTTAGGGTTAACATTAGGGTGAGTGCTAGGGGGAGGGTATGGTTTAGGTTTAGGTTAAGGGTTAGGGTGAGCTTTAGGGTGAGGGTTAGGTTTAGGTTTAGGGATAGGGTGAGGGTTAGGGTGAGGTTTAGTGTTAGTGTTAGGGTTAGGGTTAGAGTGAGGGTTAGGGTTAGGGTAAGGGTTAGAGTGAGGTTTAAGGTGAGGGTTAGGGTTATGGATAGTATTAGAGTTAAGGTTACGTTTAGGGTGAGAGTTAGTGTTAGGGTTACGGTGAGGGTGAGTGTTAGGGTTAGCATTAGGGTTAGGGTGTGGGTGAGGTTTAGGGTTAGGATTAGGGTTAGGGTGAGGGTGAGGTTGAGGGTTAGGGTTAGGGTTAGGGTGAGGTTTAGGGTTAAGATTTGGGTTTGAGTTAGGGTTAGGGTGAGGGTGAGGGTGAGGTTTAGTGTTAGAGTTAGGCTTAGGGTGAGGGTTAGTTTGAGGGTTAGGGTTAGGGTTAATGTTAGGGTTAGGGTGAGGGTTAGAGTGAGGGTTAGGGTTAGAGTTAGGGTTAGGGTTAGGGTGAGGGTGAGGGTGTGTCTGTGGGTTAGGGTTAGGTTAAGGTTAGGCTTAGATTTACGCTAAGGGTGAGGTTGAGGGTGAGGGTTAGGTTTAGAGTGAGGGTTAGGCTTAGGGTTAGGTTGAGGGTTAGGATGAGGGTTAGGTTTAGGATTATGGTTAGGGTGAGCGCTGGGGTGACGTTTCGTGTGAGGGTTAGGGTTAGGGATAGTGCTAGGTTTAGGATTAGGGTTAGGTTGAGGGTGAGTCTGAGGGTTAGGGTTAGGGTTAGGATTAGGCTTAGGCTTAGGGTTAGGGTTAGGGTTTGGTTTAGGGTGAGGGTGAGGTTGAGGATTAGGGTTAGTGTTAGTGTTAGGGTGAGGGTTAGGGTTAGTGTTAGAGTGACGGTTAGGGTTAGTGTTAGGGTTAGGTTTAGGCTTAGGCTTAGGGTTAGGCTTATGGTGAGGGTGGGGATGAGGTTAAGGTTTAGAATGATGGATAGGGTTATGGTTACATTGAGTGTTAAGGTGAGGGTTTGTGTTAGGATTAGGTTTACGGTGACTGCTAAGGTGAGGGTGAGGTTTAGGGTGAGGGTTAGGTTTAGGATTAGGGTTATGCTGAGGCTGAGGCTGAGGGTGAGGGTTAGGTTTAGAGTGATGGTTAGGGTTACCTTTAGGGTGAGGACTAGGATTAAGGTTAGGGTTAGGGTGAGGGTTTGGTTGAGTGTTAAGCTTAGGGTTAGGGTGAGGGTTAGGGTGAGTGTTAGGGTTAGGGTTAGGGTGAGGTTGAGGGTTAGATTGAGGGTTAGGGTTATGTTGAGGGTTATGTTTAGGGTAAGGGTTAGGTTTAGGTTTAGGGTTATTGTTAGCATTAGGGTTAGGGTTACGGTTAAGGTGAGGGTGAGGGTGAGGGTCAGGGTGAGGGTTAGGGTGAGGTTTAGATTTAGGGTTAGTGTTAGAGTTAGGGTTAGGGTGAGGGTGAGGTTTAGGGTTAGATTTAGGGTTAGTGTTAGGGTTAGGGTTACGGTGAGGGTTAGGGTGAGGGTTAGAGTTCAGGTTAGGCTTAGGCTTAGGCCGAGCATGATGGTGAGGGTTAGGGTGAGGTTTAGGGTTACGTTTAGGTTGAGGGTTAGGATAAGGTTTAGGGTTAGGGTTAGTGTTAGTGTTAGGGTTAGGTTTAGGGTTAGGGTTAGGTTTAGGATTAGGGTTAGGGATAGGGTGAGGGTTAGGGTTAGGGTTTGGGTTAGGGTGAGGGTGAGGGTGAGGATTATGATTAGGGTTAGTGTTAGGGTTAGGGTAAGGTTTAGGGTTAGGGTTAGGGTTAGGGTTACAGTGACGGTTAGGGTTAGGTTTAGGGTTATTGTTAGTGTTATGTTTAGGGTTAAGTTTGGGGTGAGGGTGAGACTCAGGGTGAGGGTTATGGTTAGTGTTAGGGTTAGGGTTAGGTTTAGCATTATTGTTGGGTTAGGATTAGAGTTACGGTCAGGGTGAGAGTGCAGGTGAGGTTTAGGGTTAGGGTGAGGTTTAGCGTGAGGTTTAGGGTTAAGGTTAATGGTTAGGGTGCTGATGAGGTTTAGGTTTAGAGTTAGGGATAGTGGGAGGGTTAGGGAAAGTGTTAGATTTAGGTTTAGTGTTAGCATTAGGGTGAGGGTGAGGGTTAGGTTGAGGTTTAGGGATAGGGTTAGGGTTAGGATTAAGGTTAGCGTGAGATTGAGGGTGAGGGTTAGGGTTAGGGTTAGGCTTAGGCTTAGGGTTAGGCTGAGGGTGAGTGTGGGGGTGAGGATTAGGTTTAGGTTGATGGATAGGTTTAGGGTTAGTGTTATTGTTAGGGTATGGGTTAGAGTTACGGTGAGGGTGAGGTTGCAGGTGAGGGTTAGGGTTAGGGTTAGGGTGAGGTTTAGGGTTAGGGTTAGAGATAGGGTTAGGCTGAGTGTGAGGGTGGGGGTGAGGATTAGGGTTAGGGTCAGCTTCAGGGTTAGAGTTAGTGTTATGGTTAGGGTTAATTTTGCAGTGAGGGTGAGTTTGAGGTTGAGGTTTATGGTTAGGGTTAGGTTTAGGGTTAGGGTTAGCGTTACTGTTATTGATAGGGTTAGGGTTATAGTTATGTTGAGGGTGAGGGTGAGGTTTAGGGTTAGGGTTAGTTTGAGGGTGAGGTTTAGGGTTAGAGTGAGGGTTAGTGGGACAATTAGTGTGAGGGTTAGGTTTAGAGTTAGTGTTAGTCTTAGGGTGAGGGTGACTGTTAGGTTGAGGTTTAGGGATAGTGTTCGGGTTAGGATTAGGGTTAGGTGGAGTGTGAGTGTGAGGGTTAGGGATAGGCTTAGGCTTAGTCTTAGGGTTAGGCTGAGGGTGAGGGTGGGGGTGAGGGTAGTGTTATGGTGAGGGTGAGGATTAGTGTTAGGGTGAGGGTTAGGATGAGGGTAGTGTTAGGGTTAGGATTTGGTTTAGGGTGAGGGTGAGGGTGAGGATTAGGGGTAGGGTTATGGTTAGGGTTAGGGTTACAGTGAGGGTTAGGTTTAGGTTTAGGGGTATGGTTAGGCTTAGGTTAGGCTGATGGTGAGTGTGGGGATGAGGATTAGGTTTAGAGTGATGGTTAAGGTTATGGTTACGTTGAGGGTTAGGGTTAGGGTTAGGGTTAGGATTAGGGTTATGGTGAGGGCTAAGGTATGGGTGAGTGTTAGGGTTAGGGGTAGGCTTAGGATTAGGGTTAGGCTGAGACTGAGGTTGAGAGTAAGTGTCAGGGTTAGGGTGATGGTTAGGGTTACGGTTAGGGTGAGGGTTAGGATGAGAGTTAGGGTTAGGGGGTGGGTTAGAGTGAGGGTGACGGTAAGGGTAAAGATGAGGGTTAGGATTAGGGTGAGGGTTAAGGTGAGGATGAGGGTTAGGGTTAGGCTGAGGGTTAGGGTGAGGGTGAGGTTTAGATTGAGGTTTAGGGTTATGTTGAGGGTTATGTTTAGGGTGAGGGTTAGGTTTAGTTTTAGGGTTATTGTTAGGGTTAGGGTTACGGTTAGGGTTACGGTTAAGGTGAGGTTGATGGTGAAGTTTTGGTTAGGGTTAGGGTGAGGTTTAGGTTTAGGGTTAGGGTTAGAGTTAGGGTTAGGGTGATGGTGAGGTTTAGGGTTAGGGTTAGAGTTAGGGTTAGGGTGATGGTGAGGTTTAGGGTTAGAGTTAGGGTTAGGTTTAGGGTGAGGTTTAGGGTGAGGGTTAGAGTTCAGGTTAGGCTTAGGCTTAGGCTTAGGCTTAGGCCGAGCATGATAGTGAGGGTTAGGTTTAGGGTTAGGGTGAGGGTTAGCGTTAGGTTTAGGGTGAGTGTTAGGATGAGGTTTATGGTTAGGCTTAGGGTTAGGTTTAGGTTTAGGATTAGGGTTAGGTTTGGGTTTAGGTTTAGGGTTAGGGTTTGGGTGAGGGTTAGGGTTAGGGTTAGGGTTAGGGTTATTGTTAGTGTTATGGTTAGTTTTAAGTTTGCAGTGAGGGTGATGCTCAGGGTGAGGTTTATGTTTTGTGTTAGTGTTAGGGTTAGGGTTAGTGTTAAGGTTAGGTTTGGGTTTAGGGTTAGGCTTAGTGTTAGGTGGAGGGTGAGGGTGAGTGTGAGGGTTAGGGTTAGGGGTAGGGTTAGGGTGAGTGTTAGGGTTCGGGTTACGATCAAGGTGTGGGTTAGTTTTGAGCTGAGGGTTAGGGTGAGGACTAAAGTGAGGGTGAGTGTTAGGGTTAGGGTGAGGGTTAGGTTGGTGTTTAGGTTTAGGTTTAGGTTTAGGGTTAGGGTTAGGGTTAGGATTAGGGTTAGGCTGAGGGTGAGTGTGAGGGTTAGTTTAAGGGTTAGGCTTAGGCTTAGTGTTAGGCTGATGGTGAGGGTGGGGATGAGGATTAGGTTTAGAGTGATGGTTCTGATTATGGTTAGGTTGAGGGTTAGGATGAGGGTTAGGGTTAGGATTAGGGTTAGGGTGAGGACTAGGGTGAGTGTGAGGTTTAGGGTTAGTTTTAGGCTTAGGCTTAGGGTTAGGCTGAGGCTGAAGGTCAGGGTGAGGGTTAGGGTTAGGGTGATGGTTAGGGTTACGGTTAGGGTGAGGGTTAGGATGAGGGTTAGGTTTAAGCTGAGGGTTAGGATGAGGGTGACAGTAATACTAAAGATGAGGGTTAGGGTGAGGGTGAGGGTTATTGTTAGCGTGAGGGTTAGGGTTAGGGTGAGGGTGAGGGTTAGATTGAGGATTAGTGTTAGCATTAGTGTGAGGTTTAGGGTAAGGATGAGTGTTACATTTAGGTGGGGATAGGGTGAAGTTGAGGGTTAGGGTTAGGATTAGGGTGAGGTTTAGGTTTAGCGTGATGGTTAGCATTAGTGTGAGCGTTAGTGTTAGGTTCAGTGTTAGTGTTAGGGTGAGGGTAAGTGTTAGGGTAAAGTTTAGGTTTAGGGTGAGGTTTAGGATTAGGGTTAGTGTTAGGGTTAGGGTGAGTGTGAGGTTTAGGGTTAGAGTTAGGTTTAGGGTGTGGTTTCGGGTTAGGCTTAGGGTTAGGTTTATTGTTAGTGTTAAGGTTAGGGTGAGGTTTAGTGTAGGGGTGAGGGTTAGTGTTAGGTTTAGGATTAGGGTTAGGGTTAAGGTGAGGGTGAGTATGAGGGTTACAGTTAGGGTTAGGGTTAGGATTAGAGTTAGGGTGAGCATGAGTGTGAGGGTTATGGTTAGGGTGAGTGTTGGGGTTAGGGTTAGAGTGAGGGTTAAGGTGAGGGTTAGGCTTAGGCTTAGGGTTTGGGTATGGGCTAGGCTGATGGTGAGGGTTAGGGTTAGGGTTAGAATGAGGGGTAGGGTGAGGGTTAGGGTTAGTGTTAGTGTTAATGTTGGGGTTAGGGTAAGGCTTAATGTTAGGCGGAGGTTGAGGCTGAGTGTGAGGTTTAGGGTTAGGGTGAGAGTGAGGTTTGGGGTTAGATTTAGCATTAGGGTGAGGGTTAGTCTGAGGGTTAGGGTTAGGGTTAGTGTTATGGTTAGGGTTAAGGTGAGGGTGAGTGTGAGGGTCAGGGTTAATCTTAGGCTTAGGCTTAGACTTAGGCTGAGTGTGACGGTGAGGGTGGGGGTTAAGGTTAGGGTTTTAGGGTTAGGGTGAGTGTTAGGATAAGGTTTATGGTTAGCATTAGTGTGAGGGTGAGGGTTAGTGTTAGGGTGAGGGTTAGGGTTAGCGTTAGGGTGAGGTTTATGGTTAGGATTCGGGTTAGGGTTACAGTGAGGGTGAGGGTTAGGGTGAGGGTGAGGGTTAGGATTAGGGTTAGGGTGAGGGTTTGGGTTAGCGTTAGAGTTACGGTGAGGGTCAGGGTTTGGGTTAGGGTTAGGGTTAGTGTTACAGTTAAGGTTAGGGTTAGAGTAACAGTGAGGGTGAGGGTGAGGGTGAGGGTTAGGATCAGGGTTAGGGTGAGGTTTAGGTTGAGGTTTAATATTAGAGTTAGGGTTAGGTTTAGGATTAGGTTTGCAGTGAGGGTGAATGTGAGGGTTAGGGTTAGGTTTTGGCTTAGGCTTAGGGTTAGGCTTAGGGTGTGGGTGGGCATGAGGATTAGGTTTAGAATGATGGTTAGGTTTAGGGTTAGGTTGAGGGCTAGTTTGAGGGTGAGGGTTAGAGTTAGGGTGAGGTTTAGGGTTAGGGTGATGTTTAGGGTTAGTGTGAGGGTGGGTGTTAGGGTGAGGGTTAGGTTTAGGGTGAAGGTTATGGTTAGGATGAGGGTTATTGTTAGGGTTAGGGTTAGGGTTAGGGTTATGGTGAGGGTGAGGGTGAGGGTTAGGTTTAGGCTTAGGTTTAGGTTTCGGGTTAGGGTTATAGTTAGGGTTATGGTGAGTGTGAGGTTTAGGGTTAGAGTTAGGGTTAGTGTTAGTATTAGGGTTAGGGTGAGGGTTAGGGTTAGGGTTAGGCTTATGCTTATGCTTATGCTTAGGCCGAACATGAGGTTGAGTGCTAGGGTTAGGGTTAGGGTGTGGTTTAGTGTTAGGGTTAGGGTGAGGGTGAGGGTCAGGTTGAGGGTTAGATATAGGGTTAGGGGGAGGGTTAGGGTGAAGGTTTGTTTTTGGGTTAGAGTTTGTGTTAGGGTGAGGGTAAGTTTTAGGTTGAGGGTTTGGTTTTGGGTGAGGTTTATGGTTAGGGTGAGGGTTAGGAATAGGGTTAGGGTTATTGTTAGGGTTAGGTTTAGGGTTACGGGTAGGGTGAGGGTGAGGGTAAGGATGCGGTTTAGGATTAGGGTTAGGGTGAGGTTTATGGTTTGGGTTAGGGTTAGAGTTAGGGTTAGGCTGAAGGTGAGATTTAGGGTTAGAGTAGGGTTAGGATAAGGGTTAGGTTGAGGGTTAGGGTTAGGGTTAGTGATAGCGTTAGGGTTAGGGTGAGAGTTAGGGGGATGTTTAGGGTTAGGGTTAAGGTTAGCGTTAGGATTAGGATTAGGGTGAGTGTGAGTGTGTGTATTAGGGTTAGGTTTAGCGTTCGGTTTAGGGTTAGGTTGAGGGTGAGGTTGAAGTTGAGGGTTAGGGTTAAGGTTAGTGTTAGGGTTAGGGTTAGTGTGAGGGTTAGGGTTAGTGTTAGGCTTAGGCTTAGGGTAATGCTGAGGGTGAGAGTGAGGGTGAATGTTAGGGTTAATGTGAGGGTTAGTGTTAGGGTTAGGGTGAAGTTTAGTGTTAGGGTTAGGGTTAGAGTTAGGGTTAGGGTGAGGGTGATGTTTATGGCTAGAGTTAGGGTTAGGGTGAGGGTTAGGGGTAGGGTGAGGGTTAGATTGAGGATTAGTGTTAGGATTAGGGTGAGGTTTAGGGTGAGGATGAGGCTTAGGGTTTAAGGTGAGGGCTTGGGTGAGGGTGAGGTTAGTGTTAGGGTTAGGGTGAGTTTTAGGGTTAGGTTGATGGTTAGGGTTAGTTTGAGAGTTAGTGTGAGGGTTAGGATTAGTGTTAGGGTGAGGGTTATTGTTAGGGTGAGGGCTACTGTTAGGGTTAGGGGTACTGTTAGGGTTAGGGTTAGGGTTACGGTTCAGGTTAGGTTGAGGGTGAGGGTTAGAATGAGGTTTAGGGTTAAGGTTAGAGTTAGGGTTAGCGTGAGAGTGAGGTTTAGGGTTAGAGTTGGGGTTAGTGGTAGGTTTAGGGTTCTGGTGAGGTTTAGGGTTAGGGTTAGGCTTAGGTTTAGGCTTAGGCCGAGCATGAGGGTGAGGGATAGGGTTAGGGTTAGGGTAAGAGTTAAGATGAGGTTTAGGGTTAGGATTAGGGTTAGGGTGAGGGCTAGGTTGAGGGTTACAGTGAGGGTTAGGTTTAGGGATAAGGTTAGGTTTAGGATTAGGTTTAGAGTAGAGTTTGTTTGAAGGTTAGGATTAGGGTTAGGGTTAGGCTAGGGTTAGGGTGAGGGTTCGGATTAGGGTTTGCATTAGGGTGAGGGTGAAGCTGAGGATTAGGGTTAGGTTTAGTGTCAGGGTTAAGTTTAGTGTTAAGGTTTGGTATAGGTTTAGGGTTAGGGTTAGGTTTATGGTGAGGGTTAGGGTTAGGGTTAGGCTTAGGGTTAGGCTGAGGATGAGGCTGAGGGTGAGGTTTATGGTTACCCTTAGGGTTACTGTTACGGTTAGGGTTAGTGTTACTGTTAGGGTTAGTGTTATTGTTAGGATTAGGGTTCCAGTTACGGTGAGGTGGAGGATGAGGTTGAGGTTTAGGGTTAGAGTGAGGTTTAGGTTGAGGTTTAGGGTTAGGGTGAGGGTGAGGTTTAGGGTTAGAGTTAGTGTTAGAGGGAGGGTTAGGGTGAGGTTTAGGGATAGGATTAGTGTTAGGGTTAGGGTGATGGTGAGGGTTAGGTTGAGGTTTAGGGATAGGATTAAGTTTAGGATTAGGGTTAGGGTGAGGTTGAGTGTGAGGGTTAGGGTGAGGGTTAAGTTTAGGCTTAGGGTTAGGCTGAGGGTGAGGGTTGGGGTGAGGATTAGGGTTAGGGTGATGGTTAGGGTTAGGGTTAATGCTATTGTTAGGGTTAGGGTTAGAGTTACAGTGAGCGTGAGGGTTCGGGTGAGGGTTAGGGTTAGGGTTAGGGTGGGGTTTAGGGTTAGGGTTTGAGTGAGGGTGAGGGTGAGGTTTATGGTTAGATATAGTGTTAGGGGGAGGGTGAGGGTGAGCTTTAGGGATAGGGTTAGTGTTAGGTTTAGGGTGAGGCTGAGGGTTACATTGAAGTTTAGTGTTAGGCTTAGGGTTAGAGTTAGTGTGAGGGTTAGTTTTAGGGTTAGGATTAGTGTTAGTGTGAGTGTAAGTGTTAGGGTGAGGGTTTGGGTTAGGGTGATGTTTATGGTTAGGGTGAGGGTTAGGATTTGTGTTAGGGTTATTGTTAGGGTTAGGTTTAGGGTTTGAGTTAGGGATAGAGTTAGGTTTAGGGTGAGGGTGAAGTTTAGGGTTAGAGTTAGTATTAGGGTGAGAGTTAGGGGGAGGGTTAGGGTAAGGGTTAGGTTTAGGGTTATGATTCGGGTAAGGGTGAAGGTG
This sequence comes from Dipodomys merriami, assembly GCF_024711535.1. Lineage (NCBI taxonomy): Eukaryota > Metazoa > Chordata > Mammalia > Rodentia > Heteromyidae > Dipodomys > Dipodomys merriami. The sequence goes on from NW_027206584.1 coordinate 90,786, forward strand.
AGTGCGAAGTTTAGGGTTAGGTTTAGGGATAGGTTTATTGTTCGTGTTAGGGGTAGAGTGAAGTTGAGGCTAAGGGTGAGGGTGAGGATTAAGTTTAGGGTTAGGGTGAGATTTAGGGTTAGGTTTAGGGTTAGGGTGAGGGTTAGGGTTAGAGTTAGGGTGAGGGTTAGGATGAGGATTAGGGTTACAATTAGGGTTAGGTTCAGGGCTAGGGTGAGGGTGAGGATTAGGGTTAGTGTTAGGGTAAGGTTTAAGGTTAGGGTTAGGTTTAGGGTGAGAGTTAGTATGAGGGTTAGGGTTACTGTGAGGGTGAGGGTTAGGGTGAGGATTAGGGTTAGGGTGAGGGTGAGTGTTAGCATTATGGTTAGGGTTAGGGTTAGGTTTAGGGTAAGGATTAGTGTTATTGTCAGTGTTAGGGTTAGAGTTATGGTGAGGGTGAGGGTGAGGTTGAGGCTTAGGTTTAGGGTTAGGGTGAGGTTTAGTTTTAGGGTTAGGATTAGGGTGAGGCTGAGGGTGAGGTTTAGGGTTAGGTTTAGGGTTAGTTTGAGGGTTAGGTTGAGGGTTAGGGTTAGGGTTAGTTTTAGGGTTAAGGTTAGGGTGAGGGTTAGGTTGAGGTTTAGGGTTAGTGTTAGAGTTAGGGCTAGGATTAGGGTTAGGGTTAGGGTGAGTGTGAGGGTTAGGTTGACGGTTAGAGTTAGGGTGATGTTTAGGCTGACGGTTAGGTTTCGGCTGAGGATTAGGGTTAGTGTGAGTATTATGGTTAGGGTGAGTGTGAGGGTTAGGATTAGGGTTATGTTTAGTTTGAGGGTAAGTGTTAGTGTGAGGGTTATGGAGAGGTTGAGGTTTAAGGTTAGCATTAGGGTTAGGTTTAGGATTAGGGTTAGGGTTCTGATTAGGGTTAGGGTGAGGGTGAGGGATTTGCTTAGGAAAGGCTTAGGGTTAGGGTTAGGTTGAGGATTAGGGTGAGGGTGAGGTTTAAGTTGAGGATTAGGGTTAGGGTGAGGATTAGGGTTAAAGTTAGTGTTTGGATTAGGGTTAGAGTGATGTTTAGGGTGAGGGTGATGGTTAGGGTGGGGGTGAGCCTGAGAGTGAGTGTGTGGGTGTAGGTGAGTGTTAGGGTGGTGGTGATGGTTGGGGGGATGGTGAGGGTTCGGTTAGGGTTAGGGTGAGGGTTAGTGTTAGGGTTAGGGTTACTGTGAGGATAAGTGTTAGGGTGAGGGTTAGGGTGAGAGTGAGGGTTAGGGTTAGCGTTAGGGTTAGGGTTAGGTTTAGGATGAGGGTTAAGGTGAGGTTTAGGGTTAGTATGAGGGTGAGGGTTAGAGTTAGGTTTAGGGTGAGGATTAGGTTTAGGGTTAGGGTTAGAGTGAGGGTTAGTGTGAGCATGAGGGTGAGGTTGAGGGTAAGGTTGAGGGTTAGGGTTTAGATGAGGGTCAGGTTTACGGTTAGGGTTAATGTTAGGGTGACGGTTAGGGTTAGGATGAGGGTTAGGCTGAGGGTTACGTTTAGGGTTAGGGTGAGGGTAAGGTTTAGAATGAGGGTAAGTGTTACAGTGAGGGTGAGGGTAAGGTTTTGGATTAGGGTTAGGGTGAGGGTTTAGGGTTAGATTTATGATTAGTGTGAGGGTTTTGGTTAGGTTTAGAGTTAGGGTGAGGGTTAGGGTTAGTGTTTGGATTAGGGGTAGGGTTAGGGTTAGGATGTGGTTGAGGTTGAGGGTGAGGTTGAGGGTTAGGGTTAATGTGAGGGTTAGGGTTAGGATTACCGTTAAGGTTAGGGTGAGGGTTAGGTTTAGGGTTAGGGTTAGGATGAGGGTTAGGCTGAGGGTTAGGTTTAGGGTTCAGGTGAGGGTAAGGGTTAGGGTGAGGTTTAAGGTGAGGGTGAGGTTTAGGTTAAGGCTTAGGTTTAGGGTGAGTGTTAGGGTTAGGGTTAGGGTGAGAGTGAGGTTTAGGTTTAGGGTGAGGGTGAGGTTTAGTGATAGGGTTGGGGTTAGTGTCAGGTTCAGGGTTAGGGTTAGCGTTAGAGTTAGAGTGAGGGTGAGTGTGAGGGTCAGGGTTAGGTTTAGGTTAGGGTTAGGGTTAGGCTGAGGGTGAGGGTGAGGGTGAGGGTGAGGTTTAGGGTTAGGATGAGGGTTAGAGTTAGGGTTAGGGTTAGGGTTGGGTTGAGAGTTAGGGTTAGGTTTAAGAAGTGGGTTTGGCTGAGGGTTACGGTTATGGTTAGGGTGAGGTTTAGGGTTAGTGTGAGGGTTAGGATGATAGTTAGGCCGAGTGTTAGTTTTAGTGTTAGGGTGAGGGTAAGGGTTAGGGTGAGGGTGAGGGTTAGGTTTAGGGGTAGGTTTAGGGTTAGGGTGAGGGTTAGGGATAGGGTTAGGATTAGGGTGAGGGTTAGGGTGAGGGTTAGGGTTAGGGTTAGGGTGAGGTGTAGTTGAGGGTTAGGTTTAGGGTGAGGTTTAGGGTGACGGTGACGGTAAGGGTTAGGGTGAAGTTGAGGGTTTGGGATAGGGTTAGTGTCAGAGTTAGGCTTAGGGTTAGGGTTAGGGTGAAGGGTAGGTTGAGGGGGTAGGGGTAGGGTTAGGGTGAGGTATAAGGTTAATGTGAGGATTAGGGTTAGGGTTAGGGTGAAGGGTAGGTTGAGGGGGTAGGGGTAGGGTTAGTGTGAGGTATAAGGTTAATGTGAGGATTAGGGTTAGGGTTAGGGTGAAGGGTAGGTTGAGGGGGTAGGGGTAGGGTTAGGGTGAGGTATAAGGTTAATGTGAGGATTAGGGTTAGGGTTAGGGTTAGTGTGAGGATAAGGATAAGAGTGAGGGTTAGGGTGAGAGTGAGGTTTAGGGTTAGCGTTAGGGTTAGGGTGAGGGTTAGTGTGAGGGTTAAGGTGAGGGTTTGGTTTAGTATGAGGATGAGGGTTAGAGTTAGGTTTAGATTGAGGGTTAGGGTTAGGGTGAGGTTTAGGATCGGTTTAGGGTGAGGGTGAGGGTTCGGGTTCGGGTGAGTTTTATGGTGTGGGTGACGGTTAGGGTTAGGGTGAGGGTTAGGGTTATGGTGAGGATTAGGGTTAGGGTTAGGGTTAGGGTTATAGTGAGGGTAAGGGTTAGGATGAGGTTTAGGGTGAGGGTGAGGTTTAGGGATAACGTTAGAGTTAGGGTGAGGGTTAGGGTTAGGGTTAGGGTGAGGGTGAGGGGTAGGGTGAGGTGTACGGTTAGGGTTAGTGTGAGGGTTAGGGTTAATGTGAGGATTAGGGTTAGGGTTAGGGTTAGTGTGAGGATAAGGATAATTGTGAGGGTTAGGATGAGAGTGTGTTTTAGTGTTAGCGTTAGGGTTACGGTGAGTTTTAGGGTGAGGGTTAAGGATAGGATTAAGGTTAGGGTTAGGGTTATAGTCAGGGTAAGGGTTAGGATTATGTTTAGGGTGAGGGTGAGGTTTAGGTATAGCGTTAGAGTTAGGTTGAGGTTTAGGGTGAGGGTTAGGATCCAGGTTAGGTTAGGTGAGGGTGAGGGTTATCGTTAGGTTTAGGGTTAGGTTTAGGGTGAGGGTAAGATTTAAGGTGAGGGTTAGGGTGAGGGTGAGGGTTAGGGTTAAGTTGAGGGTTAGGGTGAGCGTTAGGGTGAGGGTTCAGTTGAGGGTTTGGGTTAGGGTTAGGGTGAGGTTGAGGGAGAGGGTGAGACTTAGGGTTAGGTTTAGGGTGAGGATGGGGTTTAGGTTCAGTGTTAGGGTTAGGGTTAGGGTGAAGGATAGGGTGAGGGTAAGGGTTAGAGGGAGGTTTAGCGGAAGGGTGAGGGTTAGGGATAGCATTAAGGTTAAGGATAGGTTTACGGTGAGAGTTAGGGTTAGTGTTAGGGTTACGGTGAGGGTGAGGGTTAGGGTTAGGGTTAGGGTGAGGGTTAGGTTTAGGGTTAGGGTGACGGTGAGGGTAAGGGTTAGGGTGAGTACTAGGGTTAGGTTTAGGGTTAGGGTAAGGTTTAGGTTTAGGGTGAGGGTGAGAGTGAGGGTTAGGTTTAGGATTAGGCTTAGGTGTAGGCTTAGGCTTAGGTTGAGGGTGAGGGTGAGTGTCAGAGTGAGGTTTAGTGTGAGGTTAGGGTTATGGTTATTTTTAGGGTGAGAGTGAGGGTGAGGGTTAGCGTGAGGGTGAGGGTGAGGTTGAGGGTGAGGTTGAGGGTTAAGGTTTTGGTGAGGTATAGTATTAGGGTTAAGGTTAGTGTGAGGGTTAGGGTTATGGTTAGTGTTAGGATGAGGGTTAGGTTTAGGGTTAGGGTGAGGGTAAAGTTTAGGGTGAGGGTGAGGGTTAGGGGTAGGATTAGGGTTTGGGTTAGGGTGAAGGTCAGGGATAGGGTTAGGATTAGGGTGAGGGTTTCGTTTAGGGTTAGGTTTAGAGTTAGGGTGAGAGTGAGGGTGAGGGTTAGCGTTTGAATTAATGTTAGGGTTAGGGTTAAGCTGAGGTTGATGTTGAGGATGAGGGTTAGGGTTAATGTGAGGTTTAGCGTTAAGGTTAGGATGAGGGTTAGGTTTAGGGTTAGGATGAGGGTAAGGGTTAGATTGAGGGCTAGGGTGAGGGTGAGGGTTAGGGATAGGGTTAGGTTGAGGTTTAGGGTTAAGGTGATGGTTAGGGTTAGTGTGAGTGTTAGTGTTAGGACTAGGGTTAATTTTAGGGTGAGGGTTAGTGTTAGGGTGACTTATAGCGTTAGGGTGAGTGTTATGGTTAGGGTTAGGGTTAGTGTTAGCTTTAGGGTTATTGTTTGGGTTAGGGTTAAGGTTACGTTAAGGGTGAGGGTGAGGTTAAGTGTTAGGGTGAGGGTTACCATTAGGGTGAGGGTTATGGTTAGCGTTAGGGTTAGTGTTAGGTTAAGGGTTTTTGTTAGGGTTAGGGTTAGGGTTAAGGTTATGGTGAGGGTAAGGGTGAGGGTAAGTTTTAGGGTTAGGTTGAGGTTTAGGTTTAAGGTTAGGGTTAGAGTTAGGGTTAGGGTGAGGGTGAGGGTGAGGTTTAGGTTTAGAGTTAGTGTTAGGGGGAGGGTTAGGGTGAGGGTTAGGGTTAGGGTTAGGGTTAGTGTTAGGATTAGGGGTAGGGTGAGGTTGAGTGTGAGGGTTAGGGTTAGGGTTAGTCTGAGGGTGAGGGTGAGGGTTAGGTTTAGGATTTGGGTGAGGTTTAGGATGAGGTTAAGGTTAGGATTAGGGTTAGGATGAGGGCAGGTGTGATGGTGAGGTTTAGGGTTAGCATTATGGTGAGGCTTAGGATTAGGGTTAGGTTTATGGTTAGGGTGAGGGTTACTGTTAGGGTTACAGTGAGGGTGAGGTTTAGGGTTAGGGTGATGGTTAGTGTTAGGGTTAGGGTGACGGTGAGGTTTAGGTTTAGAGTTAGGGTTAGTGTTAGGGTTAGAGTTAGGGTGAGGGTTAGGGTGTGGGTTAGGGTGAGGGTAAGAGTTCGGTTTAGGCTTAGGCTTAGGCTTAGGCTGAGCGTGGGGGTGAGGTTTATGGTTAGGTTTAGGGTGAGGTTTAGGGTTAGATGTAGGGTGAGGGTTAGGATGAGGTTTGTGGTTATGGTTATGGTTAGGGTTAGTTTAAGGGTTACGATTAGGGTTAGTTTTAGGGTTAGGGTTAGGGTGAGGTTTTGGGTTAGGTTTAGGGTTAAGTTTAGGATTACGGTTAGGTTTAGGGTTATTGTTAGTGTTATGGTTAGTGTTAAGTTTGCGGTGAGGGTGAGGCTCAGGGTGAGGGTTATGGTTAGTGTTAGGGTTTGGGTTAGGGTTAGTATTATTGTTAGGGTTCGGGTTAGAGTTACGGTCATGGTGAGAGTGAGGGTGAGGGTTAGGGTGAGGTTTAGGGTGAGGTTTAGTGTTAGGGTAAGGGTTAGGGTGCTGGTGAGGTTTAGGGTTAGAATTAGGGTGAGGGGGAGTATTAGGGTGACGGTTAGGGTTAGGTTTAGTGTTAGCATTAGGGTGAAGGTGAGGGTTTGGTTGAGGTTTAGGGATAGGGTTAGTGTTAGGATTAGGGTTAGGGTGATGGTGAGGGTTAGGGTTAGGCTTAGGCTTAGGGTTAGGCTGAGGGTGAGGCTGGGAGGGAGGATTAGGGTTAGGGTGATGGTTAGGGTTAGGGTTAGTGTTATTGTTAGAGTTAGGGTTAGAGTTAACCTGAGGGCGAGGGTGCGGGTAGGGTTAGGGTTAGGGTTAAGCTGAGGTTTAGGGTTAGGTTTAGAGATAGGGTTAGGGTGAGGGTGAGGTTTAGGGTTAAAGTTAGGGTTAATGTTAGGGTTAGGCTTAGGGTTAGAATGAGGCTGAGCGTGGGCATGAGGATTAGGGTTAGGTTTAGGGTTAGGGTTAGAGTTAGGGTTAGGGTTAGGGTTAGGGTAAGGGTTAATGTTAGTGTTATGGTTAGTGTTAGGTTTAAGTTTGCAGTGAGAGTGAGGCTGAGGGTGAGGTTTATGGTTAGGGTTAGGGTTATGGTTAGTGTTAGTGTTAGGGTTAGGGTTAGAGTTACGGTGAGGGTGAGGGTGAGGGTGAGGGTTAGGGTTAGGTGAGATTTAGGGTGAGGTTTAGGGTTAGGGCTAGGTTGAGGGTGAGGATTAGGTTTAGAGTTAGGGTTAGTGGGAGGGTTAGGGTGAGTGTTAGCTTTAGGTTGATTTTTAGGGATAGGGTTAGGGTTAGGATTAGGGTTAGGGTGAGGGTGAGTGTGAGGGTTAGGGTTAGGGTTAGGCTTAGGCTTAGGGTTAGGCTGAGGGTGAGGGTGGGAGTGAGCTTTGTGTTACAGTGACGGTGAGGATTAGAGTTAGGGTGAGGGTTAGAAAGAGGGTTAGAGTTACAGTGAGGGTGAAATTTAGGGTTATGGTGAGGGTTACGTTTAGGATTAGGGTTAGGGTGAGGGTGAGGGTTAGGATTAGGGTTAGAGTTAGGTTTATTGTTAGTTTTATGGTTAAGGTTACTTTTGGAGTGAGCGTGAGGCTGAGGGTGAGGGTTAGGGTTAGGATTAGGTTTAGGGTTAGGATTAGGGTTAGGGTGAGGTTGAGATTGAGGGTGAAGGTTAGGGTAAGGGTGACGTTTAGTGTTATGGTTAGCTTGAAGTTACGATGAGTGTTAGGGATAGATTGATTGTTAGGGTGTAGGTGAAGGTAAGGGTAAAGTTGAGGGTTAGACTGTGGGTGAGGGTTAAGAAAACGGTCAGGGTTAGGGTTAGTGTGAGGGTTAGGGTAAGTGTGAGGGTTAGGGGTTAGGGTGAGGTTGAGGGTTAGATTGAGGATTAGGGTTAGGGTTAGTGTGAGGTTTAGGGTGAGGATAAGGGTTTAGGGTTAGGTGAGGATAAGAGTTAGAATTAGGGTTAGGGTGAGAGCTAGGGTGAGGCTGGGGGTTAGGGTTAGGGTTAGGGTTAGGGTGAGGTTTAGCGTTAGGATGAGTGTTAGGGTTAGTGTGAGGGTTAGTGTTAGGGTTATGGTTAGTGTTAGGGTGGGGGTATGTGTTAGGGTGATGGTTAGGGTTAGGGTGAGGGTTACAGTTAGGTTTAGGGTTAGGGTTCGTGTTAGGGTTATTTTTAATTTTAGGTTAAGGGTTACATTTAGGGTGAGGGTGAGGGTGAGGGTGAGGGTTAGTGTGAGGTTTAGGGTTAGGATTAGGGTTAGAGTTAGGGTTACGGTTAGGGTGAGGGTTAGCATTAGAGTTAGGGTTAAGGTTAGGGTGAGGGTTAGTGTGAGGGTTAGGGTTAGAGTTAGGGTTAGGGTTAGGATTATGGTTAGGGTGAGGGTAAGTGTGTGGGTTAGGCTTAGGTTTAGAGTAAGGCTTAGCATTAGGCTGAGGGTGAGGTTGAAGGTGAGGGTTAGGTTTAGGGTGAGTGTTAGGATTAGGGTTAGGGTGAGGGTAAGGGTGAGGGTTGGGTTAGGATTAGGGTTAGGCTGAGGGCTAGGGTGAGGGTGAGGTTTAGGTTTATGGTTAGGGTGAGGTTTTAGGTTAGGTTTAGGTTGAGGGTGAGGTTTAATTTTAGAGTTAGTGTTAGGGTGAGGGTTAGGGTTAAGTTTAGTGTTAGGGTAAGGGTGAGGGTTAGGGTTATGGTTAGGATTAGGATTAGGGTTACTGTGAGGGTGAGTGTGAGGGTTAGGGTGAGGCTTAGGGTTGGTCTTAGGGTTAGGCTGAGGATGATGATGAGGGTGAGGGTTAGGGTTAGGGTGAGGTTGAGGTTTAGGGTTAGAGTTAGTGTTAGTGTGAGGGTTAGTGTGAGAGTGAGTGTTAGGTTTAGGTTGTGGGTGAGGGTCAGGATTAGGGTGATGCTTAGGGTTATGGTCAGGGTGAGGGTTAGGATGAGGGTTAGGGTTATTGTGAGGATTAGGGTGAGGGTGACAGTAAGGGTAAAGTTGAGGGTTAGGCTGAGAGTGAGGATTACGGTAAGGGTGAGTGTTGGGGCTAGGGTGAGGGTTAGGGTTAGGGTTAGGGTTAGGGTGTGGGTTAGATTGAGGATTCGTTTTTGGGGTTAGTGTGAGGTTTAGGGTGAGGATGAGGGTTAGGGTTGGGTTGAGGGCTAGGGTGAGGATGAGGGTTAGGATTAGGGTTAGGGTGAGTGTTAGGTTTTGGGTGATCGTTAGGGTTAGTGTGAGGGTTAGTGTTAGGGTTAGGGTTAGTGTTAGGGTGAGGGTAAGTTTTAGGGTGAGGTTTAGGGTTAGGGTGAGTGTTATGGTTAGAATGAGGGTTAGGGTTAGGTTTAGGGTTATTTTAGGGTTAGGGTTAGGGTTAGGGTTAGGATGAGGGTCAGGGTTAGGATTAGGGTTAGGGTGAGGGCTAGGGTGAGGGTGAGGATTAAGTTTAGGGTTAGGCTTAGGCTTAGGGTTAGGCTGAGGCTGAGGGTGAGGTTGAGGGTTCGGGTTAGCATGATGGTTAGGGTCATGGTTAGGGTGAGGGTTAGGATGAGGTTTAGGTTTAGGGTGAGGTTTAAGGTGAGGGTGACAGTAAGGGTCAAGATGAGGGTTAGAGTGAGGATTAGGATTAGGGTTAGGGTGAGGTTGAGGATAAGATTGAGGATAGTGTTAAGGTTAGAGTGAGTTTTAGGGTGATAATGAGGGTTAGGGTTAGGGTGAGGGCTAAGGTGAGGGTGAGGGTTAGGGATAGGTATAGGGTGAGGGTGAGGATAAGATTGAGGATAGTGTTAAGGTTAGAGTGAGTTTTAGGGTGATAATGAGGGTTAGGGTTAGGGTGAGGGCTACGGTGAGGGTGAGGGTTAGGGATAGGGTTAGGTTGAGGTTTAGGGTTAAGGTGATGATTAGGGTTAGTGTGAGGGTTAGTGTTAGGACTAGGGTTAGTTTTAGGGTGAGGGATAGTGTTAGGGTGAGTTATAGCGTTAGGGTGAGGGTTATGGTTATGGTTAGGCTTAGTGTTAGCTTTAGGGTTATTGTTTGGGTTAGGGTTAAGGTTACGTTGAGGGTGAGAGTTAGGGTAAGTTTTAGGGTGAGGGTTACCGTTAGGGTGAGGGTTATGGTTAGGGTTAGGGTTAGTGTTAGGCTTAGGTTTATTGTTAGGGTTAGGGTTAGGGTTAAGGTTACGGTAAGGGTGAGGTTGAGGGTAAGGTTTAGGGTTAGGTTGAGTTTTAGGTTTAGGGTTAGGGTTAGAGTTAGGTTTAGGTTGAGGGTGAGGTTTAGGTTATAGTTAGTGTTAGGGGGAGGGTTAGGGTGAGGGTTAGGGTTAGGGTTAGGGTTAGTGTTAGGATTAGGGTTAGGGTGAGGTTAGGGTTAGGGTTAGGGTTAGGGTTAGTCTGAGGGTGAGGGTGAGGGATAGGTTCAGGATTTGGGTGAGGTTTAGGATGAGGTTAAGGTTAGGATTAGGGTTAGGATGAGGGCAAGTGTGAGGGTGAGGGTTAGGGTTAGCATTATGGTGAGGTTTAGGATTAGGGTTAGGTTTATGGTTAAGGTGAGGGTTACTGTTAGGGTTACAGTGAGGGTGAGGTTTAGGATTAGGGTGAGGGTTAGAGTTAGGGTTAGGGTGAGGGTGAGGTTTAGGGTTAGAGTTAGGGTTAGTGTTAGAGTTAGGGTTAGGGTGAGGGTTTGTGAGGGTTAGGGTGAGGGTTAGAGTTCGGGTTAGGCTTAGGCTTAGGCTTAGGCCGAGCGTGGGGGTGACGGTTAGGGTTAGGTTTAGGGTGAGGGTTAGGGTTAGGTTTAGGGTGCGGGTTAGGATGAGGTTTGTGGTTATGGTTATGGTTAGGGTTAGTTTTAGGGTTACGATTAGGGTTAGTTTTAGGGTTAGGGTTAGGGTGAGGGTTTGGGTTAGGGTTAAGGTTAAGTTTAGGATTAGGGTTAGGGTTAGGGTTATTGTTAGTGTTTGGGTTAGTGTTAAGTTTGCGGTGAGGGTGAGGCTCAGGGTGAGGGTTATGGTTAGTGTTAGGGTTTGGGTTAGGGTTAGTATTACTGTTAGGGTTAGGGTTAGAGTTACTGTCATTGTGAGAGTGAGGGTGAGGGTTAGGGTTAGGATTAGGGTTAGGGTGAGGGTGAGGGTTAGGGTTAGGCTTAGGCTTAGGGTTAGGCTGAGGGTGAGGCTGGGGGTGAGGATTAGGGTTAGGGTGATGGTTAGGGTTAGGGTTAGTGTTATTGTTAGGGTTAGGGTTAGAGTTAAAGTGAGGGTGAGGGTGCGGGTAGGGTTAGGGTTAGGGTTAAGCTGAGGTTTAGGTTTAGGTTTAGAGATAGGGTTAGGGTGAGGGTGAGGTTTAGGGTTAAAGTTAGGGTTAATGTTAGGCTTAGGCTTATTGTTAGAATGAGGCTGAGCGTGGACGTGAGGATTAGGGTTAGGCTTAGGGTTAGGGTTAGAGTTAGGGTTAGGGTTAGGGTTAGGGTTAGGGTAAGGGTTAATGTTAGTGTTATGGTTAGTGTTAGGTTTAAGTTTGCAATGAGGGTGAGGCTGAGGGTGAGGTTTATGGTTAGGGTTAGGGTTATGGTTAGTGTTAGTGTTAGGGTTAGGGTTAGAGTTACGGTGAGGGTGAGGGTGAGTGTGAGGGTTAGGGTTAGGTGAGATTTATGGTGAGGTTTAGGGTTAGGGTTAGGTTGAGGGTGAGGATTAGGTTTAGAGTTAGGGTTATTGGGAGTGTTAGGGTGAAGGTTAGGGTTAGGTTGATTTTTAGGGATAGGGTTAGGGTTAGGATTAGGGTTAGGGTGAGGGTGAGTGTGAGGGTTAGGGTTAGGCTTAGGCTTAGGGTTAGGCTGAGGGTGAGGGTGGGAGTGAGCGTTTGTGTTACAGTGAAGGTGAGGATTAGAGTTAGGGTGAGGGTTAGGATGAGGGTTAGGGTTACAGTGAGGGTGAGGGTTAGGGTTAGTGTGAGTGTTAGGGTTAGGATTAGGGTTAGGGTGAGGGTGAGTGTTAGGATTAGGGTTAGAGTTAGTTTTATTGTTAGTGTTATGGTTAAGGTTATTTTGGGAGTGAGGGTGAGGCTGAGGGTGAGGGTTATGGTTAGGATTTGGGTTAGGGTTAGGATTAGGGTTAGGGTGAGTGTGAGATTGAGGGTGAGGGTGACGGTTTGGGTTAGCGTTAGGGAGAGATTTAGGTTTAGGATTAGGGTTAGAGTTAGGGTTAGGGTTAGGGTGAGGGTAAGTGTTAGGGTGAGGGTTAGGTTTAGGGTTAGGGTTACAGATAGGTTGAGGGTTAGGTTTCCTGCTAGGATTATTTTTAATTTTAAATTTAGGGTTACGTTGAGGGTGAGGGTGAGGGTGAAGGTTAGGGTTAGGGTTAGGGTGAGGTTTAAGGTTAGGATTAGGTTAGAGTTAGGGTTAGGGTTAGGGTGAGGTTTAGGGTTAGAGTTAGGCTTAGCGTGAGGGTTAGTGTGAGGGATAGGGTTAGGGTTAGTGTTAGGTTAGGGTTAGGGTGAGGGTTAGTGTGAGGGTTAGGGTTAGGTTTAGTTTGAGGTTTAGGTATAGGGTTAGGTTTAGAGTTAGGGTTAGGTTGATTGTGAGGTTTAGGGTTAGTGTTAGGGTTAGGTTTAGGGTGATGATTAGTGTGAGGGTTAGAGTTTAGGTTAGGCTTAGGCGGATTGTGAGGGTGAGGGTTAGGATTAGGGTGAGGGTTAGCGTTAGGTTTAGGGTGAGGTTTTGGATGAGTTTTTTTGTTATTGTTAGGGTTAATGTTACTTTTAGGGTTAGGGTTAGTGTTAGGTTTAGGTTTATGGTTAGGGTTAAGGTGAGGTTTAGGGTTAGGGTTAGGCTTAGGGTTAAGGTTAGGTTTATTGTTAGTGTTATGGTTAGTGTTAATTTTGCAGTGAGGGTGAAGCTCAGGTTGAGGGTTATGGTTAGTGTTAGGGTTAGGTTTAGGGTTAAGGTTAGTGTTATTGTTAGGGTTAGGGTTAGAGTTACGGTCACGGTGAGAGTGAGGGTGAGGGTGAGGGTTAGGGTGAGGTTTAGGGTGAGGTTTAGTTTTAAGGTTAGGGTTAGGGTGCTGGTGAGGTTTAGGTTTAGAGTTAGGGTTAAGGGGAGGGTTAGGGTGAGGGTTAGGTTTAGGATTAGGGTTACAGATAGGTTGAGGGTTAGGGTTCCTGGTAGGGTTATTTTCAATTTTATGTTTAGGGTTATGTTGAGGGTGAGGGTGAGGGTTAGGGTTAGGGTTAGGGTTAGGGTAGGCTTAGAGTGAGGGTTAGTGTGAGGGTTAGGGTTAGGGTTAGTGTTAGTTTAGGGTTAGGGTGAGGGTTAATCTGAGGGTTAGGGTTAGGTTTAGGTTGAAGTTTAGGTATAGAGTTAGGGTTAGAGTTAGGTTTAGGTTGATCGTGAGGTTTAGGGTTAGAGTTAGGGTTAGTGTTAGGGTTAGGTTTAGGGTGAAGGTTAGGGTGAGGGTTAGAGTTCGGATTAGGCTTATGCGGATTGTCAAGGTGAGGGTTAGGGTTAGGGTGAGGGTTAGCCTTAGGTTTAGGGTGAGGTTTTGGTTGAGGTTTTTGGTTATGGTTAGGGTTAGTGTTACTTTCAGGGTTAGGGTTAGGGTTAGGGTTAGGTTTATGGTTAGGGTTAAGTTGAGGGTTAGGTTTAGGGTTAGGCTTAGGGTTAAGGTTAGGGTTACTTTTAGTGCTATGGTTAGTGTTAATTTTGCAGTGAGGGTGAGGCTCATTTGAGGGTTATGGTTAGGGTTAGGTTTAAGGTTAGTGTTATTGTTAGGGTTAGGGTTAGAGTTACGGTCACGGTGAGAGTGAGGGTGAGGGTGAGGGTTAGGGTGAGTTTTAGGTTGAGTTTTAGGTTTAAGGTTAGGGTTAGGGTGCGGGTGAGGTTTCGGGTTAGGGTTAAGGTGAGGTTTAGGGTTAGGTTTAGAGATAGAGTTAGGGTGAGGGTGAGGTTTAGGATTAGAGTTAGGGTTAGTGTTAGGGTTAGGCTTAGGGTTAGGCTGAGGCTGAGGGTGGGGGTGAAGATTAGGGTTAGGGTTAGGTTTAGGGTTAGAGTTAGGGTTAGGGTTAGGGTTAGGGTTTGGGTTATTGTTAGTGTTATGGTTAGGGTTAAGTTTGCAGTGAGAGTGAGGCTGAGGGTGAGGTTTATGTTTAGGGTTAGGGTTAGGATTAGGGTTACTCTGACTGTGAGTGTGAGCGTTAGGGTTAGGGTAATGCTTAGGCTTAGGGTTAGGCTGAGGGTGAGGGTGGGAGTTAGGGTTAGTGTCATGTTGAGGGTGAGGATTAGGGTTAGGGTGAGTGTTAGGATGAGGGTTAGTGTTATGGTGAGGGTAAGGTTTAGCGTTAGGGTGAGGGTTAGGGTTAGGATTAGGGTTAGGGTGAGGGTGAGGGTTAGGGTTAGGGTTAGGTTTAGGGTTATTTTTAGTGTTATGGTTAAGGTTACCTTTGAAGTGAGGGTGAGGGTTAGGGTTAGGATTAGGGTTAGGGTGAGGTTGAGGGTTAAGGGTGAGGTTGAGGGTTAGGGTTAGGGTTAGGGTGAGTTTTAGGTTTAGGGTGAGGGTTAGGGTTAGTGTGAGGGTTAGTGTTAGGGTTATGGTTAGGTTTAGGGTCAGGGTTAGGGTTAGGGTCAGGGTTAGGGTTAGGGTTAGTGTTAGGGTTAGGGTGAGGGTGAGGGTTAGTTTGAGGTTTAGGGTTAGGGTTAGGTTTAGGATTAGGTTTGGGTGAGGGTGAGTGTGAGGGTTAGGGTTAAGCTTAGGCTTAGGCCGAGGGTGAGGGTGGGGGTGAGGATTAGTGTTTGGTGATAGTTAGGTTTAGAATTAAAGTGATGGTTAGGATGAGGTTTAGGGTTACGATTAGGGTGAGGGCTAGGGTGAGGGTGAGGGTTAGTGTTAGGGTTAGGCTTAGGCTGAGGTTTAGGCTGAGGGTGAGACTGAGGGTGAGGGTTACGGTTAGGTTGATGGTTAGGGTTACGGTTAGCTTGAAGGTTAGAATGAGGTTTAGGGATAGGGTGAGTGTTAGGGTGAGGGTGATGGTAAGGGGAAAGTTGAGGGTTAAGGTGTGGGTGAGGGTTAAGATAAGGGTGAGGGTTAGGGTTAGGGTGAGGGTTAGGGTAAGTGTGAGGGTTAGGGGTTAGGGTGAGAATGAGGGTTAGGTTTAATGTGAGGTTTAGGATGAGGATGAGGGTTAGGGTTAGGTGAGGATAAGGGTTAGAATTAGGGTTAGGTTGTGGGCTAGGGTGAGGGTGAGGGTTAGGGTAAGGGTTAGGGTTAGGATGAGGTTTAGGGTTAGGGTGGGTGTTAGGGTTAGTGTGAGGGTTAGTGTTAGGGTTAGGGTTAGTGTTAGGGTGAGAGTAAGTGTTAGCGTGAGGGTTAGGGTTAGGGTGAGGTTTACAGTTAGGGTGAGGTTTAGGTTTAGTGTTAAGGTTATTTTTAATTTTAGGTTTAGGGTTACATATAGGGTGAGGGTCAGGGTGTGGGTTAGGGTTAGGGTTAGGGTGAGCTTTAGGGTTAGGATTAGTGTTAGAGTTAGGGTTAGGTTTAGGGTGAGGTTTAGGGTTAGCGTTAGGCTTAGGTGAGGGTTAGTGTGAGGGTTAGGGTTAAGGTTAGTGTTATGTTACGGTTAGAGTGGGGGTTAGTGTGAGGGTTAGGGTTAGAGTTAGGGTTAGTGTTAGGATTAGGGTTAGGGTGAGGGTGAGTGTGTGGGTTAGAATTCGGTTTAGGGTTAGGCTTAGGTTTAGGCTGATGATGAGGTTGATGGTGAGGGTTAGGTTTATGGTGAGTGTTAGGATTAGGGTTAGGGTGAGGGTTAGGATGAGGGTTAGGGATAGGATGAGGGTTAGTGTGATTGCTGGGGTGAAGGTGAGGTTTTGGGTTAGGGTTAGGGTGAGGTGTAGGGTTAGGTTTAGCGTGAGGGTGAGGTTTAATTTTAGAGTTAGGGTTAGGGTGAGGGTTAGGGTTAGGGTTAGTGTTTGGGTTAGGGTTAGGTTTAGTGTTAGTGTTAGGTTGAGGGTTAGGGTTATGGGTAGGATTAGGTTTAGGGTGAGGGTGAGGGTGAGTGTGACGGTTAGGGTTAGGGTTAGGCTTAGTGTTAGGTTGAGGGTTAGGGTGAGGGTGAGGGTTAGGGTTTGGGAGAGGTTTAGGGTTAGAGTTAGTGTTAGTGTGAGGGTTAGTGTTAGGGTTAGGTTTTGGGTGAGGTTTAGGGTTAGGGTGATGCTTAGGGTAACGGTCAGGGTGAGGTTTAGAACGAGCATTAGGGTTAGTGTGAGGGTTAGGGTGAGGGTGACTGTAAGGTTAAAGATGAAGGTTAGGCTGAGAATGAGGATTACAGTAAGGGTGAGGGTTAGGGTTACCGTGAGGGTTAGGGTTAGGGTGAGGTTTATGGTTAGAATGAGGGTTAGGGTTAGGTTTAGTGTTATTTTTAGGGTTAGGTTTAGGGTTAGGTTTAGGGTTAGGCTGAGACTGAGGGTGAGTTTGAGGGTTAGGGTTAGCATGATGGTTAGGGTTATGGTTAGGGTATGGGTTATGATGAGGTTTAGGGGTAGGGTGAGGGTTAGGGTTAGGATTAGGGTTAGGATGAGAGCAAGGGTGAGGTTGAGGGTTTGGGTTGGCATTATGGCAAGGTTTAGGATTTGGGTTAGGTTTAGGGTTAGGGTGAGTGTTAGGGTTAGGGTTACGGTGAGGTTGAGGTTTAGGGTTAGGGTGAGGGTTAGGGTTAGGGTTAGGGTTAGGGTGAGGGCTTGGGTTAGGTTTAGGTTTACAGTGAGGATGAGGGTTAGGGTTAGTGTTAGGGTTAGGTTTATTTTTAGGGTTTGGGTTAGAGATATGGTGAGCGTGAGGGTGAGGGTGAGGTTTAGGATTAGGGTGATGGTGAGGTTTCGGGTTAGAGTTAAGGTTAGGGGAAGAGTTAGGGTGAGGGTTATGGTTAGGTTTAGGGTTAGTGTTAGGTTTAGGGTTATTGTTAGGGTTAGGGTTAGCGTTAAGGTTACGGTGAAGGTGAGGGTGAGGGTAAGGGTTAGGATTAGGGTGAGGCTTAGGTTTAGGGTTAGGGTTAGAGTTAGGGTTAGGGTGAGGGTGAGGTTTAGGTTTAGAGTTAGTGTTAGGGTGAGAGTTAGGGTGACTGTTAGGGTTAGCGTTAGAGTTAGGTTTAGTGTTAGGATTAGGTTAGGGTGAGGTTGAGTGTGAGGGTTAGTGTTAGGGTTAGGCTGAGTGTGAGGTTGAGGGTTAGGGTTAGGGTGAGGGATTGGGTTAGGGTTAGGATTAAGGTGAGGTTTAGGATGAGGTTTAGTGTTAGGATTAGGGTTAGCATGAGGGCAAGTGTGAGGGTGAGGGTTAGGGTTAGAATTATGGCGAGGTTTAGGATTAGGGTTAGGTTTAGGGTTAGGGTGTGGGTTAGGGTTGGGGTTAGTGTTAGGGTGAGTGTGAGGGTTAGGATTAGGTTTAGGCTTAGGGTTATTGTTAGTGTTATGATTAAGGTTAAATTTAAGGTGAGGGTGAGGCTCAGGGCGAGGTTTAGGGTTAGGGTTATGGTGAGGTTTCGGGTTAGGTTTAAGGTTAGGTTTAGGGTGAGGGCTTGGGTTAGGGTTAGGGTTACGGTGAGGGTGAGGGTTAGGGTTAGGGTTTGTGTTAGGGTTATTTTAGGGTTTGGGTAACGGTTAAGCTGAGGGTAAGGGTGAGGGTTAGGTTAGGGTTAGGGTGAGGTTTTGGTTTAGGGTTAGGGTTAGAGTTAGGTTTAGGGTGATGGAGAGGTTTAAGTTTAGAGTTAGGGTTAGTGTTAGGGTTAGGGTTAGTGTGAGGGTTAGGGTGTGGGTTAGAGTGACGGTTAGGGTTAGCTTTAGGGTGAGGGTTAGGGTTATGTTTAGGGTGAGGTTTAGGATGAGGTTTAGTGTTAGGTTTAGGGTTAGGGTTAGTTTTAGGGTTAGGATTAGGGTTAGGGTTAGGGTTAGGGTGAGGGTTTGGGTTAGGGTAAGGGTTAGGGTTTGGCTTAGGGTTAGGGTTAGGGTTATTGTTAGTGTTATGGTTAGTGTTAATTTTGCGGCGAGGGTGAGGCTCAGGGTGAGGGTTATGGTTAGTGTTAGTGTTTGGTTTAGGGTTAGTATTATTATTAGGGTTTGGGTTAGAGTTACGGTCATGGTGAGAGTGAGGGTGAGGGTTAGGGTGAGGTTTAGGGTGAGGTTTAGGGTTAGGGTTAGGGTTAGGTTTAGGGTACTGGTGAGGTTTAGGGTTAGATTTAGGGGGAGGGGGAGGGTTAGGGTGAGGGTTAGGGTTAGGTTTAGTGTTAGTATTAGGTTGAGGGTGAGGGTTAGGTTGTGGTTTAGGGATAGGGTTAGGGTTAGGATTAGGGTTAGGGTGAGGGTGATGGTGAGGGTTATGGTTAGGCTTAGGCTTAGGTTTAAGCTGAAAGTGAGGCTGGGGTTGAGGATTTGGTTTTGGGTGATTGTTAGGGTTAGGGTTAGGGTTAGGGTAAGGGTTAATGTTAATGTTATGGTTAGGTTTAAGTTTGCAGTGAGAGTGAGGCTGAGGGTGAAGTTTATGGTTAGGGTTAGGGTTATGGTTAGTGTTATTATTAGGGTTAGGGTTAGAGTTTGGTGAGGGTGAGGGTGATGGTGAGGGTTAGGGTTACGGTGAGATTTATTGTAAGGTTTAGGGTTAGGGTTAGGTTGAGAGTGAGGATTAGGTTTAGAGTTTGGGCTATTGGGAAGGTTAGGTTGAGGGTTAGGGTTAGGTTGATTTTTAGGGATGGGGTTAGGGTTAGGATTAGGGTTAGGGTGAGGTTGTGTGTGAGGGTTAGGGTTAGGGATAAGGTTAGGCTTAGGCTTAGGCTGAGGGTGATGTTGGGGGTGAGAGTTAGTGTTACACTGAGGGTGAGGATTAGGGTTAGTGTGAGGGTTAGGATGAGGGTTAGGGTAACAGTGAGGGGGAGCGTTAGGTTTAGGTTGAGGGTTAGGGTTAGGATTAGGGTTAGGGTGAGGTTGCGGGTTAGGATTGGGGTTAGGGTTAGGTTTATTGTTAGTGTTATGGTTATGGTTACTTTTGGAGTGAGCATGAGGCTGAGGGTGAGGGTTAGGGTTATGGTTAGGATTAGGGTTAGGGTGAGGGTGAGATTGAGGGTGAGGGTTAGGGTTAGGGTGATGGTTAGTGTTATGGTTAGCTTGAAGGTTAGGATGAGGTTTAGGGATAGATTGAGTGTTAATGTGAGGGTGAAGGTAAGGGTAAAGTTGAGGGTTAGGCTGTAGGTGAGGGTTAAGATAAGTGTGAGGGTTAGGGTGGGGGTTAGGGTAAGTGTGACTGTTAGGGGTTAGGGTGAGGGGGAGGGTTAGATTGAGGATTAGGGTTAGGGTTAGTGTGAGGTTTAGGGTGAGGATAAGGGTTGAGGGTTAGGTGAGGGTAGGAGTTAGAATTAGGGTTAGGGTTAGGGCTAGGGTGAGGTTGATGTTTAGGTTTAGGGTTAGGGTTAGGGTGAGGTTTAGGGTGAGGGTGAGTGTGAGTGTTAGGGTTACAGTGAGGGTTAGTGTTAGGGTTACGGTTAGTGTTAGGGTGAGGGTTAGGGTTACGGTGAGGGTTACAGTTAGGTTGAGGGTTAGGGTTCCTGTTAGTGTTATTTTTAATTTTAGGTTTAGGGTTACGTTGAGGGTGAGGGTGAGGGTGAGGGTGAGGGTTAGGGTTAGGGTTAGTGTGAGGTTTAGGGTTAGGATTAGAGTTAGAGTTAGGGTTAGGAGTAGGGTGAGTTTTAGGGTTTGATAGGCTTAGGGTGAGGGTTAGGTTGACGGTTAGGGTTAGGGTTAGTGTTAGGTTAGGGTTAGGATGAGGGTTAGTGTGAGGGTTAGGGTTAGAGTTAGGGTTAGAGTTAGGATTAGGGTAAGGGTGAGGGTGAGTGTGTGGTTTAGGGTTAGGTTAAGGGTTAGGCTTAGGGTTAGGCTGAGGGTGAGGTTGAGGGTGAGGTTTAGGTTTAGGATGAATGTTAGAATTAGGTTTAGGGTGTGGGTTAGGGTGAGGGTTAGGGTGAGGTTTAGGGTGAGGGTTAGGTTTAGGATTAGGTTTAGGCTGAGCGCTAGGGTGAGGGTGAGGTTTAGGGTTAGGTTTAGGGTGAGGTTTAGGGTTAAGGTTAGGTTGAGGGTGAGGTTAAATTTTAGAGTTAGTGTTAGGGTGAGGGTTAGGGTTAGGATTAGTGTTAGGGTTAATGTTATGGTTAGTGTTAAGGTTAGGGTGAGGGTTAGGGTTATGTTTAGGATTAGGTTTAGGGTTACTGTGAGGGTGAGTGTGAGTGTTTGGGTGAGGGTTAGAGTTAGGTTTAGGGTTAGGCTTAGGGTGAGTGTGAGGTTGAGGTTTAGGGTTAAGGTGAGGGTGAGGTTTAGGGTTAGAGTTAGTGTTAATGTGAGCGTTAGTGTGAGAGTGAGTGTTAGGGTTAGGTTGTGGGTGAGGGTTAGGATTAGGGTGATGCTTAGAGTTATGATCAGTGTGAGGGTTAGGATGAGGGTTAGGGTTAGTGTGAGGGTTAGGGTGAGGGTGACAGTAAGGGTAAAGGTGAGGGTTAGGCTGAGAATGAGGATTACAGTAAGGGTGAGGGTTAGGGTTAGCGTGAGGTTTAGGGTTAGGGTTAGGGTGTGGTTTAGATTGAGGATTCGTTTTGGGGGTTAGTGTGAGGTTTAGAGTGAGGATGAGGGTTAGGATTAGGTTGAGGTCTAGGGTCAGGATGAGGGTTAGGTTTAGGGTTAGGGTGAGTGTTAATGTTAGGGTGATCGTTAGGGTTAGTGTGAGGGTAAGTGTTAGGGTGAGAGTTAGTGTTAGGGTGAGGTTTATGTTTAGAATGAGGGTTAGGGTTAGGTTTAGGGTTATTTTTAGGGTTAGCGTTAGGGTTAGGATGAGAGTCAGGGTTAGGATTAGGGTTAGGGTGAGGGCTAGGGTGAGGGTGAGGATTAGGGTAGAGTTAGGCATAGGCTTAGAGTTAGGCTGAGGCTGAGGGTGAGGTTGAGGGTTAGGGTTAGCATGATGGTTAGGGCCATGGTTAGGGTGAGGGTTAGGATGAGGATTAGGGTTAGGGTGAGGGTGACATTAAGGGTCAAGTTGAGGCTAGGGTTACGATTAGGGTTAGGGTTAGGGTGAGGGTGAGGATTAGATTGAGAAGTAGTGTTAAGGTTAGAGTGAGGTTTAGGGTGAGGATGAGGGTTAGGGTTATGGTGAGGGTTAGTGTTAGGACAATTGTTAGTTTTATGGTGAGGGTTATGGTTATGGTTAGGGTTAGTGTTAGGTTTAGGGTTATTGTTAAGGTTAGGGTTAGGGTTAAGTTTATGGTGAGGATGAGGTTAAGGGTAAGGTTTAGGGTTAGGGTGAGGTTTAGGTTTAGGGTTAGGGTTAGGGTTATTGTTAGTGTTATGGTTAGTGTTAAGTTTGCGGTGAGGGTGAGGCTCAGGGTGAGGTTTACGGTTAGTGTTAGTGTTAGTGTTAGGGTTAGGGTTAGTATTATTGTTAGGGTTAGGGTTAGAGTTAAGGTCATGGTGAGAGTGAGGGTGAGGGTTTGGGTGAGTTTTAGGGTGAGGTTTAGGGTTAGGGTTAGGGTTATGGTTAGGGTGCTCGTGAGGTTTAGGGTTATAATTCGGGTGAGGGTGAGGGTGAGTGTGAGGGTTAGGGTTAGGTTTAGTGTTAGCATTAGGGTAAGGGTGAGAGTTAGGTTGAGGTTTAGGGATAGGGTTATTGTTACAATTACAGTTAGGGTGAGGGTGAGGGTTAGGGTTAGGCTTAGGCTTAAAGCTAGGCTGAGCGTGAGGCTGTGGGTGAGGCTTAGGGTTAGGGTGATGGTTAGGGTTAGGGTTAGTGTTATTGTTAGGGTTAGTGTTAGAATTACCATGAGGGTGAGTGTGTGGGTAGGGTTAGGGTTAGGGTTAGGCTGAGGTTTAGGGTTAGGTTTGAGATAGGGTTAGGTGAGGGTGAGGTTTAGGGTTAAAGGTAGGGTTAGGGTTAGGGTTAGACTTAGGGTTAGGCTGAGGGTGAGGGTGGGGTGAGGATTAGGGTTAGGGTTAGGGTTAGAGTTAGTGTTAGGGTTAGGGTTAGGGTAAGGGTTAATATTAGTTTTATGTTGAGGTTTAAGTTTGCAGTGAGGGTGAGGCTGAGGGTGAGATTTATGGTTAGGGTTAGGTTTATGGTTAGTTTTATTGTTAGGGTTGTGGTTAGAGTTACAGTGAGGGTGAGGGTGAGGGTGCGGGTTAGGCTTACGGTGAGATTTAGGGTGAGGTTTAGGGTTAGGGTTAGGTTGAGGGTGAGGATTAGGTTTACAGTTAGGTTTAGTGGGTGGGTTAGGGTGAGGGGTAGGGTGAGGGTGGGCTTAGGGTTAGGCTGAGGGTGAGGATGAGGGTGAGGGTTAGGGTTAGGTTGAGGGTGAGGTTTAGGTTTAGAGTTAGGTTTGGGGGATGGTTAGGGGGAGGGCTAGTGTTAGAGTTAGTGTTAGTGTTAGGATTAGGATTAGGGTTAGGATGAGGTTGAGTGTGAGGGTTAGGGTTAGGGTAGGCTTAGGGTTAGGCTGAGGGTGAGGGTGAGGGTTAGGGTTAGGGTGAGGTTTAGGGTTAGGATTAGGGTGAGGGATAGGATGAGGTTTAGGGTTAGGATTAGGGTTAGGATGAGGGCAAGGGTGTGTGTGATGGTTAGGGTTAGCATTATGGCAACGTTTAGGATTAGGATTAGATTTAGGGCTAGGGTGAGTGTTAGGATTAGGGTTACGGTGAGGTTGAGGTTTAGGATTAGGGTGAAGGTTAGGGTTAGGTTTAGGGTGAGGGTGATGGTTAGGATTAGGGTTAGGATTAGGGTTATTGTTAGTGTTATGGTTAAGTATTCAATGAGGGTTAGTGTGAGGGTGAGTGTTAGGGTTAGGGTTAGGGTTAGGGTGAGGGCTTGGGTTAGGTTTAGGGTTATGGTGAGGGTGAGGGTTAAGGTTAGTGTTAGGGTTAGGGGTTTGTTAGGGTTAGGGTTAGAGTTATGGTGAGGGTGAGGGTGAGGGTGAGCTTTAGGGTTAGGGTGAGGGTTAGATTTATTGTTAGAATTAGGGTTAGGGGGAGAGTTAGGGTGAAGGTTAGGGTTAGGTTTAGTTTTAGGGTTAGGGTTTTTGTTAGCATTAGGGTTAGAGTTATGGTGAGGGTGAGGGTGAGTTTGAGGTTTAGGTTGAGGGTGAGGGTAAGGTTTAGGTTTAGAATTAGGGTTAGGGAGATAGTGTGAGGGTTAGGGTTAGGTTTTGTGTTAGGGTTAGGGTTAGGGTGAGGGTTAGGTTGAGGTTTAGGGTTAGGGTTAGGGTTAAGTTTAGGATTAGGGTTATGGTGAGGGTGAGTGTGAGGGTTAGGGTTAGGGTTAGGCTTAGACTTAGAGTTAGGCTGTGGGTGAGAGTGGGGATGAGGATTATGTTTTGGGTGATGGTTAGTGTTAGTGTTAGGTTTAGGGTTATGATTAAGTTTAGGGTTAGGATTAGGGTTAGGATGAGGCCTAGGTTGAGGGTGAGGGTTAGTGTTAGGGATAGGCTCAGGCTTTAGGGTTACGCTGATGGTGAGGTTGAGGGTCAGGGTTAGTGTTAGGGTGATGCTTAGGATTATGGTCAGGGTGAAGGTTAGGATGAGTGTTATGGTTAGGGTGAGGGATTTGGGTGAGGGTGATGGTAAGGGTAAAGCTGAGGGTTAGGCTGAGAGTGAGGATTAAGGTAAGGTCTAGGGTTAGGGTGAGGGTTAGGGTTAGGGTGAGGGTGAGGTTAAGATTGATGATTAATTTTAGGGTTAGTGTGAGGTTTAGAGTGAGGATGAGGGTTAGGGTTAGGGTGAGGGTAGGTTGAGGGTGAGGGTTAGGGTTAGGCTTAGGGTGAGGTTTAATGTTAGGGTGATGGTTAGGGTTAGTGTGAGTTTTAGTGTTAGGGTTAGGGTTAGTGTTAGGGTGAGGGTAAGAGTTAGTTTGAGGGTTAGGTTTAGGGTGAGGGTTATGGTTAGAATAAGGGTTAGGGTTAGGGTTATGGTTATTGTTAGGTCAGGGTTAGTGTTACATTTACGGTGAGGGTGAGAGTTAGGGCTTGGGTCAGGGTGTGGTTTATGTTTAGGGTTAGGGTTAGAGTTAGGTTTAGGGTGAGGGTTAAGTTTAGAGTTAGAGTTAGCGTTAGTGATAGTGTTAGGGTTAGGGTGAGTGTCAGTGTGAGGGTTAGGGTTATGCTTAAGCTTAGGGTTAGGCTTAGGCTTAGACTGAGCGTGAGTGTGAGGGTTAGGGTTAGGGTTAGGGTGAGGTTTAGGTTTATGGTTACGGTGAGGATTGGGTTAGGGTTAGTGACAGTGTTAGGGGTAGGGTTAAGGTGAGGGTGACAGTAAGGGTAAAGGTGAGGGTGTGGGTTAGGATCAGGTTTAGATTGAAGGTGAGTGTGAGGGTTATGGTTAGGGGCAGGGTTAGGCTTAGGGTTAGGGTGAGAGTTAGGGTTAGGTTTAGGGCTGGTGTTGGTGCTAGGGGTAGGGTTAGGGTGAGGGTTAGGGTGAAGATGAAGATTACGGTTAGGATTAGGATTAGGATTAAGTTGAGGGTGAGTGTGAGGGTTCGTGTTAGGGTTAGGGTTAGGGTGAGCTTGAGGGTTAGGGTTAGGGTTAGGGTGAGGTTTAGGGTTAGGGTCAGTGTTAGTGTTAGGGTTAGGGTGAGGGTTAGGGTAAGGGTTAGTGTTAGGGTTAGGGTGAGTGTTAGGATGAGGGTGAGGGTTAGTGTTAGGGTTAGGATTATGATTAGGGGTAATGTTAGGGTGAGTGCTTGGGTTAGGCTTAGGGTTAGGATTAGGCTTAGCATTAAGCTGAGGGTGAGGGTGAGGGTTAGGTTTAGGGTTCAGGTTAGGGTTAGCATTTGGGTGACAGTGTTCGGGTTAAGTTTAGGGTTAGGGTGATGGTTTTGAATTAGGTTTTCGGTTAAGAATTAGGGGGAGTGTTAGGATGAGGATTAGGTTTAGGATTAGGGTTAGGGCGATGGCTAGGTTGAGGATGAGGATTAGGGTTATTTTTAGGGAGAGGTTAAGGGTTAGGGTTAGGGTTAGGGTGAGGGTTAGGATGAGGGTTAGGGTTATGGTGAGGGAGAGGGTTAAGGTTAGGGTGAGAGTTAGGTTGAGGATGAGGGTTAGGGTGAGGGTGAGGGTTAGGATTAGGGTTATGGTTAGGATTATTGTTAGTGTTATGTTTCTGGTTACCTTGGCAGTGATGGTGAGGCTGAGGGTGAGGGTTAGGGATAGGATTAGGGTTAGGTTTAGGTTTCGAGTTAGGATTAGTGTTATTGTTAGGGTTAGGGTTAGAGTTCCGGTGAAGGTGAGGGTGAGGGTAAACATGAGGGTTAGGGTTTGGGTTAGGGTGAGATTTAGTGTCAGGGTTAGGATTAGGGTTAGGGTGAGGGTGAGTATGAGGGTTAGGGTTATGATTAGGGTTTGGCTTAGGTTTAGGCTGAGGGCGAGGGTGAGTGTGAGGGTTGGTGTTAGTTTGAGGTTTAGGGTTAGGATTACAGTGAGTGTCAGGGTTAGCATTAGTTTGAGGGTTACAATTAGGTTTAGGATTAGGGTGAGGTTTAAGGTTAGGGTTAGGGTTTGGGTTAGAATGAGGTTTAGGGTTACAATTAGGGTTAGGGTGAGGGCTAGGGTGAGGGTGAGGTTTAGTGTTAGGGTTAGGATGAGGTTTAGGTTTAGGGGGAGGGTTAGGGGAGGGTTAAGTTTCGGGTTACATTGAGGGTGTGGGTTAGGTTTGAGGTGAGGGTTATGTTGAGTACTAAAGTGAGGGTGAGGGTTAGGATTAGGGTTAGGGTGAGGGTTAGGTTGAGGTTTAGGTTTAGGTTTAGGGTTAGGGTTAGGAATACGGTTGGGCTGAGGGTGATGTTGGGGATGAGGATTAGGTTTAGAGTGATGCTTCCGTTAATGGTTAGGTTGAGAGTTAGGATGAGGGTTAGGGTTAGGCTTAGGCTTAGGGTTAGGCTGAGGCTGAAGTCGAGGGTGAGGGTTAGGGTTAGGGTGATGGTTAGGGTTACGGTTAGTGTGAGGGTTAGGATGAGGGTTAGCTTTGGGGTGAGGGTTAGGATGAGGGTGACAGAGTAAAGGTGAGGGTTAGGCTGAGGGTGAGGGTTATTGTAATTGTGAGGGTTCTGCTTAGGGTTAGGGTGAGGGTGAGGGTTAGATTGAGGATTAGTGTTAGGGTTAGTGTGAGGTTTAGGGTGAGGATGAGAGTTAGGATTAGGGTGAGGCCTAGGGTGAGGGTGAGGTTTAGGGTTAGGGTTAGGGTGAGGTTTAGGTTTAGGGTGATTGTTAGCGTTAGTATGAGTGTTAGTGTTAAGGTTAGTGTAAGTGTTAGGGTGAGGGTAAGTGTTAGGGTAAAGTTTAGGTTTAGGGTGAGGTTTAGGATTAGGGTTAGGGTTAGGTTTAGGGTGAGGGTGAGGTTTAGGGTTAGAGTTAGGGTTGGGGTGAGGCTGAGGTTTAAGGTTAGGGTTAGGGTTAGTGTTAGGGTTAGAGTTAGGGTGAGGTTTAGTGTGGGTGTGAGGGTTAGTGTTAGGGTTAGTATTAGGGTTAGGGTTAAAGTGAGGATGAGTGTGAGGGTTAGGGTTAAGGTTAGGGTTAGGTTTAGAATTAGGGTGAGTGTGAGGGTGAGGGTTAGGGTTAGGGTGAGTGTTGGGTTTAGGGTTAGAATGAGGGTTAGGCTTAGGCTTAGGGTTTGGGTATGGGCTAGGTTGAGGGTGAGGGTTAGGCTTAGGGTTAGTGTGAGGGGTATGGTGAGGGTTAGGGTTAGTGTTAGGGTTAGGGTTGGGGATAGGGTGAGTTTTAGTGTGGGGTTGAGGGTTAGTGTTAGTTTGGATTAGGGTTAGGGTTAAGGTGAGGGTGAGTGTGAGGGTTAGGGTTAGGGTTAAGGTTAGGTTTAGAGTTAGGGTGAGGGTGAGGGTTAAGGTTAGGGTGAGTGTTGGGGTTAGGGTTAGAGTGAGGGTTAGGGTGAGTGTTAGGCTTAGGCTTATGGTTTGGGTATGGGCTAGGTTGAGGGTGAGGGTTAGGGTTTGGGTGAGGGGTAGGTTAAGTGGTAGGGTTAGTGTTAGGGTTAGGGTTGGGGTTAGGGTTAGGCTTAATGTTAGGTGGATGGGGAAGGTGTGGGTGAGGGTTAGGGTTAGGGTGAGGGTGAGGTTTAGGGTTAGAGTTAGCGTTAGGGTAAGGGTTAGTGTGAGGGTTAGGGTTAGCGTTAGTGTTACTGTTAGGGTTAGGATGAGGGTGAGTGTGAGGGTCAAGGTTAGTCTTAGACTGAGGCGGAGGCTTAGGCAGAGCGTGAGGGTGAGGGTGAGGGTTAGGGTTAGGGTTTTAGGGTTAGGGTGAGTGTTAGGATGAGGTTTAGGGTTAGCATTAGGGTTAGGGTGAGGGCTAGATTTAGGGTGAGGGTTAGGGTTAGCGTTAGGGTGAGATTTAGGGTTAGGGTTAGGGTAAAGGTTAAGTTGATGCTGAGGGTAAGGATTAGGTTTAGAGTTACAGTGAGGGTCAGGGTTTGGGTTAGGTTTAGGGTTAGTGTTATAGTTAAGGTTAGGATTAGAATTACAATAAGGTGAGGGTGAGCGTGAGGGTTAGGATCAGAGTTAGGGTGAGGTTTAGGGTTAGGATTATTGTTAGGGTGAGGGTGAGGATTAGGTTTAGAGTTATGGTTAGGGGGAGGGTTAGGTTGAGGTTTAGGTTTAGGGTTAGTGTTAGGCTTAGGCTTAGGGTTAGGATGAAGCTGAGGGTGATGTGAGGGTTAGGGTTAGGGTGATGGTTGGGTTTGCCTTTACGGTGAGGGTTAGGATGAGGATTTAGGTTATGGTGAGGATTAGGGTGAGGGTGACTGTAAGGGTAAAGGTGAAGGTTAGGGTGAGGGTGAGGGTTACGGTAAGGGTGAGGGTTAGGGTTAGGGTGAGGGTGAGGGTTAGATTCAGTATTAGTGTTAGGGTTAGTGTGAGGTTCAGGGTGGGAATCAGGGTTAGGGTTAGGTTGAGGGCTACGTTGAGGGTGAGAGTTAGTGTTAGGGTGAGGTTTAGGGTTAGGGTGATGGTTAGGGTTAGTGTTATGGTTAGGGTTAGTGTTAGGGTGAGGGTAAGTGTTAGGGTGAGGGTTAGGTTTAGGGTGAAGGTTATGGTTAGGATGAGGGTTAGGGATAGGTTTAGGTTTATTGTTAGGGTTAAGGTTAGGGTTATGTTGAGGGTGAGTGTGAAGGTGAGGGTTATATTAGGGTTAGGGTTAGGGTTATTGTTAGTGTTATGGTTAGGGTTAAGTTTACAGTGAGAGTGAGGCTGAGGGTGAGGATTAAGGTTAGGGTTAGGGTGAGGTTTAGGATTAGGGTTAGGGTTAGGGTTATGGTGAGGGTTTGGTTTAGGGTTAGGGTTAGGCTGATGGTGAGGGTGAGGGTAGGGGTTAAGGTTAGTGTGAGGTTTAAGTTTAGGGTTAGGTTAGGGTTAGGGTGAGGGTGAGGTTTAGGGTTAGATTTAGGGTTAGGGTGATGGTTAGGGTGAGGGTTAGTGTTAGGGTTAGGGTGAGGGTTAGGATGAGGGTGAGGGTTAGGGTTTGGGTTAGGATTAGGATTAGGGTTAGGGTTAGTATGAGGGTGAGTGATTGTGTTAGGCTTAGGGTTAGGTTTAGTCTAATGGTTAAGCTGAGGGTGAGGTTAAGGTTGAGGTTTAGGGATAGGGTTTGGGTTAGGGTTAGCGTTAGGGTGAGAGTTAGGGTTTGTGTTTAGTTTAGGGTTGGATGAGGTTTAGGGTTCGGGTTACAGTGAGGTTGAGGGTTAGGGTTAGGTTGAGGGTTAGGGTTAGGATTAGGGTTAGGGTGAGGGTTAGGGTTAGGGTTAGGGTGAGTGTTAGAATGAGGATTAGGGTTAGGATTAGGTTTAGGGTGAGGGCTAGGGTGAGGGTGAGGGCTAGGGTGAGGGTGAGGGTTAGGGTTATTGTTAGGGTGAGGTTTAGGTTTAGAGTTAGGGTTAGGGTGGGGGTTAGAATGAGGTTTAGGGTTATGGTGAGGGTGAGGTTTAGGGTTAGGGTGAGGGTTAGTGTGAGGATGAGGGTTAGGGTGAGTGTGAGGTTTATGGTGAGGTTTAGGGTTAGGGTTAGAGTGAGGAATAGGGTTAGGATTAGGGTTAGGGTGAAGGCTAGGGTGAGGGTGAGGGTTAGGGTTATTGTTAGAGTAAGGGTTAGGATGAAGGTTAGGGTTATGGTGAGGTTAGGATTAGGGTTAGAGTGAGGGTTAGGGTTAGGATTATGGTTAGGGTGAGAGTGATTGTTAGGATTAGTGTTAGGGTTAGGATTATTGTTAGTGTTATGGTTCTGGTGACTTTTGCAGTGATGGTGAGGCTGAGGGTGATGGTTATGGATAGGATTAGGGTTAGGTTTAGGTTTCGAGTTAGGATTAGTGTTATTGTTATGGTTAGGGTTAGAGTTACGGTGAGGGTGAGGGTGAGGGTAAGGGTGAGGGTTAGTGTTAGGGTTAGTGTGAGATTTAGGGTCAGGTTTAGGATTAGGATTAGGGTGAGTGTGAGGTTTAGGGTTAGAGTTAGGGTTAGGGGGAGTGTTAGTGTGAAGGTTAGGGTTAGGGTTAGTGTTATGGTTAGGGTTAGGGTGAGGATGAGTGTGAGGGTCAGGGTTAGTCTTAGGCTGAGGCGGAGGCTTAGGCGGAGCGTGAGGCTGAGGGTGAGTGCTTGTGTTAGGGTTTTAGCGTTAGGGTGAGTGTTAGGATGATGTATAGAATTAGGGTTAGGGGGAGGGCTAGAGTTAGCGTGAGTGTTAGGGTTAGCGTTAGGGTGATGTTTAGGGTTAGGGTTAGGGTTATGTTGAGAATGAGGGTTAGGGTTAGGGTTAGGGTTAGGGTTAAGGTGAGGCTGACGGTTAGGATTAGGATTAGGGTGAGGGTTTGTGTTAGGGTTAGAGTTACGGTGAGGTTTAGGGTTTGGGTTAGGTTTAGGGTTAGTGTTATAGTTAAGGTTAGGGTTAGAGTTACAGTAAGGGTGAGGGTGAGGGTGAGTGTTAGGATCAGGGTTAGGGTGAGGTTTAGTTTTAGGATTATGGTTAGGGTGAGAGTGAGGTTTAGGGTTAGAGTTAGGGTTAGGGGGAGGGTTAGGTTGAGTTTTAGGGTTAGGGTTAGTGTTAGGGTTAGGGTGAGGGGTAGGTTGAGGTTTAATGTTAGGGTTAGGATTAGGTTTATGATTAGGTTGACGGTAGGGTGAGTCTGAGGGTTAGGGTTAGGGTTTGGCTTAGGCTTACGGTTAGGCTGAGGGTATGGGTGAGGATGAGGATTAGGTTTAGAATGATGGTTAGGGTTATGGTAGTTTAAGGGTTATGATGAGTGTTAGGGTTAGGATTAGGGTTAGAGTTAGGGCTAGGGTGAGGGTTATGGTTAGGGTTAGGCTTAGGCTTAGGGTTAGGCTGAGGCTGAGGGTAAAGGTGAGGGTTAGGCTGAGGGTGAGGGTTATGGTAAGGTGAGGGTTAGGTTTAGGGTGAGGTTGAGGGTTAGATTCAGGATTAGTGTTATGGTTAGTGTGAGGTTAAGGGTGAGGATGAGGGTTAGGGTTAGGTTGAGGGATAGGTTGAGGGTGAGAGTTAGGGTTAGGGTGAGGTTTAGGGTTAGGGTGATGGTTAGGGTTAGTGTAAGGGTTAGTGTAATGGTTAGGGTTAGTGTTACGGTGAGGGTAAGTATTAGAGTGAGGGTTAGGGTTAGGGTGAAGGCTATGGTTAGGATGAGGGTTAGTGTTAGGGTTAGGGTTATTGTTAGGGTTAGGGTTAGGGTTATGTTGAGGGTGAGGGTGAGGGTGAGGGTTAGGATGAGTTTTAGGTTTCAGGTTAGGGTTAGAGTTAGGGTTAGGGTGAGGGTGAGTTTTAGGGTTAGAGTTAGGGTTAGTGTTAGTGTTCCGGTTAGGGTGAGGGTAAGTGTGGGGGTTAGGGTTAGGTTTAGGTTTAGTGTTAGGGTTAGGGTTAGGGTTAGGGTTAGGGTGAGGGTTAGGCTTAGGCTTAGGCTTAGGCTTAGGCTTAGGCTTAGGGTTATGTTTAGGGTTATTGTTAGTGTTATGGTTAGTGTTACATTTGCGGTGAGGGTGAGGCACAGGGTGAAGTTTATGGTTATTGTTAGGGTTAGGGTTAGGGTTACTATTATTGTTAGGGTTAGGGTTATAGTTACGGGCATGGTGAGAGTGAGGGTGAGGATGAGGATTAGGGTGAGTTTTACGGTGAGGTTTAGGGTTAGGGTTAGGGTTAGTGTTAGGGTGCTGTTGAGGTTTAGGGTTACACTTCGGGTTAGGGGGATGGTAAGGGTGAGGGTGAGGGTTAGGTTTAGTGTTAGCATTAGGGTAAGGGTGAGGGTTAGGTTGAGGTTTAGGGATAGGGTTAGGGTTAGGATTAGGGTTAGGGTGAGAATGAGGGTGAGGTTTAGTGTTAGGGTTAGCCTTAGGCTGAGGGTTAGGCTGAGGTTGAGGGTGGGGGTGAGGGTTAGGGTTAGTGTGATCGTTAGGGTTAGGGTTAGTGTTATTGTTAGGGTTAGGGTTGGAGTTACATTGAGGCTGAGGGTGGGGATGAGGGTTAGGATTAGGGTCAGGGTGAGGTTTAGGGTTAGGTTTAGAGATAGGGTTAGGGTAAGGGTGAGGTTTAGGGTTAGCGTTAGGGTTAGTGTTAGGGACAGGCTTAGGGTTAGGCTGAGGGTGAGGGTGGGGTTGAGGATTAGGGTTAGGGTTAGGGTTCGGGTTAGGGTTAGAGTTAGGGTTAGGGTAAGGGTTAGGGTTAGGATTAGGATTAAGGTTAAGGAGAGGGTGGGTGTGAGGGTTAGAGTTAGGGTTAATGTTAGGATTAGGGTTAGGGTATGTGCTAGCATGAGGGTTAGGGTTAGGGTTAGGGTTAGGGTGAAGTTTAGCGTTAATTTTAGTGTCTGAGTTAGGGTTAGGGTGAGGGTTTGGGTTAGGGTTAGAGTTAGGGTGAGGGTGAGGTTTAGGGTTAGGTTTAGGGTTAGGGTTATTTTTAGGGTTAGGGTTAGGGTTAAGGTTAAGCTAAGGGTGAGGTTGAGGGTGATGTTGAGGGTTAGGGTTAGGGTTAGGATGAGATTTAGAGTTATGGTTAGGGTTAGGGTTAGGGTCAGGGTGAGGTTTAGGGTTAGAGGTAGGGTTAGGGTTAGGGTTAGTGTGAGTGTTAGGGTTAGGGTTACTGTTACAGTTAGGGTTATGGTGAGGGCTAGTGTGAGGGTGAGGGTTAAGGTTAGGGTTAGGCTATGGCTTTGGGTTTAGCTGAGGGTCAGGGTGAGGGTGAGGGTTAGGGTGAGGATGAGGGTGAGATTTAGGGTTAGAGTTAGTGTTAGGGTGAGAGTTAGTGTTAGGGTTAGGGTGAGGGTTATGGTTATGGTAAGGGTGAGGCTTAGGGTTAGGGTGAGGGTTAGGGTTCGGATGAGGGTTAGGGTGAGGGTGAGGGTTAGGATTAGGGTTAGGGTTCGGATTATTGTAAGTGTTATTGTTCTGGCTACCTTTGCAGCGAGGGTGAGGCTGAGGGTGAGGGTTAGGGATAGGATTATTGTTAGGGTTTGGTTTAGGGTTAGGATTAGTGTTATTGTTAGGTTTATGGTTAGAGTTACGGTGAGGGTGAGGGTGAGGGTAAGGGTGAGGGTTAGGGTTAGGGTTAGGGTGAGGTTTAGGGTCAGGGTTAGGATTTGGGTTAGGGTGAGTATGAGGTTTAGGGTTAGAGTTAGGGTTAGGGGGAGGGTTAGTGTGAGGGTTAGTGTTAGTGTTAGGGTTAGGGTGAGGGTTAGGATGAGGGTAAGGGTTAGGTTTAGGGTTAGGATTAGGATTAGGGTTAGTGTTAGGGTGAGTGCTTGTGTTAGGCTTAGGGTTAGGGTTAGGCTTAGCATTAAGCTGAGGATGAGGGTGAGGGTTAGGGTAAGTGTTCCGCTTAGGGTTAGCGTTTGGGTGAGAATTATGGTTCGGGTTAAGTTTAGCGTTAGGGTGAGGTTAAGGGTTAGGGTTACAGTGAAGTTGAGGGGTAGGGTTAGGTTGAAGGTTTGGGTTACTATTAGGGTTAGGGTGAGGGTTAGGATTAGGGTTAGGGTGAGATTTAGGATGAGGATTAGGTTTAGGGTGGTGGTTAGGGTGAGGGCTAGGTTGAGGGTGAGGATTTGGGTTAGTGTTAGGGTGAGGTTTAGGGTTAGGGTGAGGGTTAGGATGAGGGTTAGGGTTACGATGAGGGTTAGGGTTAGGGTTAGAGTGACGGTTAGGTTTAGGATTAGGGTTAGGGTGAGGGTGATTGTTAGGATTAGGTTTAGGGTTAGGATTATTGTTAGTGATATGGGCATGGTTACATTTGCAGTGAGGGTGAGGCTGAGGGTGAGGATTACGAATAGCATTAGGGTTAGGGTTAGGTTTAGGGTTAGGATTAGTGTTATTGTTAGGTTTAGGGTTAGTGTTACCGTGAGGGTGAGGGTTATGGTTAGGGTAAGGGTTAGGAATAGGGTTAGGGTGAGGGCTAGGGTGAGGGTGAGGGTTAGGGTTAGTGTTAGGGTGAGGTTTAAGTTTAGGGTTTGGGTGAGGTTTAGGGTTATGGTGAGGGTGAGGGTGAGGGTAAGGGTGAGGGTGAGGGTTAGGGTTAGGATTAGGGTTAGGGTGAGGGTGAGTGTTAGGATGAGGATTAGGGTTAGGATTAGGGTTAGAGTGAGGGCTAGGGTGAGGGTGAGGGTTAGAATTAGTGGTAGGGTGAGGTTTAGTGCTAGGGTTAGGGTGAGGGTTAGGGTTATGGTGAGGGTGAGGGTGAGGGTAAGGGTGAGGGTTAGGGTTAGGGTGAGATTTAGGGTCAAGGTTAGGATTTGGATTAGGGTGAGTGTGAGGTTTAGGGTTAGAATTATGTTTAGGGAGAGGGTTAGGTTGTGGGTTAGGGTTAGGGTTAGTGTTAGGGTTAGGGTTAGGTTGAGGGTTAGGTTGAGGTTTAGGGTTAGGGTTAGGGTTAGTGGTAGGATTAGGGTTAGGGTGAGGGTGAGTGTGAGGGTTAGGGTTAGGGTTTGGGTTAGGCTTAGTGTTAGGCTGAGGGTGAGGTTGAGGTAAGGGTTATGGTTAGGGTGCGGGTCCGGGTAGGTTTAGGGTGAGGGTTAGAATTAGGTTTAGGGTTAGCGTGAGGGTTAGTGTTAGGGTGAGGGTGAGGTTTCAGATGAGGTTTAGGGTTACTATTAGGGTTAGGGTGAGGGCTAAGGTGAGGGTGAGGGTTACTGTTAGGATTAGGGTCAGGTTTAGGGTTAGGGTTAGGGGTAGGTTTAGGGTCAGGGTTAGCGTTTGGGTTATGGTGAAGGTGTGGGTTAGTTTTGAGGTGATGGTTAGGGTGAGGACTAAAGTGACGGTGAGGGTTAGGGTTAAGGTTAGGGTTAGGGTGAGGGTTAGGTTGAGGCTTAGGTTTAAGGTTAGTGTTATGGTTAGGATTAGGGTTAGGCTGAGGGTGAATGTGAGGGTTAGGGTTAGGGTTAGACTTAGGGTTAGGGCTACGCTGAAGGTGAGGGTGGGGATGAGGATTAGGTTTAGAATCATGGTTCTGGTTCTGGTTAGGTTGAGGGTTAGGATGAGAGTTAGAGTTAGGA
This sequence comes from Dipodomys merriami, assembly GCF_024711535.1. Classification (NCBI taxonomy): domain Eukaryota; kingdom Metazoa; phylum Chordata; class Mammalia; order Rodentia; family Heteromyidae; genus Dipodomys; species Dipodomys merriami. Next base: position 124,616 of record NW_027206584.1, read on the forward strand.
TTAGGGTTAGGGTGAGGGCTACGGTGAGTGTGAGGTTTAGGGTTAGGTTTAGGCTTAGGCTTAGGGTTAGGGTGAGGCTAAAAGTGAGGGTGAGGGTTAGGGTTAGGGTGATGTTTAGGGTTACGGTTAGGGTGAGGGTTAGGATGAGGTTTAGGTTTAGGGTTAGGGTTAGGGTTAGGGTGACGTTAGGTTTAGGGTGATGTTTAGCGTTAGTGTGAGGGTTAGTGTTAGTATTAGTGTTACTGTTAGGTTGAGGGTAAGTGTTAGGGTAAGGTTTAGGTTTAGGGTGAGGATTAGTATTAGGGTTAGGGTTAGGGTCAGCATGAGGTTTAGGGTTAGTGTTAGTGTTAGGGTGAGGTTTTGGGTTAGGTTTAGGGTTAGGTTTAGTGTTAGGGTTAGGGTTACGGTGAGGTTTAGTAGGGGGTGAGGGTTAGTGTTAGGTTTAGGATGAGGGTTAGGGTTAGTGTGAGGGTTAGGGTGAGGGTGAGAGTAAGGGAAAAGTTGAGGGTTAGGCTGAGAGTGAGGATTACGGTAAGGGTGAGTGTTAGCGTTAGGGTGAGGGTTAAGGTTAGGTTTAGGGTGAGGGTGTGGTTTAGATTGAGGATTACTTTTAGTGTTAGTGTGAGGTTTAGGATCAGGGTGAAGGTGGGGGTTAGGATTAGATTTAGGTTTAGGGTTATTCTTAGGGTAGGGTTATTTTTAGTGTTATGGTTAGCGTTAATTTTGTGGTGAGGGTGAGGCTTAGGGTGAGGGTTAGAGTTAGGGTTAGGGTTAGTGTTATTTTTAGTGTTAGGGCTAGTATTACGGTGAGGTTGAGGGTGAGGATGAAGTTTAGTGTTAGGGTGAGTTTTAGGGTTAGGGTTAGGGTAAGGGTGAGGGTGAGGTTTAGGGTTAGAGTTAGGGTTAGGGATAGGGTTAGGTTGAGGGTTAGGGTTAGGGTTAGGGTTAGGGTGAGGATTAGATTGAGGATTAGGGTTAGGGTTAGGGTTAATGTGAGGTTTAGGGTGAGGATGAGGGTTAGGGTTAGGGTGAGGGTGAGGTTAGGACTTAGGGTTAGGGTGAGGGCTAGTTTGAGGGTTAGGGTTAGAGTTAGGTTTAGGATTAGGATTAGGTTTAGAATTAGGGTGAGGTTTAGGGTTAGTGTGAGGGTTAGTGTTAGGGTTAGTGTTAGTGTTAGTGTGAGGGTAAGTGTTAGGTTGATGTTTAGGGTTAGGGTGAGGGTTATGGTTAGGGTGAGGGTTAGGGTTAGGGTCATGATTATTGTTAGGTTTATTGTTAGGGTTACGGTTACATTGAGGGTGAGGGTGAGGGTTAGGGTTCGTGTTAGAGTGAGGTTGGTTTAGTGTTAGTGTTAGTGTTAGAGTTAGGGTTAGGGTGAGCGTGAGGTTTAGGTGTAGAATTAGGGTTAGGGTGAGCGTTAGGGTTAGGGTGGGGGTGACGGTAAGGGTAAAGATGAGAGTTAGGCTGAGGGTGAGCGTTACAGTAAAGATGAGGGTTAGGGTTAGGGTGAGGGTTAGGTTTAGGGTTAGGGTGAGGGTGAGGGTTAGATTGAGGATTAGTGTTAGAGTTAGTGAGAGGTTTAGGGTTAGGATGAGGCTTAGGGTTAGGGTGAGTGATAGGGCGAGGTTGAGGTTTAGGGTTAGTGTTAGGGTGAGGTTTAGGGTAAGGGTGATTTTTAGGGTTAGTGTGAGCGGTAGTGTTAGCATTAGGGTTAGTGTTAGGGTGAGGCTAAATATTAGGGTTAGGGTTAGGGTTAGGGTGAGGGTTATGGTTAGGGTGAGTGTTAGGGTTAGGGTTAGGGTTATTGTTAGTGTGAGGGTTATACGGTTACGGTGAGGGTGAGGGTGTGGTTTAGTGTTAGGTTTAGGATGAGGTTTAGCTTCCCGGTTAGTGTTAGAGTTAGGGTGAGGGTGAGGGTGAGTTTTAGGGTTAGAGTTAGGGTTAGTGTTAGAGTTAGGGATAGGGAGAGGGTTAGGGTTAGGATTAGGCTTAAGCTAAGGCTTAGGCCGAGCATGAGGGGGAGGTTTAGGGTTCAGGTTAGGGTGAGGTTTAGGCTTAGGGTTAGCGTGAGTGTTAGGGTGAGGTTTAGGGTTAGGATTAGGTTTAGGGTGAGGGTTAGGGTGAGGGTGCGGGTGAGGGTTAGTGTTAGGACAGGGTTAGGTTTAGGATTTGAGTTAGGGTAAGGGTGAGTGTGAGGGTTAGGGTTATGGTGAGGGTTAGGGTTAGGGTTAGGGTTAAGTTAGGATTAGGCTGAGGGTGAGGATTAGGGTTATGGTTATGTTTAGGATTAAGGTTATTGTTAGTGTTTTGGTTAGGGTTAAGTTTGCAGTGAGGGTGAGGCTGCGGGACAGGGTTATGGTTAGGGTTAGGGTTAGGGTGAGGGTGAGGGAGAAGGTTAGGTTGAGGTTTAGGGATAGATTTACATTTAGGAATAGGGTTAGTGTAAGGGTGAGTGTGAGGGTTAGGTTGAGGGTTAGGCTGAGGCTTAGGTTTAGGCTGAGGGTCACGGTTGGTGTGAGGATTAGGGTTAGGGTGTTGGTTAGGGTTAGGGGTAGGGTTATTGTTAGGGTCAGGGTTAGGGTGAGGGTTAGGATGAGGGTTAGGTTTAGGGTTAAGATTAGGTTTAGTATGAGGGCTAGGGTGAGGATGAGGGTTAGCGTTAGTGTTTGGGTGAGGTTTACTTTTAGCATTAGGGTTAGGATGAGGGTTAGAGTTATGGTGAGCATGAGGGTTAGGGTTAAGGTGAGGTTTAGGGTTACATTTAGGTTTAGGGGGAGGGTTAGGTCGAGGGTTAGGGTTAGTGTTAGGGTTAAGGTTAGGGTGAGGGTTAGCTTGGGGTTTAGGGTTAGGTTTAGGATTAAGATTAGGGTGAGGGTGAGTGTGAGGGTTAGGGTTAGGTTTAAGGTTAGGATTAGGGTTAGGCTGAGGGTGTGGGTGGGGGTGAGGATTAGGGTGAGCTTGATGGTTAGGTTTAGGGTGAGGGTTAGGATGAGGGTTAGGTTTAGGATTAGGGTTAGGGACAGTGCTAGGGTGAGGGTGAGTTTGTGTGTTAGGGTTAGGTTTAGTGTTAGGCTTTGGGTTAGGCTGAGGGTGAGGTTGAGGGTGAGGGTTAAGGTTAGGTGTAGGGTTAGGATGAGGGTTAGCGTTAGGATTAGGTTTAGGGTAAAGTCTAGGGTGAGGGTGAGGTTTAGGGTTAGCATTAGGGTGAAGTTTAGGGTTAGCGTTAGGGTTAGGGTTAGGGTGAGTGTGAGGTTTAGGGTTAGAGTTAGGGTTAGGGTGAGGCTGAGGGTGAGGTTTTGGGTTAGGGTTAGTGTTAGGTTTAGGCTTGGGTGAGGGTGAGGGTTAGGCTGAGGGTCAGGTTTAGGTTTAGGATTAGGATTAGGGTTAGGGTTAGGGTGAGTATGAGGGTTAGGGTTAGGGTTAGGCTGAGTGTTAAAGTGAGGGTGAGAATTAGGGTTAGGGTGTGGGTTGGGGTTAGGATTATGGGGAGGGTTAGGATGAGGGTTAGTGTTGGGATTAGGGTTACGGTGAGGGCTATGGTGAGGGTGAGGTTTAGGCTTAGGGTTAGGGTGCGGTTTAGAGTTAGGGTTAAGTTTAGGGTTAGGGTGAGGGTGAGGTTTACGGTTAGAGTTAGGGTTAAGTTGAGGCTGTGGGTGAGGGTTAGGGTTAGGGTTAGAATTAGGATTAGGTTACGGGTTAGAGTGAATGTCAGTGTTAGGGTTAGGGTTCGGGTTTGTCTTAGGGTTACACTGACGGTGAGGGTGAGGGTGAGGTTTAGGGTTAGCATTAGGGATAGGGTGAGGGTGAATGTGTTTGTTAGGGTTAGGTTTAGCCTTAGACTTAGGGTTAGGCTGATGGTGAGGTTGAGGGTGAGGGTTAGGGTTAGTGTGAGGGTTAGGTTAAGGGTTACAGGGAGGGATAGGATGAGGATTAGGGTTAGGTTGAGGTTTAGGGTTAAGATTAGGGTTAGGGTGAGGGTGAGGGTTAGGGTTAGGTAAGGGTTACTGTGAGGGTGAGGGTTAGGGTTAGGTTGATGGTTAGGGTTAGGATTTGTGTTAGGCTGAAGGCTAGGATGAGGTTGAGGGTTGGGGTAAGGGTTTGGCTTAGGCTAAGGGTTAAGCTGAGAGTGAGTTTGAGGGTGAGGGTTAGGGTTAGTGTTAGTGTGAGTTTTAGGGTTAGGGTTAGGGTTAGGGTTAGGGTTAGGGTTAGGGTTAGGTTTAGGATTAGGGTTAGGGTGAGGGTGAGTGTGAGGCTTAGGGTTAGGGTTAGGGTTAGGCTTAGAGTTAGGGTGAGTGTTAGCATTAGGGTTTGGGATATGTTGCAGATGAGGCTGAGGATTAGGTTTAGGTTTAGGTTTAGATTTAGGGTTATGATTAGGGTTAGGGTTAGTGTTAGGGTTAGGGTTAGGTTTAGGGTTATGGTGAGGGTTAGGTTTAGGTTTAGGGTTAAGATGAGGGTGACTGTGTGGGTGAGGATTAGAATTAGTGTTAGGGTTAGGCTTAGGGTTAGGGTTATTGATAGTGTTATGATTAGGGTAAAGTTTGCTGTGAGGGTGAGGCTGAGGGTGAGGGTTAGGGTTGGGGTTAGGGTTAGGGTTATTGTTAGGGTTAGAGCTAGAATTACGGTGAGGTTGAGGGTGAGGGTGAAGGTTAGTGTTAGGGTGAGTTTTAGGGTTAGGGTTAGGGTTAGGGTGAGGGTTAGGGTTAGGGTTAGGTTTAGGGTGAGTTTAGGGTTAGGGTTAGTTTGAAGGTTCGTGTTGGGGTTAGGTTAGTGTTAGGGTGAGGGTAAGTGTTAGGGTCAGGTTTTGGGTTAGGGTGAGGTTTATGGTTAGGTTGAGGTTAGGATTAGGTTTAGGATTATTGTTAGGGTTAGGTTTAGGGTTAAGGTTACGGTGAGGGTGAGGGTGAGGGTTAGGTATAGGGTTAGGGTTATGGTGAGGTTTAGCGTTTGCGTTAGGGTTAGAGTTAGGTTTTGGGTGAGGGTGACGTTTAGGGTTAGAGTTAGGGTTAGGTTGAGGGTTAGGTTAGGGTTATGTTTAGGGTTAGTGTTAGGGTTAGGGTTAGGGTGAGAGTAGTACGGTTAGGGTTAGGGTTAGGTTTAGGATTAGGGTTAGGGTGAGGGTGAGTGTGTGTGTTAGGGTTAGGTTTAGGGTTAGGCTTAGAGTTAGGCTGTGGGTGAGGTTTTACGTGAGGGTTAGGGTTAGGGTTAGGGTTAGGGAAAGGTTTAGGGGGAGGGGTAGGATGAGTGTTAGGTTTCGGATTAAGGTTAGGGTGAGAGCTAGGCTAAGGGTGAGTTTTAGGGTTAGGTTTAGGGTGAGGGTTAGGGTTTGGGTGAGGGTGAGAGTTAGGGTTCAGGTTAAGTTTAGTGTTAGGTTGAAGGTTAGGGTAAGGGTTATGTTGAGGGTGAGGGTTAGGTTTAGGTTGAGGGTTAGGGTTAAGTTTAGGGTTAGGCTGATGGTGAGGGTGATATTTAGGGTTAGTGTTAGGGTGAGCATTAGGATGAGGGTTAGGATTAGGTTTAGGGTTAGGGTGAGGGCTAGGGTGAGGTTGAGGTTTAGGGTTAGGGTTAGGGGTAGGATTAGGGTTAGGGTTAGGGTTATGGTGAGTGCGAGGGTTAGGGTTAGGGTTAGGATTAGGATTAGGGTTAGGGTTAGGGTGATGGACAGGGTTAGGGTGAGGTTTAGGGATAGTGTGAAGGTTAGGATGAGGGTTAGGTTTAGGATTAGGGTAAGCGAGAGGGCTCTCCTGAGGGTTAGGGTAAGGGTTAGGCTTAGGCTTAGGGTTAGGCTCAGCATGAGGTTGAGGGTGAGGGTTAGGGTTAGGGTGATTGTTAGGTTTATGGTTAGGGTGGGGGTTAGGATGAGGTTTATGGTTAGGGTGAGGATGATGGTAAGGGTAAAGTTGAGATTTAGGCTGAGGGTGAGGGTTAAGATAAAGGTGAGGGTTAGGGTTAGGTTTAGGGTAAGTGTTAGGGTTAGACTGAGGGCTAGATTGAGGATTAGGGTTAGGGTTAGGGTTAGTGTGAGGTTTAGGGTGAGGATGAGGGTTAGGGTTAGGGTGAGGGTGGGGGTAGGTCTTAGGTTTAAGGTGAGGGCTAGGGTGAGGTTTAGGGTTAGAGTTAGGGTTATTATTAGGGTTAGGTTTAGGATTAGGGTGAGGGTTAGGGTTAGTGTGAGGGTTAGTGTTAGGGTTAGGGTTAGTGTTTGAGGGAGAGTAAGTGTTAGGGTGAGGGTTAGGGTTAGGGTAAGAGTTATGGTTAGGCTGAGGTGAGGGTTAGGTTTAGAGTTATGGTTATTGTTAGGTTTAGGGTTAGTTTTACGGTTACAGTGAGGTTGAGGTTGAGGGTTAGGGTTAGGGTGAGGGTGAGGTTTAGGGGTAGAATTAGGGTTAGGTGAGGGTTAGGGTGAGGGTTAGGGTTACGGTGAGGGTTAGGGTGGGGGTGACGGTAAGGGTAAAGATGAGGGTTAGGCTGAGGTTGAGCGTTACGATAAAGATGAAGGTGAGCGTTAGGTTTAGTGTTAGGGTGAGGATGAGGATTAGATTGAGGATTAGTGTTAGGGTTAGTGTGAGGTTTAGGGTGAGGATGATAGGGTTAGGGTGAGTGCTAGGGTGATTTTGAGGGTTAGGGTTAGTGTTAGGGTGAGGTTTAGGCTTAGACTGATTGTTAGGGTAAGTGTGAGCGGTAGTTTTAGCGTTAGGGTTAGTGTTAGAGTGAGGGTAAATATTAGGGTGAGGGTTAGGGTTAGGGTGAGGGTTATGGTTAGGGTGAGGGTTAGGGTTATGGTTAGGGTTAGGGTTAGGGTTAGGGTTAGAGTTATGGTGAGGTTGAGGGTGCGGGTTAGGGTTAGGGTTAGGGTTAGGTTAGGGTTAGGGTTATTGTTAGGGTTAGGGTTAGAATTATGGTGAGGGTGAGGGTGTGGGTGAGGGTTAGGTTTAGGGTTAGGGTGGGGTTTAGGGTTAGGGTTAGGGTGAAGATGAGGGTGAGGTTTAGGGTTAGATATAGTGTTAGGGGGAGGGTTAGGGTGACGGTTAGTTTTAGGGTTATTGTTAGGGTTAGGGTGAGGCTGAGGGTTAGGGTGAGGGTTATGGTTAGGGTGAGGGTTAGGGTTACGGTTAGGGTTAGGGTTAGGGTTAGGGTTAGAGTTACTGTGAGGGTGAGGGTGCGGGTGAGTGTGCGGGTTAGGGTTAGGTTTAGGGTTAGACTTAGGTTTAGGCTTAGGATTAGGCTGAGGGTGAGGGTGGGGATGAGGGTTAGGGATAGGGTGAAGTTTTGGGTTAGGGTTATAGGGAGGGTTAGGATGAGGGTTAGGGTTAGGATTAGAGTTAGGGTGAGAGCTAGGGTGAGGGTGAGTTTTAGGGTTAGGGTGATGTTTAGGGTTCGGGTTTGGGTTAGCGTTAGCGTTACTGTGAGGGTGAGGGTGCGGGTGAGTGTGAGGGTGAGGGTGAGGCTTAGGATTAGTGTTAGGGTTAGTGTTAGGGTGAGAGTTAGGGTTCAGGTTAAGTTTAGGGTTAGGGTGAGGGTTAGCGTTAGGCTTAAGTTGAGCGTGAGGGTTAGGGTTAAGTTGAGGGTAAGGGTTAGGCTTAGGGTTAGGGTGAGTTTTTGAGTTAGAGTTAGGGTGAGGGTTAGGATGAGGATTAGGTTGATTTTTAGGGTTAGTGAGAGCGGTAGTGTTAGCGTTATGGTTAGTGTAAGCGTGAGGGTAAATATTACGGTGAGGGTTAGGGTTACGGTGAGGGTTAGGGTTAGGGTTAGGGTTATTGTTATGGTTAGGGTTATATGGTTACGGTGAGGGTGAGGGTGTGGGTTAGGTTTAGGGTTAGGATGAGGTTTAGGTTTCGGGTTCGTGTTAGAGTTAGGGTTAGGGTAAGGGTGAGGTTTAGGGTTAGAGTTAGGGTTAGTGTTAGGGTTCGGGATAGGGTGAGGGTTAGGGTTAGGCTTAGGCTTAGGCCGAGCATGAGGGGGAGGGTTAGGGTTCGGGTTAGGCTGAGGTTTAGGGTTAGGGTTAGGGTTAGGGTTAGGGTTTGTGTTAGGTTTAGGGTTAGGGTTAGGGTTACGGTGAGGGTTAGGGTTAGGTTTAGGGTTTGTGATAGGGTTAGGGTTAGGGTTACGGTGAGGGTTAGGGTTGGGTTAGGCTTATGGTTAGGGTGAGGGTTAGGGTTATGTTTTGGGTTAGGGTGAGGGTGAGGCTGAGTATTAGGTTTAGGTTTAGGGTTTGGTTTAGGGATAGGGTTTGTGTTTGGGTTAGGGTTACGTTTAGGGTTAGGGTGAGGGTTAGGGTTTTTTTAGGGTTAGGGTTAGGGTTCCGGAGAAGGTTAGGTTTAGGGTTAGGGTTAGGGTTAAGTTAGGGTTAGGCTGAGGGTGAGGGTGGGGGTGAGGATTAGGTTTATGGTTAGGGTTAGGGTTAGGGTTAGGGTGAGGGTGAGTTGAGGGTTAGGTTGAGGGTTAGGCTGAGGCTTAGGGTTAGGCTGAGGGTGAAGTTGGGGTTGAGTATTAGGGTTAGAGTGATGGTTACGGTTAGGGTTAGGGTTATTGTTAGGGTTAGGGTTAGAGTTATGGTGAGCCTGAGGGTATGGGTGAGGGTTAGGGTTAGGGTTAGGGTGGGGTTTAGGGTTAGGGTTAGGGTGAGGGTGAGGGTGAGGTTTAGGGTTAGATATAGGTTTAGGAGAGGGTTAGGTTGAGGGTTAGGTTTAGGGTTATTGTTAGGGTTAGGGTGAGCGTGAGGATTAGGGTTAGGCTTAGGGTTAGGGATAGAGTAAGGTTTAGGGTTTGGCTTCGGGTTAGAGTTACTGTGAGGGTGAGGGTGTGGGTGAGAGTGAGGGTTAGATTGAGGATTAGTTTTAGGGTTAGAGTGAGGTTTATTTTGAGTATGAGGGTGAGGGCTAAGGTGAGGGTGAGGGTTAGGGATAGTGTTAGGTTGAGGTTTAGGGTTAAGGTGGTGGTTAGGGTTAGTGTGAGGGTTACTGTTAGGATTAGGGTTAGTTTTAGTGTGAGGTTAAGGGCTAGAGTTAGCGTTAGGGTGAGGGTGAGGTTTAGGTTTATAGTTAGGTTTGGGGGAGGGTTAGGGTGAGGGTTAGGGTTAGTGTTAGTTTTAGGGTTAGGGTTAGAGTGAGTTTGAGTGTCAGGGTTAGGGTTAGGGTTAGGCTTAGGCTTAGGGTTAGGCTGAGGGTGAGGGTGAGGGTTAGGGTTAGGGTGAGGTTTAAGTTTAGGATTAGGGTGAGGGATAGAATGAGGTTTAGGGTTAGTATTAGGGTTAGGATGAGGGCAAGGGTGAGTGTGAGGGCTAGGGTTAGCATTATGGCAAGGTTTAGGATTAGGGTTAGGTTTAGGGTTAGGGTGAGTGTTAGGGTTAGGGTTATGGTGAGGTTGAGGTTTTGGGTTAGGGTGAGGGTTAGGGTTAGGGTTAGGGTTAGGGTGAGGGTGAGGGTTAGGATTCGCGTTATGGTTAGGGTTATTGTTAATGTTATGGTTAAGTTTTCGGTGAGGGTGAGGCTGAGGGTGAGGGTTAGGGTTAGGGTTAGGGTTAGGGTGAGGTTAGGGTTAGGTTTAGGGTTATGGTGATGGTGAGGATTAGGGTTAGTGTTAGGGTTAGTGTTATTGTTAGGGTTAGGGTTAGAGTTATCATGAGGGTGAGGGTGAGTGTGAGGTTTAGGGTTAGTGTGAGCATGAGGTTTAGGCTTAGTGTAAGGGTTAGGGGGAGTGTTAGGGTGAGGGTTAGGGTTAGGTTTAGTGTTAGGGTTAGGGTTATTGTTAGGGTTAGGGTTAGAGTTATTGTGAGGGTGAGGGTGAGGGTGACTTTTAGTGTTAGGGTGATGGTGAGGTGTAGGGTTAGAGTTAGTGTTAGGGAGACAGTTAGGTGAGGGTTATGGTTAGGTTTAGTGTTAGGGTTAGGGTTAGGGTGAGGGTTAGTTTGAGCTTTAGGGTTAGGGTTAGGGTTAGGTTTAGGATTAGGGTTATGGTGAGGGTGAGGGTGAGGGTTAGGGTTAGGTTTAGGCTTATGCTTAGTTTTAGGCTGTGGGTGAGATTGGGGATGAGGATTAGTTTTTGGGTGATGGTTAGGGTTAATGTTAGGTTTAGTGTTATGATTAAGGTTAAGGTTAGGATTAGGCTTAGGGTGAGGGCTAGGGTAAGGGTGAGGGTTAGTGTGAGGGTTTGGCTTAGGCTGTAGGGTTAGGCTGATGGTTAGGTTGAGGGTGAGGGTTAGGGTTAGGGTGATGCTTAGGATTATGGTCAGGGTGAAGGTTAGGATGAGGGTTAGGGTTAGGGTGAGGGTTAGGGTGAGGGTGACGGTAAGAGTAAAGCTGAGGGTTAGGCTGAGAGTGAGGATTAAGGTAAGGTCTAGGGTTAGGGTTAGGGTTAGGGTTAGGGTGAGGGTGAGGTTAAAATTGATGCTTAGGTTTAGGGTTAGTGTGAGGTTTAGAATGAAGATGAGGGTTAGGGTTAGAGTGAGGGCTAGGTTGAGGGTGAAGGTTAGGGTTAGGCTTAGGGTGAGGTTTAATGTTAGGGTGATGGTTAGGGTTAGTGTGAGTGTTAGTGTTAGGGTTAGGGTTAGTGTTAGGGTGAGGGTAAGTGTTAGTTTCAGGGTTAGGTATAGGGTGAGGGTTATGGTTAGAATGAGGGTAAGGGTTAGGGTTAGGGTTATTGTTAGGTTAGAGTTAGGGTTACATTCATGTTGAGGGTGAGGTTTAGGGTTAGGGTGTGGTTTATGTTTAGGGTTACGATTAGAGTTAGGATTAGGGTGAGGGTGAAGTTTAGGGTTAGAGTTAGCGTTAGTGATAGGGTTAGGGTGAGGGTGAGGGTCAGTGTGAGGGTTATGGTTAAGCTTAAGCTTAGGGTTAAGCTTAGGCTTAGACTGAGAGTGAGTGTGAGGGTTATGTTTAGGGTTAGGGTGAGGGTTAGGTTTAGGGATAGGGTGAGAGTTAGGGTTAGGGTTAATGATAATGTTAGGGGTAGGGTTAGGGTGAGGGTGACAGTAAGGGTAAAGGTGATGGTTAGGGTTAGGATCAGGTTTAGATTGAAGGTGAGTGTTAGCTTTATGGTTAGGGGTAGGGTTACGCTTAGGGTTAGGGGGAGAGTTAGGTTTAGGTTTAGGGTTAGGGTTAGGGTTAGTGTTAGCGGTAGTGTTAGGGTGAGGGTTAGGGTGAAGGTGAGGGTTAGTGTTAGGATCAGATTTAGATTGAAGGTGAGTGTGAGGGTTATGGTTAGGGGTAGGGTTACGCTTAGGGTTAGGGGGAGAGTTAGGTTTAGGGTTAGGGTTAGTGTTAGTGTTAGGGGTAGGGTTAGGGTGAGGGTTAGGGTGAAGGTGAGGATTAGGGTTAGGATTAGGATTAGGATTAAGTTGAGGGTGAGTGTTAGGGTTAGTGTTAGGGTTAGGGTTAGGGTGAGTGTGAGGGCTAGGGTTCGGGTTAGGGTGAGGTTTAGGGTTAGGGTTAGTGTTAGGGGTAGGGTTAGGTTGAGGGTTAGGATGAGGGTGAGGGTTAGGGTTAGGGTTAGGATTACGATTAGGGGTAGTGTTAGGTTGAGTGCTTCGGTTAGGCTTAGGTTTAGGATTAGGCTTAGCATTAAGCTGAGGGTGATGGTGAGGTTTAGGGTTAGGGTGAGATTCAGTGTGAGGGTGAGGGTTAGGCTTAGGGTTACGATTAAGATTAGGGTAAGGGTTAGGGTGAGTGTGAGGGTTAGGGTTAGGGTTAGGGTGACAGTATGTATTAGGGTGATGGTTAGATTTAGAGTGAAGAATATGGTTAGGATGAGGGTTAGGGTTAGGGTTATTGTTAGTGTTAGGATTGGGGTTATGGTTACGGTGAGGATCAGGGTTGAGGTTTAGGTTTAGGGTTAGGGTTAGAGTTTGGGTTAGGGTTAGGGTTAATGTTAGGTTTATGATTAGGTTGTGATTTAGGGTGAGGTTGAGGGTTAGGATTAAGGTTAGGTTTAGGACTAGGGTTAAGGTGAGGGTGAGTGTGAGGGTTAGGATTAGGGTTTGGGTTAGCATTAGAGTTAGGGTGAGGGTGAGGATGAGAGTTAGGGTTAGGGTGAGGGTTGGGGTTAGGGTTAGAGTAACGGTTAGGGTGAGGGTTAGGCTTAGGCTTAGGTTTAGGGTGTGGGTTAGGGTGAGGGTGAGAGTTAGGGTGAGGGTTAGGCTGAGGGTTACGGTTAGGGTTAGGGTTGGGGTTAGGCTTAGGCTTAGTATTAGGCGGAGGGTGAGGGTGAGGGTGAGCTTTAGGGTTAGCTGAGGGCAAGTTTTAGGGTTAGATTTAGCATTAGATTGAGGGCTAGTTTAAGGGTTAGGGTTAGGGTTAATGGTAGGTTTAGGGTGATGGTGAGTGTAAGGGTTAGGGTTAGTCTTAGGCTTAGGCTTAGGCTTAAGGCCAAGCATGAGGTTGAGTGTGAGGTTTAGGTGTAGTGTCAGGGTTAGGGTTTTAGGGTTAGGGTGAGGGCTATGATGAGGTTTAGGGTTAGGAATAGGGTTAGAGTGAGGGCTAGAGTGAGGGTGAGGCTTATGGTTAGCGTTAGGGTGAGGTTTAGGGTTTGGATTATTGTTAGTGTTAGGGTTAGAGTTAAGTTCAGAGTTAGGGTGAGGGTGAGGATTAGGTTTAGGGTTAGGGTGAGATTTAGGGTTACGGTTAGGGTGAGGGTGAGTGTTAGGGTTAGGGTTAGGGTGAGTTTTAGGATGAGGTTTAGGGTTAGGATTAGGGTTAGGGTGAGGGCTAGGGTGAGGTTTAGTGTTAAAGTTAGGGTTAGGGGGAGGGTTAGGGTGAGGTTTAGGCTTAGGTTTATCAACTCCACCGCACAGACTGTCTTGATTCCAGAGGGATATTGTTTTAGTACAGCATCTACATAATGGCATCAGGAAGAAGAGGACCATGTTGCTAAAAATCCTGTCATTTGTAACATCTCCACAGATAAAGCATGGAGCCTAAAAGACAAGACTGGGCAGGCCGAGCAGCTCAGTAGTGGGATAGACAAACTGGTTCTTTAAGAGAAAATCTAAACAATTCCAACTTTTCAATCTGTCCAGAGACCAAGAAAACCTTTCAATTTTTGAAATATTACTTAAAAATCAGGAGAGGAATATAGAGAATTCTACAACCAAATGCCAAAACCGATTTTGGTCAGAGCAGCAAGATAAGGCCTCCTGCCTATCTCTACACCAAGTTTGAAGACTCTTCTGTGCTAGCCACTGCTGCCTTCAACAATTGACAAACAAATCAGAGTTGATCATGAAAACTGTGCTCCCTGCTACTCTCTTCAGCCTATAGAGACCTCTATGCCATCTAGAAATCAAAGGGGACCAAGTCACTCATCCACCACAGGCTAGACCCAGACCCAATCAGGTGCCCTTTCTGTGCTGAGATTTGTGTTTATTGTCTCTCTTCCCCAACTGGAGGCAGACAGGTACTGACCAAGGCATTTTTTTGTTAGTCATAGGGCTTATACTGCCCCTGAGCTCTTTTTGCTCAAAACTTGCACTCTAACACTGAGCCACAGTGCCACTTCCAACCATGGCTTCTTTAAGGGCGATTCAAATTCTAAGCTTCAGTAGACCAGGGTACTTCTGCAGTCTTCACAATGCTCCACTGTAATTGGAAAATCATTCTCTTTCATGCAAGGTAACATCAAATGCAATACTGGGTCTTGCTACATTGATGTAAGGAGAGATCTTTTATGCCTCTCTATAGCTGCCATCCTGCAAATCCTATAGATGTGCTGGACGGCACAGATGAAATGGCCTCAATCGGCCAACTTCAATGGCCAACATTGGTCCAAAATTACAAAGTCAGGTGACAATATCCTCCTCATTCTGATAAGGTTCAAACCATTTTATGCCAAGCTGAACTGAATGGGCCACCTCCAGAAGCTGCAATTGTCTCCTACCATGCACTAAATCATAACCCTTTGAATAGCAGTGGGAACAGATCAATATGGAAGACACTAAATATCCCATGTACTCACTAGAAGCTGTCTTTAGCAACAACCTCAAGCCTGACCAAGTCTTCCCTTTCCTTGATGTAGATGATCAGGTCCTAGAAACACCCAGAACTAAAGGCTCCTCAGTTTCTAACCTCAGCAGTCCTCCATCCTTCAAAATGGCTGTTGCCATTTTGTGTTTTATTCTCTCAATACCATTACAACATCTCGTGTGCCCGAAGTACCAACCAAGCTAAAAGTCTGGAGCAGCATCCACACCATGCGAAGTCTGACTTTGGAGGGTCACAGCTGAGGTGACAACACCCAAGCAGAGACCATAGATCCCCCTGGCTAATTGTGTTGGTAGAAGTAGCTGGCCTGATAATCGATCTGGCTATACTAGTCCCTGTTTCAAATAAAGCCTGCATCTAGAGGGCTGGAGTGAGATCAATGGAGCCTGAACTGGCCATGTGCTCAAAAATCAGCCACATCCTAAAAGGGAGAATACTGAGTTCCAAGTTTTCATCAAACCTGGAACCAGATCTGTCATACTGAATGGAAAAGGAGGACTCCAAAAGATGTCCTTAATACAAAGCTGGGTTTTCAGCACCAAGAATGAGTCATGTTCTGTTTGGGTACAGTGGAGCACATGAGAATGGTTTCACAAAGCAACACAACCTGATGAGCACGTGAAGCCCTAATCCTGTGATAGGAAAGTCAAGAGACACCTAGCAGCATTAATATAAAAACATCACAAGTTGTGGAGGTGGGAGGGAAAGGATGGTAGGGGAAAAAACAAAGGAGGAGGCAAAAATCCTTGATAAGAAATGTACTCATTACCTTCTAATGTAACTGTAAACCTTCTGTACAGTATTTTCCCGATAAAAAACCTTATTTAAGAAATGTACTTATATAAGAAATGTACTCATTACCTTCTAATGTAACTGTAAACCTTCTGTACAGTATTTTCCCAATAAAAAAACTTATTTAAAAAATCATCACATGCCTGACAAAAGACATTCTCCTTCAAAATAGCACAGCACATATAGCAAGCCTAGCACAGGAAGACATTTCAGCTCCATAGCAATCAACCAAGGCGGCAGCAGAAAAAGGAGCATGGAATCCCAAACCTTCTCACAGGGCAGCCCTCACCTGGGCCATGTTCTGGAAGTTACAGGGCAGGGAAAAATCCTACCCTAGAGAGATGTGTCATTTCAGTCAAGGAGTCTGACAAATGCATCCAAGCTCACATCTACACACAACCAGTTTGTTACATATTTCTGTTATCACCGGCCACGGTAGCCTGTCCTGGTGAGAGACAGGATGGAATTCTTCCAACCAGAATGTTCAGGGAACACTTACAGGCATACAACAAACCAAGAATGTATGCTCGACCTTCTCACAATGAGGCACAGGTCCAAAGACATCTGTCTCTACCTGAAGGGAACTCTTAGTAACACTAGAACTTCATGGTTCATTCTCATTCTCTGAGGTCCAAATAAATCGACTCAGGCCACAGATATCTTGTAAGGGGGCTGGGGAAGCTACTGTAATAATTAAGCCCTTTCCAGCAAGGAATGCCCCCCAGTCCCAGTATATCAAACATGTGCTAAGAAGCCCCCACAACTATCAAACAGCTCCCTGAAGCAAGTTGCCTGATGTTTGCTCCTCTGGCACAATACAGATGTAGCACCACAACTCGAGAGGAGTGAAAAACTGTGAAGCTGGCTTGGGCAAGTTAGTTAAGAAGCAGTTCTCATGTCACTCAGGCAGAGAAAAACATCAATAAGGCCCAGCACCTCTTATCTAGATCCTGTAGGCAGATGATATGAGCAAAAGTAGCCCACACAAGGCTATGAAGTTCATGGCCATTCAGATCCCTTAGTAGGTATATTTGTGCATAGCCCAGTCCAGAAAACATGACATGAGTAACAAGTTCCACAAGAATTAGCAGTGAATGGGAAACTGGAAGAGGAAATAACTCTCAGGCCCAACTAGAGAAAGTATTTCCAAGGGGGTCTAAATTATTTTCAGTGGAGAAACTGACACATCCTCTCTAGAATATTAGACTTTCCTTCCTAATTTATAGAGGAAATGCTTACATTCTAGTACCTCATCTAGCACCATACCAGAGCTGTGCAGCATGTCTTACCACAGAGGTGCTCCAGAAGTATCTCACCCAGTTCTCTGCAAACACTCACCCCTCCACCAGTTAGATGTCTATAGACATTTTGTCACAATGGAATATACCTCCATTATCCAGAAGATGTGAATTAAACTAATGCTTAGGACAGGTCCCAATGGTAAAGGGTAGCCCAGCACTAATGAGGTAGAAGGGTCCTGACATAGCTGTCAGTTTTCACACAGAAAGGCCAAATACTCTGAGGTCTTTGCTGCATAGGACCACAGGCAGCGCCTTCAAACTCTGATTACCAGTATTGTGAGCAGAGTTCTCTGGGGAAAAAGCCAGAGATCTTCTACTGAAGAACATCCAACTTAGGTAAAAGATTTCTTCACCCTGTAAAGACAAAATCTGTTAAGTCCTATAGATTTTCTGGCCTTGTAAAGGCAATTATCAGAATCCCTCTTTGGAGTGCCCACCTACTTTTTTATGACTTCAAAAGCTCAAGTACCCTTTGCCAAGGAAGACTATCATTCCTAACTTGAATCTGTTCCTAAGCCATGGTCGTTCAGAGCAACAGCTTTTGTTATTTCCTTGAAGCCGTGCTACTTTGCATGAATAGGAGGCATTAAGGGAGTTCACAAAGGTAACACAGCCACACTCAGTTTGCTGAGGCTTATGCTTCTGGGGTTGAGAGATTAAGCAACTTTTGCTCATTTTCCTTGAACTGTTATTCAACAGTTCCCTCAGCTATAGACTGCTGTCCTCTGGACACTGCACATAATTGTGAGCTTAGTGTTCTGTGTTCTTCTAGGAATGTGTACAATGCAGTGACCAAACAATGATGTCTTTACAAGTTATGATGAGGGACTATTTCCCATCATGCTTTCCATCTGGGCTACTCCTTAGTGTTAGGACAAGTCTTAGACCCCAGGAATGCAAGCTCTGCAGTCTTAACCAACGGCCTTTTCTCTGCAAACCTGTTTTATCCAACAATCAGTATCAGTAGGACATCTTAGTTCAAGAGCTTCTGAACAGTAAGGTCACTTCTGCCTTTCATAGTTCAAGCATTCAGGAAATTAAGGAATACTTCAATGGCACTTTGCAAGTGAAACGATTCTTTCCCTTCACACAGAATTCAAGATGCTGACATGGTTACAAGATTGACAATGCAGCACATTACAGAATACATGCTTGATAATGTCCTGAAAATGCAACAGCCAGGCTGCTGCCAGCTAACATGAGCTGAGGTCATTAGACCCTGAAGAGCAGGTTCACCACCTGCATGGAATCAGGAAGCTGAAAAGATACTTCTGTTACCTTTCTTAAAATCCAAACAAAACAGACTGTCAACAGCCGCATCTTTGACTATAGAGAAATAGCAAGTTCTTTATGGAAACTGGATGTCTTCCCCCATGTAAGCATTTCACAGTGGTTATAGGGCCCTCAGAGTGCAGAAGGCACTTGTAATGCAGCTCATCATCATGAGGATTTGCTCACTGTAAGAGCATGAACAACTCTAGGGGACACTTCTCTGAAGAGACTCAGTTCCACCAACACGATACTCTTCATGAACCCAAGAAACCCATAAGCTGTTCACAATACTCCCTTTGTGCAACATCAGACAGAGATGCACAGTTTGTTCATTACAAGCAAAGGAAAAATGTGGTTAATTCTGTCCAGCACATGAATACTAGTCTGACCTTATTGCTAGTGAGAACCTGCTTGACCTTCCCATGGAAATCATCATAGGTAATTCAGCCCAAGTACATGAGGAAATTTCCAGATACTCAGCCTTACTGAAGTAACTGAAAAGGAACAACGACCTTTACAAAGCACCACATCCCAAAGTTCTCCTACCAGTCACTCAAGATCAGAGACATATCACAGAAAAGATTTCCTGTCCAAAACCACAGCATTGGGCAGACCCAAGAGCCAGTACTTGAACTCCCATCGCCACAGAGCCATGGCAATCAGCATGTCCATCTTTCCAATGGACAACTCCTAGACAGGACACAAAGCAGACATAAGCCCTCCTTCCAGCCAGCTTCAGGATGACAGGGACATCCTGTGACACCAAAGAATAGAGGTCAGGCCATGTGTGAGAGCCACTGGGGCTGCACATAGGGATGTCATCATGAGACAAGAGCCTATATGATTATTTCTTAACAGCAAGTGAAGCCCACAGATCTCTTTGGTGCTTGTGTAGACTGAGCTTTGATCATTTTAGGTGTGATAATGCTCCAATAATACCAGCAGTACCCCCAAAACATCCATATTTTTCTAGATCAAATGAGGGTCTAGATACTAAGACAATGTTATAGACATCTAGCCAGGCTGGCCTCTCCTGTTATTCCCAATGGTACTCATTGACCCATTCATAATCAGAACCTAGGATGGACATATAAAACCTGCACATCAGCTCAACATAAGGGGAATACCATATGACAGCTATCAAGAAAACAGATTTTTAAGGACAATGTCTGGAGTCATCTGTATCTACATAGAATCTACTTGATCCAATCTGAGATGAGTCTCGGGGTTCAGTCTCAACTCAAAGCCACTGAGCCTATCATAGAACAAGACATGCCACTTGCTCTAACACAAGGCAGATAGTTCCTGATAACCAGCTGCTATGGGTTTACTAGCTCTTTCAAGGCAAGTCAACACAGATTCATATTCTATGGCTAAAATAGGCAATTTATAGGCATTTTCTATAGAAATAAATGCAATTGACCCGTTATCCAATCACCTGCCTCTTTCTCTATCACATGAAGACAGTCCTTACAACAAATGTCCTGACATCCCTGGTCCTCTGGTAATATCCTAATGAAGAATTCCACCTATGTCTTCTCATACTTCAAGGAAATGATCAAACCATTTGGGCTGAAGAAAAATGTCTTGCTCCGAGTACTAGCTATTCAGGTGTGGCCTTTATAACTCCCACAGCTTCAGTATGCTTCAGGTAGACAACACTACTGAAGCTTAGATTCTGAACCCGCCAGTGCTTAGCCTTTGAGTGAGCTAGTCTGCTAGTTACTGGTGGAAGGACTAGTGAGTACACATTGTCTCTGTATGCAAAAAGTCCCCAGTAAGGACCACTAGCTTAGAGGATGAACCAAACTAAACTAACTCTCCAAGGAAGATCAGCAGCTCTGAGGAGGGAACCATCTTGCATGTGCTATTTGCCTCGAACTCAATCGTCATGAGTAAAAGAATCCAAAGTGCCAGTCATAAAATCCCAAAGGATAATGACTGAGACAAACAGGCCTCTGAAACACCACTCAAGTCCTGCAACTTCTGAAGCTCATTTTGCCATACCAGGGAGGTATAAACTGCTAGTCCTTAGGAAGTTTAGTCAATAGCTGCTGATAAATGCCCTACAGTGTGCACAGAGGACACCTACCATGATAAAGATCCAGCCCCAAAATGTCAGCATTAAAAAGGCTGAAGAATCCTACCAAATTGGTAGTTTGACCTTGTAGTTCAAACACTTTGCAATGTTAGAAGTATGGACACGGTTCAGTGTTGCCAGCTCATCCTCAGTGCCAACTTGGTGGATGATGTGGACTTTCCAAAAATTCTGGAGGTGGGTTCCACTTCCCTGCCCTCACCCCTGGGTGATTGGCACCTGAATTCCTCGAGGCAGATGGGGTGGGGGACTTGGACAATAGGTCCCGGAACCTGCCAGACCTGTGCCATGAACTTGCAAGACTCTGAACTCTCAACCTCCCTGGGAACCTGCCCCCTAACCGTGACCCTAGCTAAGCCTCTCTACCTCTGCTTCAACACTCCATTAGAGTTCATCTGGTCTGTGGAGATTGTTTTCTGCTCTTTCTTTAGTACCTTCATAGCTCAGTACCCTCATATCTCAGTTTCCCAAGAGTATTAAATGTACTGGAGGCTGCAAGTTCTTTGGAGGACACAGGTCCATTTGCATTACTGGCTTTCTAATAAAAACGCACAATTCAACCTCTCAAAACATGGGTTCTGTGTATCTCACAATCAGTTTCCCATATAACAGAAGGATGCATAGGAATACAGCTTAGGATTTCTAAGTTTCTTGATGTGGAAGAATCACAGCCCCCCTCCAAAAAAAGTATCTATGGAGAGAACAGCATACAACTGCAGAAGCAAGTTTCTTTCCCACTATTTGCTCTGAGCACTTTTTTCTTAGAATTATCACAAAGTGTCTCCTTTTTTCCCCAATATCACAGGTGTCTAGGACTACTGGATCTTAGATTCTGAACCCAGAAGTGCTTTGACTTTGGCCAAGATGATCTGCTACATATTGCTAAGAGGAATACAGAAGGGACATATGCACTTGTATCGAAAGCCTCTAGTCAGGATCACAAATATTTAGGAGAGATTCAATGACCCACCACATCTGGTCACTGACAGTGTCATGTCAACAACCTATACCCAGGAAGGTGTTCCTAAAAACGTTGTGACCCAGAATCATTCAACAACTCCTGGTGCCCAAGTGAAACTTCACTGATCAACGTGGGCCACCTAAGCAGAATCAGGTGGTAATGTTCCCTTCGCAATTAAAATTCAGGGATAATGTCTGCTATCAAGCCAAAAGGACAAGAGAGTTCAGAAAGGTCAACAGTTTGACCTAACCACAAAACTTCCTTCTAGACAAACAAGGAACTAGATCAAGACAGCCAGAGAATCTCTGCCCACTTCCTGTCTGCTTTTCCTTTAGATGCAATACAAGGCATTTCCCTGTGCAAATCAGGAAGACAGGTTAAAACAAGGATACAGACACACTCTGAAAATCCTGGAAAGAAGTGTGCTCAGTCCTCAAAGCAGTGGCATGCCTACACTTCTCACCAAATACTGGAAGACACAGCCAGAGAACTATCAAGCTTTCATCCATGGACACTGCACATTGTTTCCTCTGGAAAAAAAGATCCTTCTTTCCTGGTATCTGGATGAGTACTGCGATGATAGGCAGCTCTTCCAAGGATGGCCCATATTCTAATAGACCCCAAGCCAAGATGAGGCACCTTTTCAGTAGAAAATACGTGTAATCTCAATAGAATAAAAAGGCTTTGTCAATGACCTGCAATTCATTTGCTGTTGAAGCTATACCTAGCCCCATAAGGAACTGTGAGTTGTCCTTCAAGGCTACCTTAGTCTTCTGTTCTTATCCATAATGACAAGAAAATCTTTACCCCAATGCATAGTCAAGCACCCACTTGGAATGATATTTCAAGATCACTCAGGCAGTTTGTCTGGTATATTCCCAGAGTCTTGAGTGACAGAGAAACTAAGGATCTATGAAGTAATCCAGAAATCCACAGGAGAAAAGTCGACATCCTAGAATTCAAGACCCCAGCAGCATACCACTATGGAGCAACTAGTCCATATTCTGTTATGAGTGAAGCCCAGGTCAGTTTATTATACAGGTAGGAACCAGAGTCTAAGTCACTGACACAGCAGCTAATGTGCAATCTCCAACTCAATGTACTATACATCTGTTCTTAATAAAGTAGCTTTGGAAAGTACCAGCCCAGAAACCCACAAGGACACAGACAAGCCTAATTCTCTCACCTGTCTTTGTCTGGGGTGATTTTTACCATCTGGAGATGCTAGATGTGGGCAAATTCATGCAGCCATATGAGCAGAGGACTTCATAATGGTGGCTGAGAATTTGGTAGCTGCCCAAATGGTAGATAAGGGACCTGTCATTTCCACCATGTAGCTGCAGCTGACCAAACAAGGTCAGCTACCTTGAGGGGGTCCTCTTACCATTTATGGTTGTGACTGACCAAATGGCATGTCACTCCAAAGTGAGGAGGAGGGACCTGATTATTGGCTGTCTGTATCCGAAGTGCTCTTTGCCAGCTTCTCAGAAAGGAGCACCTCAGGCTGACAGCTCTGGTTTCCTACAGAATGACTTGTGTTATCAAAAACACTCACTTGTTATACAGAAGTCGGGTTGCAGTGTGTTTAATGTTACCAGGATTACTCAGAATTAAAATCTCCATAGCCATAGATACCAGATTCTGCCCCAGCTTAATACCAACCAGACTATTCAGAGAAAAGAAATTCCTCAAGTCTGCAAATGGCAGCATCAATAGCAGGTTATCGGTAGATCCTGCCAATTTGCCTCCCAGGCAATTTCTACAGCCTGCAAAAGATTAAAAATTTCCTGAAGAAAATGGAAGGCAGCTACCATGAAAACAGCATTGTAATCTACCGTTGACCTGGAGCTTCCAATGTCTGAAATTAGGTATAGGACATACCTGAAGAGGCACCAGTGTTCTGACTTGCTGCAGTTTGGTTTAGCCTCATCCCATGTGGCACTTTAGGTAATATCCACTCTGATTCTTGATAACATAGGAGTCAAAACTCCTGTGGAGATTGTGAGAACATCAGTGGAGATTGTGAGAACATCAGTAAAGTTAAAGGACTCAACCAAGTGTGGTACTTCCTGAACAAAACCAATGCTACACACAGGCATTCTTTCAATAGCACAGAAAGGAGTGGGAGGGAGAGATGGAGGAGAGTGATGAAGGGGACTAATTGTCCAAGAAGCATTTTACTCAAACTTACAAGTGGAATTGAAACCCCTTTGTACAACTACTTCAAGATAATTCTGTTCAAGTCTCAGGTAGTTCAAAATAGGCACAGGAAAATTAGAGCAGGGGCAATTTGACCCATGGTGAAGAAAGTTGCCCACCCAGAAGGGCATTCAAGATTCCTTCCTAAGGGGACACAGTTTATCTTCGTCAATTGAGAGATGCCTTTCTCACCTTGAGTCTGCCCTTCACCCAAACTAGTCATGAGCCACGGGATGACTGCAGGAAGTACCCAGTCTGCTTCGGGAAGTTTAAGAAGCTGATGTTAACTATAAGGTCACTCCTTCCATTGTGAGTGTAGGGACTGTAGTTGAAGAATTTCTCTCACATTCACAGTATGTGTCAGCTTGTACAATGCAAAATCCCCTCAGGAACAGGCTTAGTATATTCCATATATTTCAAGCCCAATTTAGTCCAGGAAACGCTTTGCACCAGATGAAATGTAGATCAAGCTTTCATTCTGAGGAGGTACAAGGTAATAAGCACAAGTGCAGTCAAGGGTGTCAGTGGCAATCTATATAAAGATATATAAATATACACACATATTTTCTTGATCCTTTTGCACCTGGGCTGCTTCTATAACTTGGCTATTGCGAGTACTGCAACGAACGTGTGGGCAGGTGCCTTTACTCTATCCTGATTTGCAATGGTTCTGTTCTTAATTTGGGGAATCTCATACTGTCTTCTATAGTGGTCATACTAATTTACATTCCCACTATTACCAAATTCCTCCCTACACACACACCCCAAATCATATTCAATTCTTGTCATTCTGACTGAAGCGAAAGGGAATTTTAATATTGTCTTGACTTGCATTTCCTTTATGGCCATCTAGAACGAGGAAGTTCATTCAAAAGGTGGTTCAAGGTAACTATTGGAAGAGATGCACAAAAAGAAGCTAAGTGCAGAAGGGAAGTCCCCCTTGGCATTTTACCAGGTTTTTTCCAGTTCAGAATTTGGAGTCTCTTGCTGAAAGGCAGATACTAGCCCATATTAAGCTTTCATAGCTGTCATGCCCAAGAAACCTTGAGCACTACCATCCTCCCTGCCTTTTACTACATATCAATAAATATGGACAATACCTTCTCTTATTCCTCAGTGACTGTTACTTTGGTGTTTTTATGGGAAGGCCAATAGGCCTTAGGTGAGGCCTCAGTTTCACCCAGCTCTCTTGTTCCCTGTCCCAACATGGTCAATAGAAAAATCACTGATCATTAGTATACCACAGAACATGTTACTGACACTGCAGCAGTTAGATTTTAGGATGAGGAAGTAGCAAGTGCTCTGAAAAGCACCTAGATGCTACATTATGGGAGATAGAGCTACAAGGAAAGCCTTGGAGCCCTATTATCTTTAGTGATGGTTTTAGATGCCTAAAGTACACAGAAATATCACTTCTGACTTCCACCTAAGTAACAAGGATGCATTTTCTTCCTTTACCACAAAGTCAAAGGACCCTCCAGTTTTGAAGATATTTATAGCACACATGACATTTTGGAATACTGCTCGAAGACATCTTCGAGTGAGCTCAGAAACTAGGGGTCAGTCTGAAGGAGCAAAAGATAACTGGTCTTTTACCTTTACTTTCTGCCCTAACTCTCATGGGGTTTGACAGAGTAAAGGGGACAATACTGGAAGGAGGTCCATGCAGGAATCAGTAGGAAAGGTATACCTGACAAACCATTCTCTCTTTTCCTGACTATTGGGAGCTCCAATGAATACAACTACTATAAGTAGCAAATCTGTCATTTAAATTTCAAGAACAGGCAGCTCAGATTCCCAATGACCCGGATATCAGATCTCAGTCTTCACCTTTGGACTCATGATGATATTTCTATGACAAGGAGGAAGAGTCC
Source organism: Dipodomys merriami (assembly GCF_024711535.1). Classification (NCBI taxonomy): domain Eukaryota; kingdom Metazoa; phylum Chordata; class Mammalia; order Rodentia; family Heteromyidae; genus Dipodomys; species Dipodomys merriami. The sequence goes on from NW_027206584.1 coordinate 149,086, forward strand.
TGTTAAATAGATTGGCTCAGTGTAAAATAAAACCAAAAATGAGCTGCTATGATATTGTGGCTTCTTAGAAGGCACCCAAAACAGTTATTCAAAGTCCACCCAATGAGCAAAGATATACTTCATCTTTTGTTAAGAGAAACAGTCTAACATAAGGATAGTCAATCATGTATACTAATAGCCATTGGATTGGCTGGCTTGTCAGAGCCCAGAAGATGAAACACAAGTAAGTCTGAAGAGACAGAGGGAATTACGGGATTATCGTAACTTAAAGTAGGGTCTGCCAAGGCCAGAACCTGGGATGTACTTACTGTCAAGTAGACAGGGTGACTTGCCTAGCACTCAGACAGCTTTGCATTTGGGCACCCAATGAGTCCATACTCAGACTTCCCACTCTGGTTCTGTCAGCAAATGACACAGACTCCAAACTCTCCATAAGGTACCACACTGAGATCATTCAACTGCCTCTCACTGGAATGGCAATTGCATCTGACCTTTAAACCAGGAGAAGTGTTTTACAATGCTGTGGTAGATATTTATTCTTAGTAGACATCTCCTCCCTCATAGCTTATGGTGTACACTGTTTATGTATAATCTAGGCATTTAGAAGACTAAACCACCATACAAGTCACCCATTCCAGGGACAGAGTAGAGTATACCAACCATCCTGAGACACAAGAGATCTTCATTCTTTCAGAGAGATCTACAAGCACTTAAGACACAGATCCCACCCAGGCTATGTCACCCTAGCAGGCACTGGGCCTCCCCAGCCCTACCACTGAAAAGAAATGTATCAAATGGCCCACATTTTAACATCTACATGACCTATCCCTAGAAGCTGACATCACAGCCAGCTTAGGCATGCATCTACCCCCCCCCCCACGCACACACTTCCTCCAGCTACAGTGGTCTATTCTTCAGTCATAGGATAAGAATTTCATCTAGAAGGTATTTTTAGACAGAGAGAAGGTTCTATGATGCCGATAACAGCAAGACCACACCTTAAGTAAAATCAGATATGAGACCATCTATAGACACCACATATGTCTACAGACTGCCTGAATACAGACCGGCCTCTCTGGGCCTACTCCTGTCTTTTGATACCGAAGAGAAGGTCACTAGTCCATTCTTGGATAGTTCAAGTTGTTTCCTCTGCCTACTGGGAGCACAACAAATTGAACAGTATGCCCTAATAATCAGCAACATCAATCAGTACTTATCAAAGCTAGCCTGCAATTACTGCTTCATATTTTGCCAGGAAACTGCAATTCACCTTATAGACCTTCCTAAAAGGATAGGAAATAGATCCAGCAAGCCTCACTCTGTTTCTATCTCAGGAGTGGAACCAGCAGGACACAGAATGGCCATGGGTAAGATTACAAAAATACTTTTCAAGCCAACATTTCCTGGAGACACACAGAAGAATAGGATTCGCCCAGAAAGAAGTCCATGTCACCAAGGCCTAACACAGCTCACTTAGGTTTTGCACTGAGAATGACTAGCAGTATCTCCCAGAGGGAAATGACTAGAGAACTTCCCACTCTGGCAAGAGGTCAGGCACAGGTACAGGAGACCAGCAAGAAACCCCACATTAGTTGAGCAGAATGTTTAAACCCATTGCATTTCACCAGTACTCCAAAAATAATTGCAATGGGAAGGAAAGATTCATCCCTGGGCCAAGCTGGTGCTTGGATCTATCTTCACACATTCCAAGGGCTCACCCCTGGTCAGTCTTCATCTTTGAAGTGATGATTCCAGAACTCTTAATGGTCTGCCTACAGTCAACAGCTAACTTCTGTAGACCAGAGACATGTGCAAGGTACAGAAGACTGACTGAAGTATACAAACCAGATATGATCACTAGGGAGGCACAGAACTTACTTCCTTGGTTCTGAAATTACTCACATGGTAATTACCAAGGCCATATAACATTAACCACCTAAGAGCTAGACAACTACTAATCATATAAAAAAATAAAGATGCCCAACCGTATGCTAGATAAGTTAAATATCTACCACTGAAACTTTACTGTATCATCTATAGGTCTAGATCCATAGATGCCTCTAGAAATGGCATTGGCTATAGCAATACGGGATAATTCACAGGACAACTGGAAATACACTGTACACACACCTAGATACCAGAAGCTAGTTCATTCTGTGCAAGTATTCTGAGATGCTGCTCGAGAGGTCGGAGACCTACTGGGATTTTTAACTTCTGCTCTGGTCACAGTGTCCTGGTAACTAAGTAACTGGAGAGTTCGAAATGCAGCTATACAGAAGAGTCACACCGTAAAACAGATCTGTCTTCTCTTCAGAGACTAGGTTCTCCAGAAAACAGATCACTGTATTTCCATGATGACCAATTTTATTTGTTGGTTGTGGATACAGTTCCCAAACTCTAACCAAACACTGGTCTAAGGTGGATTAGTACCTGGAGAAGTGATCAGTGTCATCAATCAGTTGATTTTTTGGAAAGATCATTTTAGCATTGAGGGGCCCAATTCAATCAGTTGAGGGGCCTGAAAAGCAGAGACAAGTCTTCCTGAAGACCTGCCTGTAATGCTGGTGGAGAGATTCCACATTTACCTCCAAAGAGTCCCAGCCCATGCCTTCCCAAGTACCCCTGAAACCCCATCAAGAAATTTTGAATGAGCTCCCAGCCCAAATCCCCATGAGGATACTAGGGCCTATAATTTGGCCATGTGAGGCCTGTAGCAAGTCAATTTCCTTTGGTCACCCACCAAAGATTCAGACATAGATTCAGACATAGCAAGGTATCATGGGGATACACTTGTCTCACTCAGCATGCACCTGACAATACAAGCAGAATGAGAATTACCTAGATCATTTCCTGTGGGATACCATCTTTCCCCTTGCTGTAAGACATCCAGAATGTGTGACACATACAGTGGAGACATGAGTACATTTTCATCACATCAGCCATGAGCAATATTGGTCTGAAGGGGAACACAAAGTAAACTCCCAGTGCCCAAATTTAGGGGACATTTCCAAAAGTTACAGATCATGGGGGGAAAGTTGCACACGTTTCAAGCACCCATTTATTGAAGGCTCCATGAGATAAAAATACCAAACAGGTATTCCTTGGAAAAACTATAGGTAGTATTATCTGCCTGGCTATAATTTGCAAGCCAGTAAAAATGTAACCACGTGAGAAGAAAATTTCCCTCTTCATGCTGGGGAGGCGGGGGATTCCGACAAACACAGTGCCGTAGTGAAGGGGGACTTTGGAACTTCCCATCATGCCAGGGACATCTGTAACAATGAAGAATCTTCCAGCTCAAAGTCATTCAAGAACTTAAATACTTGTGAGCTAGTTTGCAGTTTTGACACAGATAAGCATGCTCACTTCAAGACTCTGGCATCATACAGGGGCAAAAGTTAGTGCTTGAATATTTCTAACAACTCTGCACAGTAAAGCAATTCACAAGAGAGCCCCTGTAGAAGCCTTCGTCTAGAGAGAAGCACCTGCTATTCACTGTTTCCTCTCTGCCATGGCCTATAACCTGGAGAATCTGGGTACAGACTGAGGTATACTAAACATGTTGTGTTTTCCATTTCCCGCTAGGCATGCTGATGATGGTGACCACAGAGTGGTATCTTATCTATGTCCATCATGCTCTCTTTCCCCCCAAGTTCAGGCCTGCAATGTTTTTATGCTAGATGAGGTCCCCAGGACCTCACTATGGGAACTGAGATACATATCTCCTGCAAGTATCTTCTACTCTGAAGGGCAGTCTCAATGCCTCCTTGGAGTTATATATAACTGATCTTTGTCCTGGGGTTCAGAATCACCTGCGTACACCTCAAGTCTACCCTACACACAAGCCCACCAAGAGCCACATAGCTGTTGGAAATAGAGCTCAAGCTATACTGGCCATGAAGATATAGAAAAGGAACCAGTGTCTGAAGCGCAAAACCAGTCATGATGCACATGTAAAAGCACAGAGGTCTCTCCTGGGGAGTACAGAGTCCAAGTCCATCACCCCTCACATTCAACAGGCCATTGTCTGGTTCACAAGACAAATCCCATCATAAACATGTGATCGCTAACTCACTGCAGAGCTCAGGTAAGGATTATTTGAATCCAGACTGCAGTCAGATGTACTTCAAGTGCATTAATACCCTACCTTCCCAAAGCCCAGGCATACTAACAAGGGGTCTGCCCAAAATATGCACTTACAGACACCACTACCACCTTCTGAAAGCTCCTGTCTTGAAAGCTCATGGTAGAAGTTACCTTTAAATGTCAGAATAAGTAATCCAAGTCCCCCACGGATCAGGGAAGATAAGAAGATCAGGTTTGAAGTCCTGACACCCCACTGCTTGCCCTAAAGCAAGCATTTTGAGCTGAAAATCTCCAGTCACATACCTGCCCCCTCCACTGTCAGAGTAAGCTGATTGCTTTCTATACCAGCTGCTTGGTGATAGGGGCCACTCCCGTGCTCTGCCATCATCACAGAATGATTCCATATCTCTGAATCCTTTGGTTCTAGATCCAGCTAAGTCTCTTAACAGAGGTCAAAACCTATGAGATGTCACCTAGGATTTTTAAAATAAAGTTAGTAGTCCTATATTCATGGAGGGACATGGTGTGAGGGAATAAAGGAAAACGCAGAGAGATGGCTGGATATTTGAATCCCAAGTATTCCACAAGCTGAAAACTATTCTCCATTTGTCAGGGAGTAGACATTGATCAACTGCAACAATCACAGAATTCATGTTTTGATCATGGTTCCTATTAGGTGTGAGAAACAAGTAGGCCCTTATTTTAACTGTGTGGCGGTTATCTACCTGAACATTATGCAATCTAGCACTAGAGTACTCTCAGATGGAGTGGTGACTGGTGACACTTGAGAGACAGAGAGAAAAGGGATGGGAAAGCAGAACATTTGTCACAGTTCCATTTAGAGCATTCTAGGACCACACCTGTGCTATGATCACCAACTTCTTTCCAACAATTTTATCTTATCATGAACTTGCCAACAATCATTCACGTTGCACTGAGCAATGATTCATCGGCTCATGTCAGGTCCAAGTGATCCAAAGGCTGCCACAGTAACATGTAATAAACAATGGCAAGTTGGATTATGAGTCCAGTTCAGGGTCAAGCTTCTCCACTTTGACGACTATCTCTGGGGCTGGAGCATCAGCAGAGGCGTGGTGGGCCTCTGTCTCTGACTCGGACAGCACTTCCTCCTTGATCTTCACAGGCTTACCACTGGCTTCCTTCTCTTCATCTGAGACTCATCCAGCTCCCATTCATCATCGATGTCCATTTCAAATACTCTTACATGATGGAGACTTGAACTTAACTAAAGAAAAGGCACATTAATGTGTGTGTGTGTGTGTGTGTGTGTGTGTGTGTGTGTGTGTGTGTGTGTGTGTGTGTGAAAGCGCACATGCACCTGGAACTGGGACTTGAACATGGGGCCTGAGCATCTTTTGCTCATAGCGTTCTAGTGGAGCCACAGCTCCTGAGCAGCTAGAATTATAGGTATGAGCCACTGGTGTCAGGAGTTACATTAACAATTTTCTAACTAATGGCTTTGCAAACAAATTTTATAAAACGAAGCAGAAATCAGAAGCTTTAAGCAAAGTATAGATTTATAGGAAAGTTATATTTTTAACAATTTACTATAAAATCACCCAATTCCACCTTCATTTTACATAAAAGGATCTCCACACAGCACATGGTGAATTTATGTAACTTAGAAGCCAAACTATTTTTGCCAGTCCTGGGGCTTGAATTCTGGGCCTGGGTGCTATCCTTTTGTTCAAGGTGAGCACTCTACCACTTGAGCCACAGAGCCACTTCTGGCTTTTTCTGTAATTCATTGGAGATAAGAGCCTCTTGAACTTTCCTGCCTGGGCTGGCTTCAAACTAAGATCCTCAGATCTCAACCTCCTCAGTAACTACGATTACAGGCGTGAGCCACCAGCACCTCGCTCTGAAATTGCTCTTAATTACTCAAAGTTTCTCCAAACAAGAAAACAAAATAACTAGCCTGCTGCTTGCTCAGTTAACTGAAACCAAGGGACAGAATGACAAGCAGAGAATGAGCCTTGGAGATGACATGCTTGAGTACTCATAGGATGCTGCATAGAAACAAAGCCATACTCACCACACAGGACACTTTGTGAAAAACATTCCCAGCAACGTACTGAGCTTTCATGCTCTCCAGTAACCGCCAGTGCTTCTCAAAGTGCAGGGTGCATGTGGGAATAACACTGCTTTGTTCATCTAGCCTGGAGGAAAAACCAGCCCAGGAATCAAACAGGACCTCCACCTCCCACATTCACTAGAGGAGGGGTTTGGGGCAACTGGGGTCCTACTCCCACCCACACTCCATTCCCAGGTGACAAGACAGTCTGTAAAAATACTACATTCCACAGAGCCTTGGCTTCATTTTAGTAAGGTCTTGGTGCCCTTTGTTTTTTGGGTGATGGGGAGGGAGGATACAGTACTAGAGATTAAATTCAAGCCTTGCACAACTGAGCTATGCACCCAGTCCTCAATTCCCTTTCAAGGAGAGCAGATGCTCATGTTTTTAAATTAGAGAAGGAATCTCATTACTTTAAATCCTCAAGCAACTAAAACTATCTCCTAGAACTGACTATAGACTCTGCAATGGAACTGGGGTCCCAATTCTGGAAAACACTAAAGGCAAGTTTATAATTATTAGTGACAACAAACTAAAGTTAATGCTATCCTTTAAAACATAACTCAAATGAAGTCCTCTTCTCCATTCCAAATAATTCCTCATCTTATTCTAGCAAAAAATCCTAGTTTAATATTAAAGCAAGGGACAAGACAATGATTAAAGTCGGCACATTTTTTCCCGTTTTTTAATTTTTGAGGTAACATACAATTGTAACATTAGGAAATTTGTAACATTTGGGAAGACTTTGTAGCATGAAGGAAGACTTACCTTCTGATTTTTTTCAGTTGTGGGGTAGATGATCCTCCTAAATTTAATAGCAATTAGTCTCCTCCTCATCTTTCCTAACAGTGTTTGGTGGGTTTCAGTGTGTTGTATGAAGTTCGGATTTTAAAAATACAAAGTAGGAAGCCAGGCAGGCACTGGTGGCTCATTCCTGTAATCCTAGCTACTCAGGAGGATCATGGTTCAAAGCCAGTCCATGCCGGAAAGACTGTGAAACTCTTCTCTCCAATAAACCACCACAAAACCCAAAGTGGCACTGTGGCTCAAGTGGCAGAGTGCTAGGCTTGACCTGAAGAACTGAGGGACAGCACTCAGGCCCAGAGTTCAAACCCCATGATGGACAAAGAAAAAAAAAACAAAGCAGGAGGTTTTCTGCTCAGCTGTCTGTATGGGTAGACCAGTAACTAAAAAAACATTGCCTAGCATATGTAAGAAACTGGAATTCTTGGCATATGGTAAATATAGCTAAATATAAGCTAAGCCTGGTACCATATGACTGACAACTCAACACCTTGGAGACCATGCAAGAACTTCATGAATTTGAGACAAGCCTGGTTATTTCAAGGCGAGGCAACCTGAGATACACAATGGGACACTTCTTTTTTAAATTTTTGGTGGTTCTGGGTTTTGAATTCAGCACCTGGTACTGTACCACTTGAGCCACACTTCAGCTCTTTTTGAGATCCTACCTTTAAAAAACTAAAGCTAACTTTAACCACACAGACCCTATACCACTAAGGTAGTTAGTTACCTTGTGGCATAAGTTCTAGTGAATTGATACTCTGCAGCATCTTCACTGTTATACACAAACGACAATGGCAACTGGACCAAGAGTCTGTCTCTTCCTTCACGTCCCATGGTGTCTTTAAGAATGACTGTTACAGTTTCATCATCATAAAACTGGGCATCTAAACAGCTGTAGTTGCTGGAAGTGAGATGCATTTTGTTATATCAGAAATGATCATAACCACATAACATGCTGACACTAAGCAAAAACAAAATAAAACCATAGGTGATATTCCCTGCAATGACAAAACACCTTATCAGTTTATACTTTTATATCAATTTTCACAAATATAACTAGTTATAACAAAATAAGTAATCATCAGATCAAACAAAATGATCTGTGACATTTTATCACTGTTCTAGAAAACTCTGAACATAAATGGCTAGGCCTTAAGCCTGTGAAAATTTCATGAGTTATACCTTATATATAACTGAGTGAACAGAGCTAACAAGAATCAAAGTAAAAGAAAATCTGCCCCCCTACAAATGACAGAGCCCCTTTATTGACAGCACATCTGACATAGCACTGACTACACATACATCACACATGCTTCTGTCCCAAATCAGGCTTGGGCGTTATTTTCTTCTGACTTTTTCAGTTGTAGCATAGGTGAAGCTCCCAAATTTCACAGCAATTAGTCCATTACTTACAGATCTTGAAGAAAGAAAGGAGAGAGGGGAATGAGACCCTATGGAACAACTACATAGCCAATAAATCTAAATGCCTGAACAAACATGACTGGCAATGTTAGCACACATATCTACTTCCCAAATCCCAGACCAACACTACCACTTCCACTCCAGAATACTATAATTTAAACACTTAGTCAGGCAAACCAGCTTGGTTTAAAATCTTAATCACTAAGCAGCTAAAGGCCATAACTAAGGAAAACTAACATCTTGAATTCAAAAATTCCCTTTAGTGAAGGTTCTCAAAAGGCACATAGAGCTCCCCTATGACCCAGCAATCACCTGCTGGGCATTTACCCTAATGACCACAAACAAGGCCATACTAAAGCTACCAGCACAACTAGGTTTATTGCCGCATTATTCACCATAGCTAACATATGGAACCAACCCACACGCCCTTCAGTAGATCAATAGATCAAGAAAATGTGGTAAAGCTGGGGGCCAGTGGCTCACGCGTGTAACCCAAGCTACTCACGAGGTTGAGATCTGAGGAATGCAGTTCAAAGCCAGTCCAGACAGGAAAGTCTGTGAGACTCTTATCCTCAATAAACCACCAGAAAACTGGAAGTGGCACTGTGGCTCAAGTGGTAGAGCACTTGCCTTGAGCTGAAGAGCTGAGGGACAGTGCCCAGGGACAGAGTTCAAGTCCCATGACCAACAAAAAAGAAAATGTGATACACATATGTATACATACATACACACATATGTATACATACATACACACATGTGTGTGTGTGTGTATATATATATATATATATATATATATATATATATATATACATATATGGAATTCTATTCTTCCATCAGAAAGAATGACACTGCCCCATTTGTAAGGAAATGGAAAGACTGGGAAAAAATCCTATCAAGTGAAGCCAGACACCCCCCCAAAATAGGTCCCATTGTTTCCCTTATTTTCAATAATTAGTATACTTCTAGGATAATTTTAACAGATGAGAAAAATAGCTCAAGAGCTATGTACATATGACCATATAAGATGATGCTAAGTGAAATGAACTCCAAGACATGGAAACATGAGGTTTTTCTTTGTTATTGTTGTTTTTGTTTTGTTTTGTTTTTTGGTTCCGTTCATGGGGCCTGAACTCTAGGCTTGGGCGCTGTCCCTCACCTCTTCAGCTCAAGGCTAGTGCTCTACCACTTGAGGCACAACGCCACTTCTGGCTTTTTTCTTTTTGCTTATGTGGTGCTGAGGAATCGAACCCAGGGCCTCAGGCATGAAACGCAAGCACTCTACCACTGAGCCACCTTCCCAGCCCTGTTGTTTTTAATGTACTATGTACTTTTTGTTTCTTTGGTGTGTTCTTCCCCCTGCGGTTTATCCCCTATTGTCACTGTATTTGATTTTGGTACCCTGGTATTATACATACATTTATCTGAATTAGGGAAGGGAAAGGAGAACAGAATCGTGAGACAAAGGACAAGGGGGATCCAATACAATAGCCATATTCACAAGTCAATATGTTGGAAATGATCTGTACAATTTGGCAAGTGGGAGGATTAGGGAGGGGAGGGAAAGGACAAAAATGAGGCAGGGGGTAACAAGTTAGACAAGAAATGTACCTATTATCTTACTTATTAACTGTAACCCCTCTTGACAATGAAAAAAGAAATCCCTTTAGCTATGTGCTGGTGGCTCATGTCAGTAATCCCAGCTACTCAGCGCTGAGATCTGAAGATCATCATTTGAAGCTAGCCTGGGCAGGGATCCAGGAGACTCCTATCTTCAATTAACCACCAAAAAGTCAAAAGTGGAATTGTGGTTCAAGTGGGAAAACAATAGCCTTGAGCACAAAAGCTGAGGGACAATGCCCAGAGCCTAAATTCATACCCCAGAGTGGCACACAAAAATAAACTAGTACCTTCATAGTGAGACTTAAAACGATTTAAAATGCTAATGGAACCCTGAATATCATTTGATTTTCAGAATGTTTACTTTGGAATCTCAAAAAGTCTCTGTGGGCAAGAGCTCTTATTTGATGAAAGATAATTAACCTAAAATTTAAAAAAGCCTTTCTATAAAGTACTTACTAACACAGTTTTGAATCACTAAGTGTTCTTAGATATAACACAGGTCTGCTGTCATTTTCCTAAACCTATTTTTAAAAAAAAACTTATATACGAGGCTATATACTAATATAAAAGTTAAAACTCTAGAACAAGAAGGGATCAAATAGCTTCTCAATTCAGCATTACCATCTCCCAGATGTGAGAACTGAGAATACTGAATGCAAACCTAAAGTCATGAGGCAGCTTCGCTGAAACCCGAAATGCTGGAGGGAAGCTGAATGGCTTATTATTATTACAAATATTAAGCTCTCATCTCTTCGGTTCAAACTTCAAAGGAATACTCACTGGGAAATATCAGTATGCCTTAATCTTAAGATACACATTTTATACAGTGAGTCTTCTAAAATAGTAAAAAGAAGGTACTGTAGATTTGAACTTTTATTATTCCACCTAAGGAAAGAAAAGTAATGTATTTAGCTATTTAAGTTTAGAACAAAAACTACTGTTTACACAAGACGAGGAGACACACACAGAAAAGGAAATGTGAACAATCTGCGCGCAGAGTCCTCACTAAAACAAAAGCAAAAAAAAAAAAAAAAAGAGAAAAATTCAAACTTGCTGCTAAATTATACTACCTAACAGGTAAAGAAGATAACCTTCTAGCATCTCTATATAATGGAATACAGATGGTTTGATTCATTGATTTTCCAATTTCATCCTACAGAAAAGCAAGATTTGGAAACATCATTAGAGAGAAGGGGAGCAGCTAGTGGTGAGGAGCCTGCTTGGCCTGTGCTAAAAGACCACTCCCTCCCTCTGGTCTCATGACATCAGTCACTGACAAGACACACCAGCTCTGGGACTAAGACTGTATTGAGATTGATCTGGGGGGGCAAATAAAACACTAAAGATACTTTACTAAGACGATAATTTTTAAATTTATGTGAGCAGAAAATGAGGGAGGGGGTTACATTGTTGAAAAAGAAATGTACAGTATTCAGTACCTGACCTATGTAATTGTAACCTCTCTGTACATCACCTTTACAATAATTTTTTTTTTTTTTTGTCGGTGGAGGGGCTTGAACTCTGGGCCTGGGCACTCTGTCCCTCAGCTCTTCAGCTCAAGACTGGGCACTCTGTCCCTCAACTCTTCAGCTCAAGACTAGTGCTCTACCACTTGAGCCACAGTGCCACTTCTGGTTTTCTAAGTGGTTTATTGGAGATAAGCCTCATGGCCTTTCCTGCCCTAGCTGGCTTTGAACTCGATCCTCAGATCTCAGTCTCCTGAGAAGCTAGGATTACAGGCATGAGCCATAAGTGCCTACCTTATAATAATTTTAAAAATACATAAAGTAAAATAAATTTATATAAGGAATTAACTATGGATATAACCAAGCCATAAGAAACTGCCAATTTTGACAATCAAAACGAGTTGAATATCAGCATTTTTACAATTTATCCTAATATATATGTTCATTTACATAGACGAGACATACTATACTCTTGTTCCCACACGAAGACATGCATTTCTTCCCAACTTACTGCTGTCATTTGCAAACACTGATCAATAATGGTTTCCATTTGCCTTTTCACAAAATGCAATGATTTTCGAGCATAATAAGGAAACAGCAAAGGGCTTTCTGGTTTCAGACAAAAACAGAAACAAAACAAAAACTATAGCAAACCAATGATTAGGAGAAAATAATCCATTGTCAGAGGCAGTCCATACTTTTTCTTTTTTTATTTTTTTTTATTTTTTATTTTTAAATTTAAAATTTTATTTTATTTTATTTGAGAACATACTGTACAGAAGGTTTACAATTACATGGGCAGGATAATGCATACATTTCTTACCAAGCATTGCAGCCTCCTCCTTTGTTTACCCTTCACCTCCCTTCCCAGCCACCCCCTCCCCCCGACCCAATCATACCCCCTCCCCCCCCACACCGACATTGTAAAGCTGGTTTTGACATGACATTTTGTACTTCTCATTGTTGCAACAGGTCCACCTGAATCCTTAAACGACTTGTTTGTCCCCATCTCCTCCACATGTTATACTGACATCAAATATAGTGAAAGCGGGGGTTACACTGTGGGGGAGGAACATACAAAGCAACAAAGAAATAATCTTATAAATGCATTAGAAACACATGCATGAAAGAAACGAAAACATTAAAATACATATTTAAGGGTTCATTTTCCTAACATCATATTATCTGACCTTTTCCGCTTGACTCATACCTATACTAGATATTGCAAATAAGGGAAACCATGGGACCTATGTTTCTTTGGGCCTGGCTTACTTCACTTAATATAATTTTTTCCAAACCTTTCCATTTCCTAACAAATGGGGAAATGTCATTCTTTCTGATGGAGGCATAGAATTCCATTGTGTATATATACCACATTTTCTTGATCCATTCATCTACTGAGGGGCATCTGGGTTGGTTCCATATCTTAGCTATGGTAAATAATGCTGCAATAAACATAGTTGTGCTGGTAGCTTTAGTGTGGTCTTGTTTGTAAACATTTGGGTAAATGCCCAAAAGTGGGATTGCTGGATCATAGGGGAGATCTATGTGAAGTCTTTTGAGGAACCTCCATACTGCTTTCCAAAGTGGTTGAACAAGTTTACATTTCCACCAACAATGAAGTAAGGTTCCTTTCTGTCCCCATCCCCTCCAGCATCTGTTGTTGTTAGAGTTCTTGATTTTTGCTGTTCTAACTGGAGTGAGGTGATATCTCAATGTTGTTTTGATTTGCATTTCTTTTATGGCTAGGGATGTTGAACATTTCTTCATGTGTCTATTGGCCATCCTTCTTTCTTCTTCAGAGAAGCTTCTCTTTAAGTCTTTCGCCCACTTATTTATTGGGCAGTTGTTTCTTTGAGGAATTTGTTGTTGGGTGGTTTAATTTTTTGAGTTCCAAGTATATTTTAGATATGAGACCCTTGTCCGTTGTATGGCTAGTAAAGATCTTCTCCCAATCCGTGGGCTTTCTATTGATCTTGCTAGCTATGTCATTTGCCCTGCAGAAGCTCTGCAACCTTATGCAATCCCATTTGTCCAACCTTTCTTTGATTTGTTGTGCTTCCGGGTCTCTATTCAGAAAATTTCGGCCTGAGCCAAGGAGACCTAGGGTTTCTCCTATTCCATCCTGTAATGTTTTCAGAGTGTCTGCTTTGAGTTCAAGGTCTTTGATCCATTTGGAGTTGATTCTGGTGCAGGGTGATATATAAGGATCTAGCTTTAGTTTTCTGCATGTAGTTAACCAATTTTGCCAGCACCATTTACTGAAGAGGCTGTCTTTCTTCCATTCTATTGTTTTAGCTCCCTTATTGAAGATTAGATGGCTATAGGTCTGTAGGTTCATTTCTGGGTTTTCAATTCTATTCCATTGGTCCTGAGGTCTGTTCTTATGCCAATACCAAGCTGTTTTGATTACTATAGTCCATACTTTTTCATGGTGGAATTCTCATTATACTTTCGACATACCTTGTTAAAATAAATGACCAGAATCTCCCTTCAATCCAGTCCACTTAATACAACTACATTCGCTTGGTCCTTCTCATGCTTAGTCCTACACCAAAGCCCAACAGTAAAATGCTATTGGCTATTAGAAAAATGGAAGGCATTGGAAACCATAAGCTATGTACTGAAACCTGTTCTTTCTTCTCAACTCTGCCACAATGTGATAGCAGCAGCAGTCCAGGATACTCTGCCACTGCTAGCTTTGTTTCTTTTTTGCTGTTGTATTCAGTATGCTTTTTATTTTAAAATGGCTTTTTTATACAGTATTACAATATCCATAAGAACTCATCTTATTCTCCAACTTAAAAGGAAAAAAAACAAAGAGGCCTACTGGGCCTCTGGAACTGCCTGGGATGAAAAGAGCTGTGAATCAAGCTGTGACTCAGGCCCACCAGCTCAAATGGCTCTGAGACTGTCTCTCCCACACTCAGCACTTCCCTTACCAGCTGTGTTAGGTAAAAAAAAATAATCATTTCAGCACTTTAAGGTTCAAGAGGTGACATACTAGGTAATTACAGAAAAACATGTTGCCTTTGTCGCCAGTTCCCAAAACTCAGCTCCTGAAACCCAGATATCCTGAGTAGTAAATGTGATGGCCAATTTTAATTTTTTTGGGGGGGGTCCGGTTGTGGGGCCTGAACTCTGGGCCTGAGCGCTGTCCCTCAGCTCTTCAGCTCAAGGCTAGAGCTCTACCACTTGAGTCACAGCTCCACTTCCGGCTTTTTTCATTTTGCTTATGTGGTACTGAGGAATCGAACCCAGGGCCTCAGGCATGCAAGGCAAGCGCTCTACCACTGAGCCATCTTCCCAGCCCATGATGGCCAATTTTAATGTGGCCACTCTGGCAGGTTCCTGCAAAGCCTCAGGGTTGGGTGGCGTGGAAAGTCTATGCCTTAACCAGAAGCTTATAAGTTTCAGCTCCATCTGCCAGACTGCAGGAAAGGAATCGGGGCTTGGGGTTGAATTCTACCCCAGTGACTAAATCATTATAATGAAGCCTCCATCAAAAACCCAAGACAAACTGGGAGAGAGCAAGGGAAAGGGTGACATTGTCAAAAAAAGAAATGTAATCTTTACCTGCCTTACGTAACCATAACTTTTCTTTTCTTTTTCTTTTTCTTTTTTTCTGGTCCTGGGGCCTGAACTCTGTGCCTAGGAGCTGTCCCTCAGCTCTTCAGCTCAAGGCTAGCACCCTACCACTTGAGCCACAGAGCCACTTCCAGCTTTTTCTGCTTATGTGGTCCTGAGGAATGAAACCCAGGACTTGATGCATGCAAGGCAAGCCCTCTACCACTGAGCCAACTTCCCAGCCCACCATAACCCTTCTTTACTAACCTTCTTAATAATTAAAAAAAAAGACACTGGGGAGGTTTGGATGGCTCCCTGGTTGATGAACATGTTGAGTGCTGGGAGGATCTAAAAGCTGTGGCCTCTTCCTCCATATCAAACCCTGAATGATGTTTTCCACTGGGCTATGCCCAAGTTAAATTTTTATTACAAACAGTCTGGAAAGGAAAGCTGAATGTGTTCCTGAGCATTGTACACCAGTCTGGAAGCTATGCCAACTTAAGGGAGAAAGTTGGGACATATGTCCCATAGTCAAGTCCCACAGAGGTGTGGGTAAGGGAACCTAGCTCTTGGGACTGATGTGATGTGAGGAGTCTAGCAGACTGAGCCTTCCTCCCTCTGGAGGCTAATGATCATTGTGGGTGCTCAGTGTCATAATTGCAATGAATTGCATTGCAGGACCTTCAGCTGGTATCATAACTGGCTGGTGTCAGGAGGGAAAAAATAATTTTAGTGTCAGCATAGTTAATGTACCACAGCACAGTTAATTTCAGGGTGTTTTCTATCTATCATGGTGACATCATACTCTACTTGTTAAAATGCTGTTCTCTAATCAAATAAAATGGACATGCCAAGTAAGCCTGAAGAAATTAGACAAATTTTGAGGTTACTCTTTAATCTCAAATATGTATAAACATGGCCAACATCTGCTTGGTTCATAAAGTACCTTTAAGATGGCTGCTGTTTTGGAGGAAGTCATACCACTGGTTTCCTTCCGTGTTAGGGGGTGACACAAGGCCATCATCTTCATCTTTCAAATACTAAAAATAGTTTAAATTTTTTTCAGTTAAGCAATGATTCAGGCTCTAATATGTATTTAACATTATTCTAGTTACTAAGTTATCTTGTTGTACTGCCAGGTTCTCTGAAGGTACATTATTTTTCTAAGTGAGGTGACAAATTCTAGACAACATGAAAATGACTTAAATGGTCAGAGTATAGTAAATGTAGAAACCAGAGTTTACATTTTGTGGTTCATTTTCAAGATATATTTTAACCTTACCTATCAGGGCTATATTTTAGTTTTACAAGTACCAACTGACAGTATGCTCCACAAGGGCAGTTCTCACAGTGTAGCCCCATCCCTGAGAGTGCTCAGCATGCTTCCATTGACTACAAGGTTAATGCCAGCTTTAGTGCCAAGGTGTCACTTGCCCTTTCACGGTGTCAACATTTGCACTGAAGGTGTGGAAGAAAGAACAGCCAGTACCTGCACCCCTCACCTAGTAGACCAAATTCTTGTGTTCTTTGTCACATATTCAGTTTCATTTATCCTGATAGAACTATTAAATTGTTAATTCTCAAGTCTTGATGGCAGATCTTTTAACGTTTTTTGAGTCAGAGTTAGGAGGCACACGGGTGATTTTACAACACATCAAAGCATGCAAAGTTGTCTTGAAGAAAAACTGAAACTGTCTTGTTTCAGTTGTAAAGGCAGACATTTTATAAAAAATGACATTCCAAGGGGGAGGATGGGAAGGGATGGGAAGGGGAAACTAAGGAGGAGGCTACAATGCTTGATAAGAAACGTACTCATTATCTTGCCCATGTAATTGTAACCCCTCTGTACAGTATTTTCACAATAATAAATAAATAAATATTTTAAAAATGACATTCCATTTTTACTTAGAAACAAAAGACTAGGGGACAAACTGGTTCTTCATACTTAGATGTTTGTGAGGTATTTTTTAATTTTAAAATTTTTATTTATTTTATTAAATAGATGTACAAGGAGTTGCCATGGTTCAGCTTATGGACAAATATGTCTTGGTCAATGTTACCCCTTTGAACATGCATACTCATCCATCCCTCTACCCCCTCAAACTCTTACTTTTGGCAGGTATTTTTTTGAAAATAAAGTGACTTTGAACAAAACAACCTAAAATATTTATTGCAAATAACATTTCAGCTAAACTTGGTTCTAAAGGCCTGTAATTCCAGCACTTAGAAGAGGATGAGGCAGGAATATCACAAGTTTAAGGCCTATAGAGCAAGACCCTGTCTCAAAAAAAAAAAGCAACTTTTAAGCAAAACTCAAAATGTTGGCACCTGCATCTGTTACTGAGTGCCTGACAGCTTCACAGTAACTAAAGACTGATTAGAGTAGACTGAAGTCACATATTTATAATGTATAATGGAAGGCGTCAGTACTTAAAAAGATCTGTAAAAGCCACAGAACCAATATTTCTAAAAAGACCAAGTTATGATGCTATGAAAACAAGCATGAGTAAAAGTGCCTTTCAAAGTGCAAGGAAGATGGAGAGATTTTTAATGAAACTGAGTATGAAGTGTCTACTAAACACAATTTTAGATTCCACATTAAAAACTTCCAAGAGACCAACACTTGGAAGGATTTTGTATAATATTAAAGAATATCCTCAGTTAAAGGACAAAACTAGTTCAGTACTTTCTCCTTTCCAAGGACACACACCTGCTTGAAGTTAGATTTTCCTTATATACATTAAGCAAATTAGCATATTAAAACAGAATAAACACATAGGTAGACATTAAAATTAGCTGTCTTCTATTAAGCTGTACATCAAAGACAGCTGAGAAAATAAACAACAATGCCAGTTATACTGGCATTGTATTATTTTCCATAAAATTTAGATAATATGAATTAACAGTACAAAGTCTTAAAATTCGTTCTTAAAAATCAAACCAAGTTCAATAGAAAGCCCATACCTGACCAACTTTTTCAACATTAAAGTATTTTCTTTTTCGATTAGAAAAGTCTGGAGCCTAGAAAGAACAAACATAGTTTATTTCTAAAAGCTCAAAATATTAAGAAAATAATCTTAAAATTAACAAACTCAATATGTATTTTATAAAACAGCTATCCATTGCATTTAGTTTTTTGCAGATTGTAAGATACATACAGACAGAAGTCTACTTATAGACTTTATGTTTAGTCTTTTTAAAATTAGTCTTTTTATAAAAGTAATTGCTCATTACTTTTTAACCATGAACCATCTTTGCTGTGATTATTTTCAAAGTGACTTAATTGTAAAAATAGCTATTTCTTTCCTCATTGAAATGTTCAGTAAGAAATTCAGTAACAAATGTGATATCTTTCTGAGTTATCTATTAACAAAAAGGGGCAAAAAGAAAACAAATCACGGTAAAAAGAAAGCTTCCCAATAATTTGCCTGAATCCACAGTTTGGGCCTGGGTGCAGGTGAGTGGGCTGTGGAGAGCAAGGAGGAGGCTGGCTGTTCTCTAAGCTCGCTTTCAGGGAATGCTTCTTTCCACATCCTCACAGAAAGAAACTGCTCATTTCCAGGCTTCAACTTAGGTACAACATTTAAGTACTTATATTTCAAGGAAAATAAAAATGCATTTAAGACTTAAGGCATAAGATATAGAACCAACCCAAATGCCCCTTAGTAGATGGAGTGGATCAAGAAAATGTGGTATATATACACAATGGAATTCTATGCCTCCATCAGAAAGAATGACATTTCCCCATTTGTTAGGAAATGGAAAGGTTTGGAAAAAATTATATTAAGTGAAGGAAGCCAGGCCCAAAGAAACATAGGTCCCATGGTTTCCCTTGTTTTCAATACTTAGTATATGTCTGAGTCAAGCCAAAAAGGTCAGATAAGTTGATGTTAGGGAAATGAACCCTAAGATATGTATTCAAATGTTTTTTTTTTCTTTCATGCGATTGTTCCTATCACATTTATAAGATTATTTCTTTGTTCATTTGTATGTCCCCCCCCCCCACGGAATAACCCCTGCTATCACTGTATTTGATGTTGTTATAATTTGTGGAGGGGAAGGGAAAAAAACAAATCATTTAAGTAGGGATACAGGTGGACCCATTGCTACAATGAGATGTACAAGGGCTGGGAAAGTGGCTCAGTGGTAGAGCGCTTGCCTTGCATGCATGAGGCCCTGGGTTCGATTCCTCAGCACCACATAAGCAAAAAAAAAGCTGGAAGTGGCGCTGTGGCTCAAGTGGTAGAGCGCTAGCCGTGAGCTGAAGAGCTGAGTGACAGCGCCCAGGCCCAGAGTTCAGGCCCCACGACTGGACTAAAAAAAATGAGATGTACAAGTCATATGTCGAAAACGAACTTTACAACTTTGGTGGGGGGGGGAGGAGGGTTAAGTGGGGGAGCGGGGATGGGAAGGGGAAACAAAGGAGGAGGCTACAATGCTTGATAAGAAGTGTACTCATTATCTTGCCCATGTAATTGTAACCCCCTCTGTACAATATTTTCACAATAATAAAAAGACTTAAGGCAGTTAAAGAGTATAAGGATGCTATGTTGTAAGAATTATACAACCTCATTCAAACATGAAAATTGTAAATTCAAATATCCGTAACAGTATTCCGCGAGATGAAAATATTATGCAACCACTCAAATTTATTTAGATAACAAGACCAACGTCCTGTTATCTAACTCTGTAAGAGTACCAAAACCATGAGCAAGGCTGAGCTCAATCAGGACAATAGGTAAGGAAATTACACAGGTGTCCCCTGTTATCTGAGAGATTGGTTCTAAGACCCCCACAGATAACACAATCCTCAGGTGCTCAAGATCTTTATATAAGAAAACACATCCTCCTGTACACTTTAAATCCCATTTAGAGTGCTTGTAACACCTAATACGATGTAAATAACTATTGTTGTATTGTGTAAGGAATAGTAAAGAGAAAAACAAGTGCATATGTTTGGAACAGATGCATTATTTTCAGAATATTTTTCATTGGTGGTTGGTTGAATCTACTGAGATGGAACCTGCTGACACACAGGGCTGGCCATAAGTACTTCTGTGCATACCTTATTCAGCTCAGGAAGCACATGGTCTTCGGTCATTCTCAACATGGCTGGAAATACAAAGTTAAAAATTATCTTGAAATGTAATTTTTATTACAGATATACCTCAAAGACCAAATGAGGTTTACTGAACTAAATTTTCCATTTGAACAGTTTCTTTTTACTACAAAAAACTTTCTCTTTGAACAATTTAGTATGAACTAAAATCTGACTTAATCAGGATCTAAAATATATTCAGGATTGTTGGTCCTCACCCCAAACAAAACCTTATTGATTATGCTGCTGGGGACAGAGCAGTAAAAATGCCTTCATGGAAATTACATTTTACAAAAAAAAAGACAACAAAGTTATAACCTTGTGTCAGTGACAAAGCCAGGGTGACAACAGTGTCACATTCTGGAGATAAGAACTGAGCCGTTACTCACTGCTCTTCTACTGCTGATGCTTAGTTAGAGCACGCAATAATTATAAGTAAAACTAAACCACTAATCCCATCAGAGAAAGGATTTCTAAAGTCCTACTTTTAATATTGCAATTTATTCTAATTAAAACTCAGATCTGCAACAAGCTAGCCTGAAAAAACTCCAGTTCCCTATTCCAACTATCAATCATATAGTTGAAAAAAAGGAAACAAACAAAAATATCCAACCAAGAATTCAAGTAACTTAAGATCACATTCAGGTTTTAAACAAAAGTAACTATAGTAGAGTGATAAGCATAAAGTCTGCTTTTGTAATATTAGAACTGAACATTTGGACACTTTGCAGTATTAGCATATCAAAAGGAATTTATCTTGTATTTCACTCTAAATTTTAACAAATATGAGACATAAAACTAAATGTTGCATATGTTGGAGAGAAATGTTTGTTTCATTATTTAAAGAATATACTTCACAAAAATAGCAGTATAAATGGGCCTAAAAAAATGCAAGTACCTCAGAGTGGTGATCAAACCATCTCATGTGAAGTCAACAGGTATTTGTTAATTAAACTGCCTACCCAATGGCAAAGACGTAGTGGCATTACAAAGAAAGTCCTAAAGAAGTCTGTGTACCACTTAGCAAGGGCACCACTGCCCATGAAAATGTAATAGCAAGATCCCAGTTCTGTGCTGTCAGTGATCATCTGTGAGTCCTAGGAACTTCAAAGAGGCTAGCCTGACTACATAACTAAATGTGTAATTTTAGATGATTTCCATCAATTCAACAGCCACAGGCTAGTTAGTGGTTACCACCATGGACCACACAGCTCTAGAGACTGAAGAACAGAGTGTAAAATGTAACACAAGCTACTGAAGGGCTTTTTGAAAATCTTATACCCGTGCCCAATATATAGCAAGGGCTCAAACATTAAATTTTAACCTAAGGAAATGCAGTTGTCCCTCGCTGTATTGTAGCTTCATTGCATCCCAGGGTTAAAAAACAAAACGAAACAAACCAGAAATAGTGATCCCTCACCTATCAGGTAGTTACTTTCCAGAGCAATAAATGAACCACAATAGAGCATGGGATTTTCACTTATCACGGGGTTGTCTGGAACTTAACTCCCAAGATAGGTAAGGGATCACTGTACTAGTGAGTGTAAGGGGCACAGGTGTTACAAATTAGCTTTAATACTTCTATGGGGGAATCATGGAGTAGGTGAAATAGGACTGCCATAGATGGACAACAGTTGAAGCTGGGTGAAAGAAGGAAACAAGGAGGCTCATTATACTATTTTATAAGTATTTGAAATTTTAACAGACTAATTCAAATCTAAGATGTATTTCCACAGTTTTCAAAAGTGTTAAAACAACAATGTTAAAGTTAACTTACCCACAGAAAGCCACTGGAAAAATGCCTTGAAATTCTTTATACTAATGTCTATAACTCTGAAAAGATAAACAAATCAGAAAAAAAAAGTCATGTGCAGTTCATGTAGTACTGTTCAACTGTCACAGAGTAAAATAAACCTTACTGTTCTTCTTTGTCTTGTCAGGATTTAAGCCCTTAGAAGAGCAGATTTTACAAGCCAAACATTATTACATTCCTAAAATTAAGGCAATCAAAAACAAAACACATCTCGATTCTTTCAAAAATTAAGCAAATAAATGATACTATCTGGTTGTAACTGTGTTTCCAAAAAACTGAATCTTTCCCAGCATTCTGTGACATATGAATTCTTTTCCTAACTCTGCAAGTAAGTGAGGAAAAAATTTTCCCACATTTTTTGTTAAAAAATTACTAATCAGTAAAAAAAAAAAAAAAAAACTGACTCCAAGAGGAAGTTACTACTATAAACTTATGTTATGTCACAATGTCTGATACCACTGGACATCATTTTATGAAACTAATCTTTTAGTCCAACAAATAAATGAGGTCTCAAAAATTGAACTCTCTTGGATTTGACACAAATGAAAAAACGTTAAGTATTATAAATCAAACTCATTTTCATTTTGGTGAACTTTCTGAATACAGAGATGAGTTCAATTTTTATAAACTCTTTAAGTTTACTTCTATGTGATAATTACAGTAAGCAAATAATACCTGTACTGATTTTCCTTGAGGTCCTAAGACCTGAACCGGGAGCCTGTGCATACTAGACAACAGTGTGCCAGTGAGCTACATTCCCAGCAGTACAAGTATTTTTTTTTATGTTTCATAATATCACTGAGAGGTGGATCAGTATCAATCACCCTACTAGGAAATCAAAGATTGCAGCACTCCTATGTTATCAAGTAAGGTAACTAACATTCTCTTGCAGCACCAGTGAAAAACAAAGTTTTCTGTGTTCTACCTAACTAATACCTTCACCCCTACCTAACACAACCAGACCACACTAAAGCCCTCCCCCACTGCTCTGTTCCTCCATCTGTAACCCTTCGTAGTGACATTTTTTCTACTTAAGAGGATCAAGAAGTTAAATACTTTCTATTCATCGTGAGAGGTAATCCTAGAAAACTTAGTATATCATATTTGCTCTCAGCAAATGTAAATTCCAAAAATATTCCAAAACACAGGAAAAGCAATGTCATTTCTCCTCTCACTTTGTCTTCTGAGCAAGTGCTGGGGTTTTCACTTTCTAGAGCCCAATCATAATGACAGTGAACAGGAGGAAGCATATGTATTATAAACTTAGAAAAATAAAGAGTAAAGAACAACTTAAAACTAGTTTCAGAAGTACTGAATACTGGTGAGTGACAAAGTTCTCCAGGAGAAGCCAAGTGCAGAAAGCTCAAAGAGCCAACAGCCAGGAATGACAAGAGAGTCTGAGAAGCTTGGTGCTGTGGCGGTTCACGCCTCATCCTAGACACTCAGGTGGCTGAGATCTGAGGCCTGCAGTTCAAAGACAGCCCACACAGGAAAATCCAGGAGATTCATAAACTCCAACTAATCACCAAAAGCCAGAAATGGAGCAAATGGTAGAATGCTAGCCTTGAGAAAAAAAGCTCAGGGACAGCACTCAGGAATTGAGTTTAAGTTCTGAGACTGGCACCAAAAAAAAAAAAGAAAGAAAGAAAAGAAAAGAAAAACAGCTCAACAGAAAGAGAAAGTAAAATGTATTCCTAAACTGTATCTTACTGTACTGGACATACTAGCCAAATATAAATAGATTAAAAACTGAATCAAAGTTAAATTTCATAGACTTGAAACTCTTTGTATGATTAAATAAACTTACAATCCTTTTGCCTTAGCATACCAAGCACTGGGATTACAGGTATGTGTGTAAGGTTCTTATTAATTTCAAATGTAAATATTCACAATCAATAGCATCTAAAAGGAAATAAAAAATATAAAGAAATAGTCCTTGTTAAATAAGTAAACTATACCTAATATATTCTGTTGAGAAATTAAATCACTACCTTCAATTCCCATAGCATCCAGTCCAAGGGGTTTGTATTTTTGCTTCCATGAAGCCATTCCTTTCAGTTCACTCAAATAATACAATAAAGACTCTGAGCCACTAGCACAACAGGAGACATAGTATCATTACTTAGTCACAGGAGACATAGTATCATTACTTAGTCAGGGTGGTAGGCAGTGGTAGACAGTTCCAATTTTTCAGAAATAAAAATTTAAGGTAACTATTTAATTTTCTTGCCATTAAAAAAATTGTATCTCTAGTTCTATAAACATAAGCACAATCATCTGGCTATCATCTACTGAAATGAATATACATGACAATACGATTAAATTTTATATGAACAAATTGTGTTTCACAGTCCTGGCACTATCTGAGGGGAGGCGCAATGCTAGGGATGAAGCTAGGGCCTTGCATAAGCTAGCAAGTGCTCAACCACTAAGCTACCCCTTAGCCCCAATCTTGGCACTTTAAAGAGAGCCAGTAGGCAATCTTGTTCACCCATATCTATCCGATACTAAACAAATAGTTTTTGAGATCCAACTTTGTGTCAGACATTGTGCTAGATGCTAGGGACAGAAAGCTGACAAGAATCAGGTCCTTGTGACCACAGAAATTACAGCATAACAGGGGAGACAGGTCTCAACCACACAATCATACAGTGTAATCTTCCCAATGGCCATAAATACCTTGAGGGGAATGCATAGGACAAGGGTATAAGTGTAATATGAGTTAATATGGGGACTGGTGAAAAAATATGGGGACTGATCAAAAAGAAGGGAACAGGAGCATCTGTGAGAGGTATTCTATTGGATTTACTGAGGAATACACATTCTACAGGGATGAGGATATAGCTCACTAGTAGAATCCTTGCCCAGCATATACAAGACCCTGGTTTTGACCCAGAGCATTGCAAGAAAAGGAAAAAGAAGAGTAAAAAGACCAGACATTTGTGGAACAAAGTATAGAAAGACCAGTGCAGAAGGCATTACATAACGGGCTGTATACAAATTTAAACTGAACATTCAGCATCCGCTTGTAAAACTGTCACTCAAGCAGCTACGGATAGGAACAACACGAGACCTGGAACACTAAAAGGAATTGTGGCTCTGCCATGTACTATCTTTGGGCCATCCATATAACTAATTCAGTTTCATCCTGGTAAAATGAGACTCAGAACAAAATTCTAGGGTGTTGAATGAAAAATACACAATATGTTTTACAAGATAAAATATACAACATACTCAATTTTCTCTGTGGAACAAAAAAAGGAATATATGCCCTATTTCAAAATATACCTTATAGTATAGTGGGGGGATCCAGATGGGAGACTTGCTTGGTGAAAAGATAGTGAAAAATTATTTCATGAAGCAGAAATAATCTTTACCCTTGAGTGTGCCAAGATTCCCCTTCAAATGCCAATGCAAAAATTTCAGCTAGGCACTATTCACAATCAATAGCCAAGATATAGAAACAACCCAGATGCAGAGAAATGGATGGAACTAAAATGAATCAGTGTGAGTGAGGTAAGACAAGAGCAGAAAGACAAATAGCACATGTTCTTCCTGATATGAGGATGTTAAAATCCAAAACGCAAGGAAATACGACAAAGTAAACAGGACTCAAGAAACAAAGGACATCTACTTAATCTGCCATATAATTTCTAAATGACTCCATGTTCTTGACCTCATATGGGGTATATATGTGCACACATCTAAGGGAAGCTAGGAGGAGGGCATGGAATCAGAGGGAAACAGGTGAAAAAATACAACAGAGGAACCCATCAGCTACACTGGGCATTGATGAAAATGAACTAAAGAACTCAAGGGAGGGAGGGATGAGAGGGAAAGAGGGAACAGCTAACACTAAGCAAAAGGAAAGAAATATATTTATCACCCAAAGCAGAAGAAATATTGTCAAAGCTCATAGAATTCACAAACTTTATAGACCAAGATAATGACAATTTGCCTTGCAAAGGTTAAAATGTGTTTGTGATTTTAACAAAATATCACTATCCTACAGTACTATGAAATTTGTGACATTTATATAATCACTTAATCTCACTAAAAATTATTATTAAAAAATTTTCAGGGTAGTGGCACTGTAGCTCAAGTGGTAGAAAACTCTCCTTGAGCTGAAGAGCTGAGGGACAGTGCCCAGGCCCAAAGTTCAAGCCCCATGACTGACAAAAAAAAAAAAAATTCAGCTAGGAAAGATTCCAGAAGAAAATGCCAGACAATAAAGGTAAATTTTCAGAAAGACCAAAGCAATGTCCATCATCTTTATACCTCTGCAAATGACTTATAACCAACTTCTGAATACTGGAATATGATGACTTTAACAGCACCTTTACAGTTAGCTGGTTCACCAAAAGGGGCTGAAGTTCAGCACTACAATGTAAAAGGATGTTTTAGTCATTTCTCCATCTAAAATCTGTACACATTGCTTAAAATCATAGATTTCAAAGAAAAAAACAAGATTTTGGAACAAAGTAAAACTACTCCCAACAAAAATAAAACTTTCTTAAAAAAATACAACTTTCTTTTGTATACAAAAAGAAACAAAAAAATAACCCTAACACACTTAAGTACACATGAGGATACACTGCATATTAAAAAGGACTTGGCTTAGTAAGGCAAAGGGCAATGCTCACTAAGCCATATTGTACCAATGTAAGCATTTAGGAAAAGGATGGCAGAGGTTTCCACAAAGCACCATGGAAATCACATCTGAAACACGGGAGGGAATAAATGAAAACCATAAAAAATAATTCCAGAAGTAAATACAGATTAACCTTTTCATGCGCTTAAGATGGGGAAAGTTCTAAGATACCAAAAAGAAAAAGTTTAGTTTGGCAACATAAAAACTAAAATTTCTGTACAAAATGATCACATTAACCCAAAAGGGTGTATCAAAAAACCTGGAGATCTATACTCCTAATACTCTTTTTATACCAGAATTTTCTATTTCATTTGGACAAATGAATTATTCATTTTTATTTACTTTTAAAATCAATTGATTTAAAAAGGGGAGAGAGAGGTGAAACAGGGCATCAGTGGCTCATGCCTATAATCCTAGCTACTCAGGAGGTTGATATCTAAGGATTGTGATTCAAAGACAGCCCAGACAGGGCTGGGCTCAGTGGTAGAGTGCTTGCCTTGCATGCATGAGGCCCTGGGTTGGATTCCTCAGCATTACATAAGCAGAAAAGGCCTGAAGTGTCGCTGTGGCTCAAGTGGTAGAGTGCTAGCCTTGAGCTGAAGAGCTCAGGGACAGAGCCTAGGCCCAGAGTTCAGGCTCCAGTACAGAAAAAAAAAGACAGCCCAAACAGAGAAGTCTCTGTGAGAGTCTTATTTCCAGTTAACCACTCAAAAAACTGGAAGCAGGGATGTGGCTCAAAGTGGTAGAGCGAAAAGATCTTAAGGACAGCACATAGGCCCTGAGTTCAAGCCCTACAACCAATCGGGGGAGAAGGGAGGAAAAGGAAGAGTTTATTACCTTGCCTTCCCCCACAACAGCAAGTGCATAAATTCATCCTGTACTGATGTGGTTATGTTCTTTTCCTAGATAAAATAAAAAGAAATATGTGGTACATGTTTTGCAGCTTATAAAGTACATCTACTCACTGTTCTTTCCTCTGTCTTCTCTCAAGCCCTTATATACAGGAAATATCTGAGGTTCAGTGACTGGAGACAACCAGTCAGCTGTTTCAATAGCTTCCTCATTCCCAAAGCACACCCACTGCATTAAGTTGTTCCAATGGTGGAAGAGTCAGCTATGGATCTGATATGGTTTGTCCCCCAACGGTTCATGTATTATGATGCTGCTGAGGTAGTGGAATCTTTAAGAGGTAAGGCATACTGGGAGGTGGTTAGGTCACTGAGGGTGCTGCTATGTGAAGAAAATGTAGTTCTCATAGGAACCTGGTTAGATCCTGCAGAGTGAGTTATTCTAAAAGAGCAAGACCACCCTTCTCCACTTTCTGGTTCCTGCGTCACAAAGTGATCCCTCTGCCAAGATGCCATCTCCCAGAGGAAGAAAATAACAGAGCCACACAATCTGGGACTTCTAGTCTACAAAACTGGAAGATACATAAACCTCTTTTCTGTATACATTACCCAAGTTCAGGTACTTTGTTATAGTAACAAAACCTAATATAGACTCCTTTTTGCAAATATTTTCTGTGAAAATAGTCATTAGGCCAAGCTGTCTGAAGAAATTATGGTCTTAATATTTCATAAATTAAACTGACCTTTCTCATATAGCATATAAAGCAAATAGACTTTTAAACTCTTTCCACAGGAAATATCAGTTACATTACCTGCACAAACTTAGTGAGACGAGAATCCATCTGCATCAGTATTTCTTCCCATACTTCACACATACATGTCAGTGACAAATTTATATACTATTAGCAAAAAGAAAAAAATATTTTAAACCCACATTCTACCTAATATGTGCTATTTAAGGTCACAAAAAATCCAGAACTTACTTTCAACCACCCTAATTAACTTAGTTAAGCCAAAGGAAAAGAGAAGACCATAGCTAACCTTTGGTAACTTCTTTTTTTTTTTTTTCCAATTGTGGGGCTTGAACTTGTGGTCTGGGGACTGTCCCTGAGCTCTTTTGCTCAAGGCTAGCTCCTTACCACCTTGAACCACAGTGCTACCTCCTATTTTCTGGTGGTTAAATGGAGCTAAAAGTCTCATAGACTTTACTGCCTGGGCTGGCCTTGAACCATGATCCTAAGATCTGAGCCTCTTAAGTAGCTAGGATTACAGGTGTAAGCCACCAGGGTCTAACTGTTTGGTAACAACTATTTTTACCAAAGAATCAATGATTCTTAGAACTTTAGAAAGGAACTTTTTTTATACTTAAATTTTATTGTAAAGGTAATATACAGAGGGGTTACAGTTACATAAGAAAGGTAATGAGTACATTTCTTTTTTGCACAGTGTTACCCCTTCCTTCATTTCAAAAGAACATTTCTATACCTAGTAAAAC
The DNA here is from genome assembly GCF_024711535.1 of Dipodomys merriami. Taxonomy (NCBI): domain Eukaryota; kingdom Metazoa; phylum Chordata; class Mammalia; order Rodentia; family Heteromyidae; genus Dipodomys; species Dipodomys merriami. Next base: position 178,054 of record NW_027206584.1, read on the forward strand.
AAACATCTTTTACATTTTATTATTTAAGCTGTGTTTTATTACACTGTCAAAATGTTAATTTGTTCAACTATTAAACTGTCAGAGGACCCTTAAAAGATTTCGACACCTAGTTACATTTGCCATCAAGTAAATTAATGGCTGTGGTAGAACAATAATGAAAAAAATGGCCTGAATTCTTTACAGTTCTTCTATCCTGACTTATTCTCCTCACCTTGCACCTGGCTGCCCTATAACTTGCTCTAACTGAACATAGCAGAAAAAACACTGCTGAGGCCAGGGCTTTCAAGTTGTTTATACATCTTGACTTGCACTTTTTTTTGAGGGGACGGAGAGGGAGACAGGATCTTGTTATATAGCCCAAGCTTGCTATATAACTCAAGTTGATATTATAATACTCTTGCCTGAGCCTCCCAATTGCTGGATTATAGAAGTGTCCCACCAACCACAGTTCAACTTACACTCTTATTTATTTAATTTTTTGCTAGTCCTGAGCTTGAACTTGGCCTGGGCAACTGTCCCTGAGCTTCTTTTGTTCAAGACTATCACTCTGCCACTTAAGCCACTGCTCCAGTTCTAGCCTTTTTTGTGTACATGGTACTGAGGAATCGAACCCAGGGTTTCATGCATGTGAGGCAAGCATTCTACCACTGAGACACATTCCCATCCCTCAATGTGTACTCTTGAAACCTTTGCTGCCACTACCCTAGAAACAGCACAGGACTAGCTGGCTAGAAGATGAGGGATGCAGGGCAGAGGCAAAGCCACTTCAGCCAGGGACACATATCAGCTTGCATGATCAAGCTGGGTGATATGAGCCATACCAGGTACAGATCACCACAACTTTCTGGCTGAGTTTAGTCCAAACTGCTAACCTACAAAATTATCTACTAATTTGGGGTATCTTTGTTATGATCAAAACCTAAAATCATAAAAAGACTATTTTATTTGCAATAAAGTATAAGTAACATTAACAGGAACATTTAAAAGATTGACTATTTTTTCCCTTTCATTTGGAGGTGATAGGATTGGATGAGTAGATTAATTAAATTACTTTTTCTGGCTTTAATAAATATTGTAAGATTAGCAGAATAGACATCCAACTGACGTCAGTTTTAAAAAATAAAATTACAAATGTTACAGTAGATACTACTAGAAAGCAAGTGATGAATAAATACCTGCAACAGAGCTGAAATGTGAATAAACTTCCTGGCCATCTGAGTTACTTCATGTAAGAAGGAGTAGAGCAGATTGGTTTCAAGCTGAAAAACAAGAATAAATTGAGTCATAATCAGATGTATTTACTTTTTTAAAGATAAATTGTTCCTGTAAAACACACACACACACACACACACATACACACACATGTGCATGCGCACACGTGTGCATCCTCTAACTTAAAGAGGAGCAAAGATGTAACTAAGTATCAGGAAGACCAAATCATAATTCTGTCCCCTTTGAAACATAACCAAGTTGGAGGCATCAGAACCAAGGGAAGGCATCAAAAGGCATTAAAATACTACTGGTAAAAACAAAGAAAATATCCCTTACCAGTTGTATCGCACAGAAGTTGTCATTAAAAAAAAATCTATTACTAGCTGGGAATGTTGCTTAGTTGTAGAGTGCTTGCTTAGCATGCATGAAGCCCTAGATTTGATTCCTCAGTACCACATAAACAGAAAAAGCCAAAAATGGCACTGTAGCTCAAGTAGTAGAATGTCAGCCTTGAGCAAAAGAAGCTCAGGGACAGTGCCCAAGCCCTGAGTTCAAGCCCCAGGACAAAAAAAAAAAAAACAAAAAAAACAAAAAAAAAAACTTTTACAAATTTCACAGAAAAAAAAGAGCTGCTCTATTATAGCACAAATACAGCCTGGTGATCACAGTTGCTCAGCCTTAAGACACAAATGTGTACTACCATTGTTGTGAATTCTATGTCTAGGGTGCTCTGGAACACTGAACAGCATGCTATTGAAGACACTAAGCAGTCCTCACATCTTCTATCCTTTTGTTCTACTTTGTTTGAAAATTCACACATACTTAGGATAAACATATAGGATTTTCAGAGGAAACACTGGGGAAGTTTTCTTGGCAAAGCAAAGGTACAATCTAAATAACAGGAGCCCAAACAGTTTCCTAATCTTATTATGTATGCTACACACAATAAAAGAGCCCTCACCAATACTTAAATGTTTTACACAAAAAGCATGTTTAGAGCCTAATGGTGCACACCTGTAATCCCAACACTTGGGAGGCTAAAGCAGGAGAACCTGAAGTTCTAGGCCAGTCTGGATTACAAAGCAAGCCTTCCTCTCATTAGAAGGAGAAAAAAGGCACAGAACCTGAATGCAGACTGCCTAGTATCACTTTCCAATTATGAGCTTTTGTATGTGTCCAGTACTTTCTTCAGGTATAATAACAGTGCCTATCCATATGTTGTTGTGTTTAAGGCACTAAGGGTTTGGCATATAATAAATGATGAATATCAGCCCTTATTATTACTAATAACTGAGTCCCAAGAAAATGCTCAAAACCAAGTAATTCTGTTATAGGAACCAATTTGTAGATCATCAAAACATTGTTTTTATGTGGAAAATAATAGTACTACAACAGCATTCAATATGTACAATTTAGAAACTCCACGGAGATGTTTTATTTTGCTGCCCATTAGAATACAGTGAGATATAGATACAAACCCACAGAGGTGGGGACCCAGCTCAGTGGTGGACAGCATGCTCGTACGTCCTGTCAACTCTCAGCACCAACCACCCTAAAAAACAACTGAAAAACTAAAACATATTCTTAATCTCTACAATTACATAGCTGAAAGTATGAAACCTTTGAAGCATCACCAGTGGAAACCTCTGCGACCACTGATAATGATTTCAAATCACTTGATAGACACAATGCAAGACAAGTGCCAGCAATCTGCAAAATAATCACACACCCTCATACATGTGGTATCACTGCTAGGGTGCACTTTGTAATACTGGAAGCAACAATTTATACACAACTTTAGAAAGCTGTGACACACACTTCTGGTTTCAGCTATACTCATGTAGCAGGTAAAGGTAGGTAAAGCAGGTAAAGGGCTCCTCCTAGTCACAAAGACCTATAAACATTAAAACTTCTGATCCCAATCCCATCAACAGTTGCACATCAAAGGTTGATGAACAAATTCCCTGAAGGCTATGATATTTTCTACACCTTGGGGAATTGTGAGAGCGAGATGAAAAAGGCTCTGGAGAAGACTGATTTAGCAGTAGTAGGAGACTCAGTACTCAACAAAGAGTGGCTTCCGATAGCTTTCATTAGGCTCCAGTTAAATCACAGTCAAGTGGATCAGATCAATCTTTTCATTAAAGGAAAAAGCATGAGTAATTCCACCAAAAGTTTCTCATCTCTATAGTAATATCATTATTTTAGCTTAAAAAATCCTCTAATTATTTAAAAACAAATTGAAACTGAAAAAATAAAAATAAAACTTACTATGTTATTCTTATTCCATAAGTAAACTAGCCACTATATTTTAAGAGAAATAATACAGGAAACCTAAAAGAAAAACTCACTCCTGTGACTCGAGCAATTTTGAACATCCCATAAGCATAAAGCTCAATAAATCCAGAGCTTCCTCCAAGGACAAGAATATTTAATCTAATAAAAAAATGTAACAAGCAGAGAACCAGTGAACAACACAGATGATTGTGGGTGTTTTTTATATTTGTGGATTTTATTTCTACACTATCTTTAAAAAATAATTAGCATGAACTTATAGTACAAAAGTGTTACACTGTGATATTTACAACATGAATATAATACACTTTGATCAAATTTACTCCTAATCTATATTACTCTTTCTTAACTATCCTTCCTCCCTATCTATTCCTTCCTAAGTTTCTGTAGGGCTTCATGCTGGTATTGTCATACATATATATTCACCTTCCCTCACCATCTCTTTTTCCTTTCTCCCTCCTGCTGGTTCCTCTTCTCTCTTTTAGATGACTGTGGTTTTTTTAGCCAAAATATCAATTGTTACTGCTTTAATATAATCTGAGTGCTAAAATTCCTCTGTGGGGAAAACTGATACACTAAGCAAACACAGCAACTCTCAATATTCAATCACAGCAGGCCATTTCTTTTGTTTCCAAAGAACAATATATATTTCTTATAGCTAACATTAAGCATTTATAGTAACATAACATACTAATAATTGTATTCACATACAGCCAATAACAAAACAGTTTTATTATGGATATGACACAATGAAGAACTTGGATAATTAAAATTGAAATTTTAAAAATTCTAGTACTATCCCCTTTTACTTATTAAAAACAAGTATACTGCATTACTGCTAACACACGAAACAAAGAACGAGCACACAGTAAAAACAGCAAGACGGTGACATCTATTATTTGAAGACACAGCGTGTCTACAATGAGATAACATAACAAAAGATTTGCTCCTGAAAATTTGGAAATGTTCCTCCAATATGAAAAGTGACTTATTTAAATTAGATTTACCTGACATCTCCCAAGCGTTTAATAATTTCATCAGAATTCTCCTCACTACAATATAAAAATAAATTGAGTCATCTTTCAACCATGTTCTTTCAACTAAAAAAAAACATTATTTTATTTGAAAACAACAAAAAAGTATATTTTACCTAAATATTTTTGAGGTGCTGCTATAATGAGAGAAAGGAGAGACAAAGGTAAAATGATACTCATGAGAGAAGTATGTACCAATATTTAAAGCAGATTAACCTGCAAGATTAAGTCCAAAGAAATACAACTCTGATACTTACTTTTTTGGTAATGTGGGCAGCTTGGGTAAGAGAATGTTTGACTCATCTTCAGCATTATAGAACGATATTAGAACACTAAAAGGAAGGGAAACAGGCATTACACAAACAGTAATAAGTTACTTCTCTTTCTATTAAAAATATATTTTTTAAAGACTCATTCCATAACTTTAAGAAGTAAAGATATACAAGACACCCTGGCTCATGGCTCATGCCTATAATCCTAGCTACTCAGGAGGCTGAAACATGAGTGTCACCGTTCAAAGCAAGCCGGGGCAGGAAACTCAGTGAGACTCTTATCTCCAATAAACCACCAGAAAATGAGAAGTGGTGCTGTGGCTCAAGTGGTAGAGGGCTATCCTTGAGCTAAAGAGCTCAGGAACAGAGCCCAGGCCCAGAGTTGAAGCCCCACAACCAACAACAACAAAAAGTAAAGATATGGCACAGATAGTTTACCTGTCTAATAATCACAAATAAGAAATGATAAAAGCAGAAATTTCTTTTGTTTGTAAAAACAAATGGACCTACTGTTATTCAACAGTTTTCTTGGGCTGGGAAGGTGGCTCAGTGGTAGAGCGCTTGCCTTGCATACATGAGGCCCTGTGTTCGCTTCCTCAGCACCACATAAGCAGAAAAAAAAAGGTCAGAAGTGGCGCAGTGGCTGGAGTGGTAGAGCACTTGCCTTGAGCTGAAGAGCTGAGGGACAGTGCCCAGGCCCAGAGTTCAGGCCCCACAACCAGACCCAAAGCAAAAACAAAAACAGCTTTCTTAGCATAAAATACCTTCGGCCAGGTGCCTGTAATCCTAGCTGCTCAAGAGGCTGAGATCTGAGGACCATGGTTCAAAGCCAGCCTCGGCAGGAAAGTCTGTGGGACTCTTATCTCCCATTAACCACAAGAAAACAGGAAGTGGAGCTGTGCCTCAAAGTAATAGAGCACTAGCCTTCAGCATGAAAGCTTAGGAACAGCACTTAGGCCCTGAGTTCAAGCTCTTATGCCAGATAAAAACAAAAACAAAAACACACACACAAAATCCACCTTTCATATATACTCAGTATTGGGATACTGAAAATATATGATTTTTTAACTCAAATCTAAGAAATTTTGCTACTAAAAGTAACTTTACAGAACAGTGCAATTAATATATCATTTAATTACTGGTTCTATGGCTTACATACATTTGCCATCTGACAAAACAGCAGGTACAAGAGACTATATCATAAACTTTGCAACAGTCTCAGTAGCTGGGATAACAGCATGTGGGTTTATAGGCATGTACTACTGCACTTGGCTTATAAATAGGTTTATTTCCCCTTGTCATTTTCAGATAAGACTGGAAACAGATAAGCTAGCAAATGAAAGAATGGGAATTTAGAAGTATTTTTCACACTTTTACACAAAGTAGCTATCCTGAGTTTCTAGACTTAACAGGAAACAATTCTAAACCATGAGTACCAAGTATTGAGAACACAGTTAGCAAGTAAGTGAGCTGGGATAGGAAGTACAAATATGGTCTGCTTCTCTCACTTTCTAGAAGATTCACTGATTATCTGATAACGGATTAATCACTGTGGATTCATGTATATTTCAAATGCCAGGCTACCACCTTGTTATCTATTTCTTTCAGGCCCTTCATCAAGTTGTCAGTTAACATTCAGGATTTACAAATTTATTTGATATCAAGTTAGTAAAATTTAATCAGTGAGGAGGAGGTGAGGGAAAAAATTATTTTTTTAGGGGGGGGTGGTTGGTAGTGGGGTTTGAACTCTGGGCCTTGAACTCTAGCCGGGGTGCTGTCCCTCAGCTCTTCACCTCAAGGTGAGTGCTCTACCACTTGAGCCACAGGGCCAATTCTGGTTTTGTGGTAGTGAATTGGAGATAAGAGTCTCATGGACTTTCCTGCTCAGGCTGGCTTTGATCTTAGCCTCTTGAATAGCTAGGATTACAGGCGTGAGCCACAGGCTCCCTGCAGAAAAGTAAATTTTTTAATCCTCCCTTCCCCAAATTCAACATCACCCAGATTCACTAGCCCCTCAGTCTACCTTTACTGCAAGCTTTACTTGTCTATACTATTTTGAAAGCATTTTTGGAAATTTTACTTCTAGTAATTAATCTAAGGAGTAATTACACAGAGTTATTTCAAGTACTCAGAATGTTTATACAACATTGCTTATAAAAACCCAAAACTGACAATTACCTAAAACCACCATAGGAGTCATATTTAGTAAATTAGAATATATGAAAGAGTGAATTGCTATGCAGGCATTTAACATTAATGTGATAAATCTATCTCTATTGAGCCAAAAAGAAAAAAATTATGTATGAAAATAGGAAGCATCATTAACTTTAAAAAATTGTATTGTTATTATAAAGGTGATGTACAGAGGGTTTACAGCTCACTGACTTAATAAAAGTACACACATAGATCTCTATTTGAACATATCAAGCAACGTGGAAAACTGTTCACCAAAATAAAAGCAGTTGCTACTTTTCAGTGATAAGCTTTCAAAGAATATTATTTATTTGTTTGTTTATTTATTTATTTATTTTGGGTTCAGTAGTGGGGCCTGAACTCTAGGCCTGGGCGCTGTCCCTTAGCTCTTCAGCTCAAGGCTAGCACTCTACCACTTGAGCCACAGCACCACTTCGGGCTTTTTTCTTTTTGCTTATGTGGTGCTGAGGAATCGAACCCAGGGCCTCATGCTTGCAAGGCAAGTGCTCTGCCACTGAGCCACCTTCCCAGCCCGTCAAAGAATTTTAAGTCCTTACATTTACCTAGATAAAAATTAAGCAATGAAGAATATATATTCACTTTACAAAAGCAATTTGCTTTTTTCTTAGAGTACTAATGATGCAGACAAAGTTGACACTAGGATTTAGTAGTTTACAGAGCTGACTGGATGTGTACCACAGCTCAGAAAAGGACTGTCACTGTGAAACACCTGGCAGAGAAGTTCAGTCATCATAGCCCTACCAGCCACGATAGAAGAGGTAGCAAGAGGCAAAAGACCACACAGAAATGAAAGAACTGGAGTCAAAGCAGGGGGTCCTCATGTGTGACCTACTTATTTACATTATGCATATCTTATTCACACTTATTCATACATATTCATAAGAATGCTTCCGAGCCTGTACAACTACTGCTGAAATATTTTCTGGGTAAAAGGCCATGATGGCATTGATTAGACTGGCAAACGGCAGCTGGTGCTTGACCAAAGGGTAGAGGACAGGAGTATAGAAAGAACAAAGTTAGAGTTTACTGCACTTATCTTTGCCAAGAAGCCACATTTTTCCAAAGAGGTATCTCCAACAGATAGAATTCGAGCTATGAAAAATGTTTAACCATTTAAAAAAATTCCAAAGGACGGGGCTGGGAAGGTGGCTCGGTGGTAGAGTGCTTGCCTTGCATGCCTGAGGCCCTGGGTTCGATTCCTCAGCACCACATAAGCAAAAAAGAAAAAAAGCCAGAAGTGGCACTGTGGCTCAAGTGGTAGAGTGCTAGCCTTGAGCTGAAGAGCTGAGGGACAGCACCCAGGCCCAGAGTTCAGGCCTCACAATTGGAACCCTCCCCCCAAAAAAAGAAATCTAATTTTGCCCAATATTGGATTATGTGACACTTGTTTACAACCAGAATATACACTGATAATCTTTGGTTTTTGTTTGTTTGTTTTTTGGGTCCAGTCAAGGGGCCTGTGACCCAAAGGGGTAGAGTACCACCACAAAAGCTCAGGGACAGTGCCAAGGCCCTGAGTTCAAGCCCCAAGACTGGTGCATATGTGTGTACACACGCATGCGTGCACGCACACACACACACACACATACACACACATACACCATGCTTCCTCTAACACCAGTATTTCTTATTATCATTTTCTATGACCTTAGGAGCATTAACACCTTGGGACTAGCTAGGTAGTGAAATTCTAGGTAAATGAGAGACACCCTCTTCTTTTGACATGTAAGAAAAAGCCACAAAGGGGAGAGGGGAGGGCTGGCACTGTCTCTGGCAATGGAAGACAGGCAGGCGGGAAGGAAAGATCTGGAAACTAGAACCTTCCGATCACCCACACCTTCACACTCCTTGCAGAGCTGGGGGTCCCTGCATGTCCTCTGCTCTCTACACTGGAGGCGGCGGCAGTGGCTGCAGACGGCTCTTTGCCATTCCCTGAGCAAGGAGAGGCTGTGGTGCCCTATGCGAACCTCGCCCCGGGGTGATGCCAATGTGGGCCGCACGACTTTCCTCTCCTCTTTATCTCCCAATAGGAGGGAGCTGACAGCTTGGCCCAGCCAGCAGAAAACCTGTGAGCCAGGCTCCACTAGACAAGCAGGCCTTCACCTCCCTGAGGACTGGGGACCTGAGAGAGCAGACACAGGCAGACATTTCCCCCACCGCAGCCAGGGCAAAGCTGCCCATGGCCTGGGCAGATGGCACCATCCCCATGGCCCTGCTCTAGCTTGTCTTCCCAACGGTCTCTCCCATCCTCTCCTTTTCCACACTGGTAGCTCACGCCTGTCTTCCTACCTACTCAGGAGGCTGAGATCTGAGGATTGTGGCTCGAAACCAGCCCAGGCAGGGAAGTCCGTGAGACTCTTATCCCCAATGAACCACAAAAAGCTAGAAGTAGAGCTGTGGCTCAAATGGTAGAGCATTACTCTTGAGCAAATCAGAGCTCAAGGGCAGCACCCAGGCCCTGAGTTCAAGCCCCATGACCTACATAAAAATAAAAATTGGAAAACAAATTGAAAAATCAAGAGAGTCTTCCCCCAGTCAGAGATTTTTACCCAATTTGAGGACCCCACCCCAGCTTCTATCTTCTCATGGGATAAAGTCCAACACAACCCACATTTTGGTCTCATCCAAAGTCCCAGCTGGGACCTCTGCTCCATCCCCTTCTCCTGCTGCTCTCCCAACACTAAGCAGGCAAAGGTGGGCATTAAATGTCCTTTGAATACCAGCTAGCTTGCAACACATAAACACATAAGTGATGTTAAACAAAATCCCTATGAACAAGGACACAGCATTAGACCATGCCTGTGGAGAATGTACACCTTGGCAGAGAAGCAGAGAGAACACTGAAATAAAAGGTGGGGTTCTGAGGCAGGCTCCAGTGGCTCATACCTATCAATTCTAGCCATTCAGAAGATTGAGATCTGAGGACCGTGGTTCAAAGCCAGCCTGGGCAGGAAAGTCTGATGGGAGTCTTTAGTTCCAATGAACCAGCAAAAAGTCAGAAGTGGAGCAGTGGTTCAAGTGGTAGAGCACTAGTCTTTAGTAAAAAAGCTCAGAAAAGCACCTAGGCTCTGAGTTCAAGCCCCAGGACCAGCACACACACAGACACACACACACCGAGACACACACACAGACACACAGACACACACACAGACACAGACACAGACACACACACACACACACACACACACACACACACACACACACACACACACACACTTCAGCCCAGGCCAAATCCTCTGTTCAGGACTTGACACAAGATAACATGAGTTTTACCCCCAGGAAGTACGGCATTTATTTAGGCACGAGAAAGCCGACTCTACTTCAGCTCCCGATGGACACGCTGACACTAGTCAGAGGGGTCCTGGGGCCTCGTCTGCATATGACTCATGGCTGACCTCCCTGAAGAGCACTAGGCCAGCGATTGCAAAGATACCAGAGTAACACGTGTAGCCACAGAGGCGATACTCAGGAGTGGGGAGCCTCACGGGAGGGTGGCTGAACCAGTCAGACACTAGGGAGAGAGCTCCAACCAAGAGCCAGCCCAAAGGTCACCTCCATGGAGAACCAGCAGACAAACTTCCTTGGAGGAAGTCTGAGGACATGGAGAACGTTCCAGATGAGCATCTGCGACTCCCTGACTTACATGTTCTGCCAAGATCTCAGAATAGATTACCCCCCCCCATTAAAATGGAGGCACCTGGCAGCTCACACCTGTCATTCCAGCTACTCAGGAGGCTGAGAGCTGAGGATCGAGGTTTGAAACCAGCCTGGGCAGGAAAGTCCATGAGACTCTGATCTCCAGTGAACCACCAAAGGCCAGAAGTAGAATTGTGGCTCAAGTGGTAGAGCACCAGCCTTCAGCAAAAATAGCGCAGGGAAAGCGCCCAGACCCTGAGTTCAAAGCCCAGGACAAGCACAATAAATTTAAAAATGCGACAATGAACTTGATACATGGCTCAAATGGTAGAGTACCTTTACTCCACTTAATTAATTACTAATTTATTAAAGTATCACTTTAATAAACTGACTTTTTAGAGACAGGAAGCATAGCTCAAGTAGTAGAGTGTCAGCCAGGAGAGAAAAATCTGAGCATGAGCAAAGGAGGTCCTGAGTTCAAGCCCCAGTACTATCACACACACACACACACACACTCACACTCACACACACACACACACACACACACACACACACACACACACACACACACACACACACCAATTGACTTTTGGTTGTTAAAATTATTATTAGAGAAGGATAAGATGACATCTAATACTAGTACCCAGACAATCATGCAAAATGTCAAACTGTGTTGAATGCAAAGGAATAAAGAATGATATTCTGGGGCAAATACAGGCACACTGTCTCCAAGGAAGGAAAAGAAGAAGGGGAGGGAAGAGAGGAGAGAGGGAGAGGGGGAAGGGGAGAGGGAAGGGGAACAGAAGGGGAGGGAAAAGGAGGGAAAGGAAGGGAAGGGGAAGAGGGGAGAGGAAAAGGAAGGGGAGGGGAGCGGAGGGGAGGGGATGATGACATACTATCAGGGACCCATCTGCCCCTTCCTCTAGGTTGAAATTCAAAAATGTTCCCAGCAAAAGAACAGAGTCTTGTTCAGTCTGGATGGGGGGCAGGCTGGGGGGGAGGGGTTGCTACACGGCGCCCAGGCTGATTGTGCTCTGCATTTGCAGGGCAGTCCCAGTCCCCCACCACACCCAAATAGCACTGCCCCACACGCATGACCCCGTAGATCCTGCTCTCTTTGGATGCCAGCCACTGACCCCCCAACCCGGCTGGCAGGGGAGGCTGCGGACGGAGGGGCCACATCCTCTAAATAAACAGACACCCAGGGGTCCCACAGGTTCTCAAGAAGTATTGAGCTCATCCACTGGCCAAAGAACCCACATGCTTCTAAGAGACATCGGGAGAGACAAGACATGAAATGTATCCAAGATGCCGCCAAAGCTGCTGGCTGCATCGGAGAAATCTCAAAACAAAATACATTCATAATACAGCAGGTGTATTATATACACCAGGTATAATACATCAGGTACTAGTGGCTCACACCTGTCATCCCAGTGACTCAGGAGGCTGAGATCTGAGGATCATGGCTCAAAGCCAGCCTGGGAAGGAAAGTCTGTGCAACTCTGATCTCCAATGAACCACTAGAAAACCAGAAGTGGTGCTGTGGCTCAAGTGGTACAGCACCAGCCTTGAACTCACCACACAATTCTGTACTGCCACCTACACACTTGGGAGACCTCAGCCTATTATGATCATGGGTGAGCAAGGAAGCCATTCCATCCCATGGATTTTCAGACAATGATCATAAACCTGTCCCTTAGCTCTTTTGCTAGAGACCTAGTGCTGTACCACTTGAGCCCAGCTCCATTTCTGATTTTCTAGTGGTTCATTGGAAATAAGAGTCTCGAGGATTTTTATGCCTCTGCTGGTTTTGAACCTCAATCCTCAAATTTCAGAGAAACTGGGGTTCCAGGCATGAGCAATAGGCACCTGGATTCTCCTGAATTTTTTACCCTAGCTGATCTAGAAACTCCATCCTCCCAATCTCTGCCTCAGGTGTAGCTAGAATGATAGGAGAAAGTGACAACACCTGGCTTCACATCCTTTCTGGAAAGCTCCTTTAAAAACAACAATGATTAAAAAACCCATCACTGAAACAGCACTCCCGCCGGCCATTCTTGAGTAGGGAGAATCACAGTCAATCTCCACATAGAGTCCGAATACACAGACAGAATGCAGGCAGAGACAGGCGCAGGAGAGTAGACGGTCTCCCAGATGCACAGGGGGGCGCTGGGGACATATGTACAGCAGGAAAGGGGAAGGTGGAGAGGACAGCGGCCAGAACTCAGCCTTGTGGGAAACAGGATCACCACGTGCGGGGCAATTTCCCGCCCTCTTGTCCTCCACAAAGTACATCAAAACCTGGAAATGGGCTATTTTGCAGGAATTCTAGTCATTCATTCGAACCAAATCAGCCTTGTGTGATGTGCGAAGAGACAAGGCTCTAGAAGGGCACTTTGGGGGACGTCCCAAAGCCAGTGCGGATAAGGAGTTCCTTCACTTACAATGTAAACCGTGCCTTACACCCCCAGCAGGCCACACACCAGGAGCTCAACTCTCAGGAGACCTACTCGGAAACCTGGCTGGTATCAGTGCCACCCCAAGTTCTGCAGCCCCTGTCTCTGTGCCTCTGAAGGGCAGCGAGAATCACACAAGGCCAGTCTCCTGAGGCCTCCACGTATGAACCTGACACAGAATGCCAAGGGCCAGCCACGAGCCTCCAAGGACATCTATCCCATCAGCACCGTAGCTGCCGGAAGTCACCACCAGCAGAGACCAGTCACAAGTACCAATGGGAGACTATCCTAGTCAGATTCACACCAAAGGCCTGTAGAGCTTTCACCCCACCCTTTATTTTTTTATTTTTTCAAAAACATTAATGATCTCAAGTTCCCTATGTCTAGAAACCTACTTGTGTTTTCCCTTAAGTGCTCTCATCTTGCTTTCTGTAAATAAATGTGGATTCACCAGCAAAACAGACTCCAGGAGAAGGTTCTTGAAAGGATCGTGTGTATTTCAGAAGTAACCTTCTTGGGTTTTTCTTCTTGAAACCAAAGCACCTTTGTAAATAGGCACAGAATAAATTTTAAAAGAAAACAGCTGGGCGCCAATGGCTCATGCCTGTGATCCTAGCTACTCAGAAGGCTGAGGTCTGAGGATCATCGTTCGAAGCCAGCATGAGCAAGAAAGTCCCTGTGAGACTCTTATCTCCAATGAACCACTCGAAAACCAGAAGTGGCGCTGTGGCTCAAGTGGTAGAGTGCTAGCCTTGAGCACAAGGAGGCTCAGGGACAGCGCCCAGGCCCTGAGTTCAAGTCCCATGACCAACTAAATAAATAAGAGGTCGGGAAGATTAAGGAAGTAAGATCGTGTTTGTTCCAGAAAACGGAAGGACAGAGAGAGGACCTGGGATGACGAAGGGGTGAAAAACCCTCATAAGACCTGACCCCAAAACCACTTAGGAAAAATGCTAGGAACAGAGATGAGGACAGGAGTTCGAGGACAGACATGCTCAGAGCTTATTTCTAGCTGAGGAGAACAATCAAGAATTGCAGCGGACACCCCCTTTGGGATGCAACTAGAGGAGAGAAGAGCTTTGAAATGGAGTTGGAGGAATTTGGGGAAACAGCATCCACACAGAAGGATGAAGCTAGATGAAGACCGAATGACCAACACAGGTGCAATTGGTTCAGCCCTCCTCCTACATGACTACAGCTAGACCGGCAAGGCCTTCCCTCCCTTCAAGTCTAGTCTCCGTCTCACTCCAGTAGATTCTACGTGCCCCTCCCTATGATAGGGCACCTGCGGCCCAGAACCCTAGGTAGGCCAAAGTGGAATTGTTCTCAAGTCATTTCCAGCAGAGGTGGGTGCAAATCAAACAAATAATGACCCTTGAGTTTCATCAACAATTCCTGGAGTTTCTAACAAGGAGAAACACACACACACAAGCAAGGCTCCCATTCTGACACTCCAGAGGCACACCTGGCCTGCCTGGTAGGAACTCCCAGCCATGGTCACTCAGTCTGTCTGTGATCACTGCCCCTGCCTAGGTGGAGCCCACCAGCCAAGGTCTGAAAACACAGATCCATGAGGCGTGACTTGATTTCCCTGAATATTGTAGAACCTACCACACACACCCGAAAACCCAGATTACACTCACTACCACTCCTCCCCAACCCACCTCCACCAACAGGCATCCAGAAGAAAAATAGCAGAAAAGAAATAGGTAAATAAATGAATGCACTGGGCTTTGTTCAGGAACACAGATCCATAAATCTTGATCTTGATTGGCTTTTTTTTCTTTTTCCTACCTCTGTACATCTGGGTTCCCATTTATTTTAAAACACAGAAAGGAGGAAGCCAAAAAAGGTGGTTGTGCAAAAACGACGAAGCCAGCCAGGCTAACCATCAGTGATTATAGCCACAGTCAGGTGAGCAAAGGTGTCTCTTAAGGCTTCCTCCTCCTCCTCCTTGCTCTTCCTCCTCCTCATTCCTCCTTCTCTTTTTCTTTTTCTCCTCCTCTTCCTCTCCTGCTCCTTATTCTTCCTCCTCACTCTTCCTCCTTCCCCTCTTTACTCTTCCACCAACCTCTATTTTGACATCCGCATGACCTGATGGGGCCCCAGAAGACGGGAGGAGGGAAGTGCTTTTATCTCCAATGAGCCGGCAGAGAGGTGGGAAGTAGAGCTGTGGCTCTAGTTCAAGGCCAAGGAAGCTCTCACCTACAACTCTCTCCCACCCCCCTACAACACCCGGAAGTCCAGTGAAGGATTCTGACCACCATGTCCACCTCCCACCCCCAGCCAGGCCTGACATCTATAGATCCACCTTGGCCTCTCCTCAGTTCCCCTCTTGCTCTGGCCTCAAAGGCATAGTCTTGTGCCTCTACCTCCAGGCGCTGCCCTTCAGAGACCCCTAAAAATTCATCCCCAACAGTTCCAGCCCCAGAGTACCACATCTGGCCTTCAGGCTAAAGGCCAGGTATGAGAGCTTGCACCTGTAATCCCAGCTATGCCAAAGGTATGCATGGGAAGATCACCATCTGAGGTCCCCTACCTGAATAAAAGCAGCTAAAGTGAAAAGGGCTGGGTGCCCAGCTAGTGGAGGAAAGCACCCACCCATTGAGTGAGTGAGAGAAAGAGAGAGCTAGAGAGGGGGGGGAGAGCAAGTGAGCACATCTTCAGCTGAGCCTCGCTTCGTGTTTGTGAATTGTCTTTCCGAATGCAAACCACAGCGTGGAGATTCGAAGGTGAAAAATCAATTTGGGGGCGGCATCTGTCCAAACCACAACCCCAGGGGCTGGGTGCTTCCGTGCGTGGGGTCTGCCCCCGCCCCTTCCTCTGTCCACATTGAGGAAGGAAGTGCTACAGGATTGGGACACGCCCAGAGGTTGTCCTGGGCACCCCCCTTCTGTCCAATCCCCCCCACACCCCTCACCCGGCCTGCTCTGCACCCCCAGTGAAAGTGGCCAGTGTGTGCACGGCACGGCCTTCACCACTCCAGAAACACAGGGGCCCAGGCCAGCCCCTCGCTGTGAACAGCCAGGCCTGGGCCCCCATCCAACTCTGTCTTGGCCGAGAGTCAACCAGCAGCTTCCCTTTCTTCCTCCTGGCCAGCAAGAAAGCCAGTGGCCAGGGAGGAAGCTTGCTTCGTGTGTCCTTCACTAGCCCCTCAGCTGGACAGCTCTGGTGCGGCTAGATCAGGGAGCCGGCCCCCTTCCCGCTGGCCAGAGAATGCATGCACGTGCCCCTCGTTATGTGTCTCCCTGAGTGGGGGTGCAGAACACGGAGGGCTGGGCCCTCCACCAGCTCCTTCTCCCTGTGTCCTTCCTCCTCCTCCTGAAACCACTCTCTCCTCCTTTCCTGCAATTCATCCTTCAGGGGGAAACTGAAATATGGGTGGGGAACATGTGGCTCTGGCCTGTCACCTGAGGAGCTCAGAAGGCTGAGACAGGAGGATCGTGGGTCAAAGCCAGCCTAGATAGAAAAACTCTGTGAGACTCTTATCTCCAAGGCACCAGCAAAAAGCCAGAAGTGAGGCTGTGGCTCAAATGATAAAGCACTAGCCTTGAGCAAAAGACAGTATCCAGGTCCTGAGTTCAAGCCCCAGGATCTGCATCAGAAAACAACCAACAACAACAAAGGAAGGGGAGGCACAGAAATGAGGCGACAGAGGGTGAACAAAGGCAGCCGTGGTCCTCAGTGGACACCACGTGGAGAATGAACTCTACCACTCCTGGATGGGGACGGGAGGAAGAAACTGGGGGAGAGAGCGAGGGAAGAGAAGACATGGTCCACAGAAAAACGAGCTCACAACCCAACTGATGTAACTGTCACCCTTCTGCACGTCATCTTTATCATCACAATAAAAAATCAATTGTGGGCTGGGAAGGAGGCTCAGTGGTAGAGTTCTTGCCTTGCATGCCTGAGGCCCTAGGTTCAATTCCTCAGCACCACATAAGCAAAAAAGCTGGAAGTGGCGCTGTGGCTCAAGTGGTAGAGTGCTAACCTTGAGCTGAAGAACTGAGGGACAGTGCCCAGGCCCAGAATTCAGGCCCCAACCAGCAAAAAAAAAAAAAAATTAATTGTAATATGGACTATCCCTCTCTCCCCACACACTCTTCCTGAGATATCTCACCCGGCCCTGAGATGGTCTCCAAGCACTCTGTTCCCACAGTGCTAGAAGGCAGAGAACAGAGTCCAGCCCCAGTGGTCACCCCATGTTTGGCAAATCTGTCTGTAGCAGGTATTTATTGAATAGTTGAATAGAGAAATCACACACACACACACACACACACACACACACACACTTAGAAAAGACAGAAGTTGGGCACCAGTGGCTCACACCTGCAATACCAGCCACTCAGGAGGCTGAGATCTGAGGGTCAATATTCAAAGCCAGCCTAGGCCAGGAAGGTCTGTGAGACCAAAAAGCAAGAGGTGGAGGTGTGACTCAAGAGGCAGAGCCGCCAGCATTGAGCAAAATCAAAATTAATTAATTAATTAAAAATTAAAAAAAACTCAGGGGCAGCGCTCAAGCCCCACAACTGGCACCAAAAAAAAAAAATCTAATTAACTAAAAGAAGACAATGTGAAAGAGAAGAGATGCCAAGATATCAGATAAGATCAATTACAAAGGGGGGGACCCAAAGAAAGAATAAGAAAGCAAATCACCCATTAAAAGAAGACCCACTGGACATGGGTACTGAGGAGCCGCCAGCCCTGAGGCAAATCAACCTGGAGACCCTGGGCCTCACTTTCCCCCATCTCTTAAATGAGAAGCCGGCAGTGGACATCTTTCTAGCAGGTCAGAGCTGGACGTTTCCGGTTTCCTCTAATCCACCAGACCAGACAACCCCTGCCCCCAGCTTCATTAACTCATTCATTCCTTCACTTAGTCCACACGTGTGTATTTCATTAGGTGCTACTAGTCACTCAACAATGTTAAATACAAGTGCTGAATTGAAATCTCTCTCCGCGCCCTGGAGAAGTTCACATACTTCCCGTTCTCCAGCAGGGTGCGTGAAGAGAATTTCGGGGCACCAAGTACACCCAAAATCCTGAGCAGGTGCCGGTAGCTTCGAGAAGGCCCAGAGAAAGGCCACAAGGCCACTAACCTGGGAGGAGCATGGACATCCAACCACGAGCACGCCCTTCCAGCTCATACCACCACTCTCCCATTCCTGCCCCCAGGGGCTGAGGCACCCAATGGGTTTTGTGCCACCGCCAGGGCCTGGGCAGGCCCTGAAGCCCACCCCTCTCTGGACTGCCTGCTGCTGGCCCAGCCCCGGCATCCTGGAAGAGGACATCAATCCCACCACTAATCTCCTGTCTCTGGAGAATCCCTTGTGGTTGAAAGAGGAGATCCACTCTAATAAAATGTGAACAACTCATTAGACCCATAACTCCCCTTTTGATCTCTATTTACAGAGAGGGTAGGGGAGGGGGGTGGAGGGACTCCACGAGGATGGGGCTGTGCACACCCAATGGCAGAGAAGGGAAAATGGGAGTCAACTGTGAGGAAGAGCTTTCTAGAATTGTCAGGGAAGCTTGGAGGATGGGGCTGAAAAACAAAACAAAACAGAAGAGCCTTGCCTGGCCAAGACCATCCACACCCCACCCCCTTGGGTCAACCTTTATCTTTGTAGTTCAAAAGAGGAACTGCAGGGGGGGGAAGGAGGCATGTCTCCGTTGATAGAGTGCCAGCCAATAGGGTCAGGGACCAAGTTCAAATTCAAAATGGAAAAAGGAAAGAGAAGCACACTAGCTTGGAACCACCAAACCCAACCACACACAGCCACAGAGGCGTGTCTCCGTTGATAGATTGCCAGCCAATAGGGTCAGGGACCAAGTTCAAAACGGAAAAAGGAAAGAAAAGCACACTAGCTTGGAACCACCATGCCCAACCACACATAGCCACAGAGGCGTGAACCACACATAGCCACAGAGGCGTGTCTCCGTTGATAGAGTGCCAGCCAATAGGGTCAGGGACCAAGTTCAAGTTCAAAACGGAAAAAGGAAAGAGAAGCACACTAGCTTGGAACCACCACGCCCAACCACACACAGTCAAACGGCCAGTTCTCCCTGCCCCTTCCTCACACCCTGCCTCAGACAACTGAAGGGACGTCAGCCCACAGAGGGGAGCACAGATGTCATTGTCAGTTGATTCTTGAACAGCGAAACATAAAATGCCATCATCATCTTCCCTGTCCTCTCCCGCCCCATCCTCAAATCCAGCAGAGATGAGAAGGATCTGGAAAGATGTCTTATGATGTAAAAAACATGCTGAGAGCCAGATCCACTCAGCCTGCTTCTCCCTGCTGAAGATCACTTCCTCCATCTGCTGATTTCAGCCCCGGTGCTGTTCCCTACCTGGCCTCCCCTGCACCAGGCCCTACCCATGGGGGCCATGAGGCCAAAAGCCAAGAGGACAGGGAAGAATCTGCTGCCATCTTTCTAGATGCAAGGTCCTACAGTTCCCTCCGCCTCCAGTAGGAGCCGCTCTTCTCAACCAGACTAAATAAAAGAAGGAGGAGAAAGAAGCCAGGCACCAGCAGCTCACACCTGTCATCCAAGCTACTGAGATCTGAGGATAGAGGTTCAAAGCCAGCCCGGGTGGGAAAGTCTGTGAGTCTCTTGTCTCCAGTAAATTACTGGGAAAAGGTTGGAGGTAGTGGTGCTGTGGTTCAAGTGGTAGAGCACTCACCTTGAGCTCAAGCCCGCAGTGACAGCACCCAGGCACAGAGCTCAAGCCCCACAACAGCCAAAAAAAGCAACTGGTGTGCAGAGGGGGTGATTTTTCGAGAGGGATTTTTCTCCTCCCTTCCCTATCCTGCCATTTATCCTCACTTACTCCTCTGCCTGCTGCATCACCCCTAAGAAAAAAATCACCCAGTAGCAGAGGCAGACTTTCAGACAAGACAGGCTTCCTAGAGCCAAGGCCAATGAGTGAGAAGAGGAGGCAGGCCGGAGCCCATGGGCCACCATCTCCATGCAGGGACCCCAGCCCGGCAACCCAGAAACACGGCCCCCAGGGGGGCTGGGACTCCTCGCTTCACAGCACCACTGACCCTTCCTGGGAAGTCTTGGTTTCCTATTAATTTCTTGTCTTAATTGCATACCATGCGTGCTCCTCATTGCTGTTGCTATTAAAACTACTTTTGCTCCCACCAGCAACCTCGTCATGCATGACAGGGGGGAGGGGGCAGGAGGAGACAAAAAGCCAACCCAACTGGCAATTCATGCAGCCAGGAGGAGAGGAGAACAAAGGCTCCCCCCTCACCCCGACCCCTCGTCTTGGGGGTCCCCCCCACCCCACAAAGGCCCACCTGTGGCCACTCCCCCAAAGGCCTTGGCCAGTCGGAACCCCTCACCCCCACTCGGGTCCTGCCCCTCCACATTCTCCTCATGCCCTTTCTCTTCTCTTCCTCTGCACCCACCTTCTGTCACCCCTCCCTCCCCATTGCTGGTGGGTCCTGGGGTCCACACATGACAGCTGGAAACCTGGCTTTGTCCTACTGGGTGAGTGGGGAGGGACGGGGGCTGAGACCCTGCCATCGCCCCAACCCACTCCACGCCAATCACTGGGAGACCCAAAGGTACTCACCTGCGAACTCTACCTGCAATCATGGCCCACCCCACCCCTGCCTCTGAGCTATTCTGAAGAAAGATGAAGAGTTCTCCCAGCCCACCTCCTTCCTGGAGCAAGCAGGTGGAGAAGCCAGCTGAGGGACCTCCAAAGTGAGCAAGCACCTCGAGGATGTGTGGAGGCGGTGGGACTCGAACCTCTCACTCTGAGACACCTCGGGCACAGACTGGAGTCTCACACACACTCTGAAACAAGAGGAGATGACTGGGCATCTGGCTGACATCCATCCGCCCTTTCTGGCCAATTCTTTTTTTTTTTTTTTAATAATCATCTACTACAGGGCAGAGGGACGAGCGCCTTCCGTTGACTCTCCATCTCAATGGTTCCAAAGCATTGCTGATTCGCTTTTTTAAGACCAGAGATGGGAAAATAAGTAACACACATAAAGAAAGGGATGAGATATCGGGAAAGCATTATTGATGATTCTGCTCTAGATTCCTTCCAGACCTTGATCCCAAGCTCAGGCTGGTGTGTACCTGTTCCCTGAGTTTGCAGCTGTCTGTTGAGTGAGGCAGGAAGGTGGGCCCTGGAAGATCAGAAGCTCCAGCTGTTGCCACCCCTAGCTGGGTCGTGATCCCATCTTGTTTTTCCCTCAAGAGTTACCTTGGCTTGCCCAAGTGGCTCATAGAAGAATCATTTCACTAAGTCTTTCTTCAGCTCTCCTCCCCCGCCCCCACACACACATGCACACACACATTAAGATGCTGCCTAACCGACATTTTGCCATATTGTGAAAATGGATGAAAGGGGAAGGTGGGGGAAATGGAAGTATCCATGCGATTTTCAGGGCTGGTAAGACACACACACACACACACACACCACACACGCACGTACGTGCGGGGTCAGTACCATCCCTTTGTTCAGCACAAAAGCTCTCTCACGTGTGGACTCCCTTCCCACACACCCTGCATTTTGAACTCAGGGAGAGAGCCATTTGCAACTGAGGAGCTCCAGCAGTTTGCCCCCAAAAAATAGGGAGGGAAGGGGGAGGTGGGAGGAATGTGTGGGTATAAATAGATGTGTAGACACAGGAGAAATTTACAGCTCAGAGAGAGAACACATGGTGTGGAGGATGATTGAAAAACATAAAGAAATAAAGAAATCTCCCCCCCCCCACACACACAAATCCAAATGAAAAAGCAGATTACAGACACAGTCCCTCCTTGCCCAGCTCAGGATTTTAAGGTCTCCCTCAGCGACCCCCTAGGGGGGGTGGAACCTGGCAATCCTGCCTCTCCAGCCAGCCTGGACCCCTGGGCGACCTGGCCTCCAGGGATGGGAGGCAGCACGGGACCAGCAGTCTGCCCTCGAGATGGCCGCAGTGACCCTTGCTGTAATCCTCTCTCCTGATTTTTAATGTAAGGGTGCAGATCATTAGGATGGGGTGGAAAGATGGAGCCAGGAGATAGGGGGGTGGGGGTGGGGGTGGAGACATTAGGCAGAAGGGGAGAAGTGGGGGGGGTTGGAATCTAGATAGCTGGAGCACATGGGCTGGGGAGGAGGCTCAGTCGTAGAGCGCTTGCCTTGCATGCATGAGGCCCTGGGTTCGATTCCCCAGCACCACATAAGCAAAAAGAAAAAAGCCGGAAGTGGCGCTGTGGATCAAGTGGTAGAGCGCTAGCCTTGAGCTTAAAAAGCTGAGGGACAGTGCCCAGGCCCAGAGTTCAGGCCCCACGACCGGACCCCCCCCCCAAAAAAAAGAAAAAAGAATAGATAGCTGGAGCTCTTGGCGAAGACAATGGCATTTAACTAGAAAATCATCATTCACCCAGACGCCTACCCACCCTCCCACCTGCCCCCTGCCAGGATCCCCCAATAAAACCTGTTTGATGATGGAGGGGAAAGAGGCCGCCTTCTTTGTTAGAAGTCTTCCCCCCCCCCAAAAAAAAGCATTATTTTTCAGATCCGTTTTTTGGGGTGAGAGACCCAAAAATAAATGAATAAAGAATCACTTGAAGGGAATGAATAGTAGAGACCCCTTTTGTGTGTGTGTGTGTGGTCCGGGAAGGGGACAGGGGTGCGGGGAGCCCCTTGAGCCCTGTGAGGAGTGGGGGGGGGCACGGCCGGCGCGGGGCTCACCTGTATGGGTAAGAGCCGAACCTGTAGCCCGGCCGGTCAGGGCAGCGGCCAGCATTGGTGGGTGGCTCAGGCCTGGGGTGCTGCCTGTCATATCCACTTGGGAGGGAGCCAGGGAGCTTGCATGGAAATCTGGCCCTGGGGTCCGAGGGCACGGTGGGGCGGCCCCAGCATGGGTGGCGGGGTGGCGGGCCGGTGGGCTGGCGGGCAGTCCAGTGGGTCGGTCGGTGGGTGGCCCCGGTTCCCCCCTCCAGTGGCCCGAGGGTGGGGCTCCTACTGTCGGTGGGGCTCCGCGCCTGGCTCTTCTTCCTGACCCTCCTCTTCCTCACAGAGGCTCAGCAGTGGAAGCTTGGGGTGGAGCAGCAGGGAGCCAGCTGTGTCCCCCTGGCGGCGGTGGAGCATGGCGCCGCCGCCCCTTCCTAGGGGGGGGGAAGAGAGAGAGAAAGAGGGTCAGTGTGGAGGGGGGCGTGCTCCAGGAGACATCCCAAGTGGGTAGCAGTGGAGGGGGAGAACCGCACCCCGAGTGCGTGTGTGTGTGTAAGGGGGGGCGCAGGGCAGCGCCGGGACGGGCGACCCGAGGGGGTCGGGGGGCGGGGGGGGGGGGGGGAGGCGCGCACACGGGCACGCGCGGGCCAGCACCGGCAGTCACTCACACTGGCTTCGGCTGATGCGGCCGAAGCCCCGGGCTGTGGGGGCTGACAGGTAGGGGGCACCCGGATCATGGCTGCGCTGGCGGCTGCGGCGGTGGCGGCGGCGGGGCCTCCTCCTCCTCCTCTCATTCCTCCTTTATCTCCTTCCTCCTCTCCTTCCTCCTTTTCCTCCTTCCTCCTCTTCTTCCTCCTCTCCTTCCTCCTCCTCCTACCCTGGCTTGTGCAGACAGCTCTGCAGGTGCCCGTGCCACAACCGGGGCTCCGCTCGCAGGCCTGTGCTGGCTCACACACGCTCAGCCCCGCAGGCCCCCGCCGTGCTCCCGCCCCCCCCCCCCCGCGCGCGCTGCCGCTGCCATTCCCCCCGCCCTTACACATATGCGCACTGCCCGCTGTCCCCTGCGCACGCCCCCACCACCATCCCCCTTGCGCACTGTCCCGCCCCTTCTGCACGCACGCGTCCTCAGGGGCTTCACCTGCCATGCCAGCCCCGTGCAGGACCCGGGAGAAGGGAGGGATCCCCAGGGCCCAGGGGGATCCCCAGGGCCCAGCCCCGGCCCCGCCCCCGAAACCCGCAGAGAACCACAACAAGCCCCCCGGGATCCCCTCGACCCCCAAAACCCGCAGAGATCGACAGCGAGGTCCCCGCAGCCCAGCCCCGCCCCCCGCAGGCCCGACCCTGGGCGCTCACCGCGGCTCCGTGCGCGCGGGCGGGGGTTGGGGTCAAGGGTCGGGCCGCCTCCCTCCCGTGGCAGGTTTACCTCAGTTGGTTGATTGGCGTCTGGAGCACTCTGGGAGGAACCGGGCGGCGCGGCAGCACCCCAGGACCGCACAGGAGGCCGGGCCATGGCTGGATTTGGGGTTCACACCCCCGAGGCTGCACACACAGCACACGCAGGCGCGTGCCCCACCAGCGGGCCTGCACCCCCGCCTCTGCCCTGCGGGATCGCGAGCACCCTAGCTGGGGGCGGCGGCCCACATCAAGCGCCAGGCACTGGGTCGAACTGGGGGATACCCGAGGCCAAACCCCAGTTGGCGGAGCCTCCTGCTGGCCGCTGAGGCGATGAAGGGGCCCAGGCCGTGGGCGGGGCTGCCCCTGGGTGCCTCTGATTGGCTAAACTCCTCCGTGGGGGCCTCTGATAGGTTGAGAGGTATGATTGACAGGCGGTAATTTGCATACGGTGGCCTTGGCCAGGTGGCCAGGCGCATGCTAGGCTTGGTTCCAGCCTTTTAGGAGCCTAGGCGCAGCCGAGGGCCACCGCCATCTCCCCTGGAACCCGTATCAGAGCCCAGGCTGGGAAGTCTGCGGGGTTCTCCAGAGTTCCAGCTAACCAGCACAAAACCCGGAGTGGAGCTGTGGTTCAAGCGGTGCAGCGCCAGCCTCAAGGGGAAAGTGCAGCCTGCAGGCCCAAAATTCAAGGCCCGGAGTTTGATCCCTGGGAAGGTGCAGACTGAGATAAGTGCAAGCAGGATGGGGGGTCCAGGGCACCCCGCAGTCCCCAGCCTCCCCGACACTCGAGCTGGAATCACACCTGTCACGCCTGTTCACACGGTTCACAGTTCACACCCGCTCGTTCGCGTGCAGACCGTCTGTCTCGGGTGGGTGCTCTGTCGCCAAGCCAGGCCCCGGCCCACTTTGCACCGGCTTCCTGTGCAGGACCTAGCAGGACTGCGGCCCGCTGGTTCTAGACTTCTCCTTAAAATCGGAATGGCAACCCGGCTTTGTCCACAGGGGACTATGTCCAGCCGATTTTGCTGCCCCTTGCTGGGCCTCCAGACTCCGGCCTCCAGATCTCAGCGAGGACTCCAGACATGATCCTCCAGATCTCAGCCTCCTGTGTAACTAGGATGACAGGTGTGAGCCACTGACACCCGGCTACTTTTACACATTTTTACAAACAACTTGGCCTCTGTGAACCACAGACCTTTCATTAAAACTATATCAGGAGCCAGGCAGCTTTTTCAAATCTGAAACGCCATTCCTTGATGTGACAAATTATGATGTCCTGGCACACCTCCTCACCACCCCAAAGGAAAGTGCGTTCTAATGAGACAAGGGGTCTGACTGTATTCCCCAGCAATGCTTATTGAGAAAAACAAATTCTCACCGAGGACTGAGAGAGAGGCAATGCCAGATACATACATACATACATACATACATACATACATACATACATACATACATACATACATACATACATGCATGCATGCATGCATGCAATACAGAGTGCCTCTTTCTGTATGTCTATAATGTATATGCATATACGTTAGCTTGTATTAGTATTACAGGTGTTTCATTGTACATTTCCACACAGATTATCAATATATTGCAGTCCCACCCCTTCTAGCACTCTTTCTCCCCTTCCCAGAACAATTTCAACAGGTTTTTTCCTTCCACTTTCACAGTTGCCAGCAATCTACTTTAATCCATTTATCTATCCCACAGCTTCACATCCAGAAAGAGCAAGGAGATGAACAGGGCAATTGTGACTTGTTCTTGTACCAGAAAGTCTTTCTCTCTCTGGGGCAAGCTACCAACAACCTAAGTCTCTAAGGAGCTGATTCGAGCTTCATAAATAACATCTCACTAAACCCGTTTCCAGTTCAACTTGCGCTTGCATTCAGCTTCATCTCCAGAGTGCTCAGCATCACTTTCAAAATACCCAGCCAAAGGGGCTGGGGGTAGGGTGGGGGTGGAGAAGGGGACAGGGAAAACTAGGTTGAGATCACCAAGGATCATGATTAAAATATCCTTGGGCCAGGCACTGGTGTCTCATGCCTGTCATCTCAACTACTCAGGAGGCTGAGATCTGAGGATTGGCTGTTCAAAGCCAGCCCGGGCAGGAAAGTCCATGAGATTCTGATCTCCAATGAACCACCAGAAACCAGAAGTGGAGTTGTGGTTCAAGTGGTAGAGCACCAGCCTTGGGTGAAAAAGCTCAAAGACAGTACCCAGGCCCTGAGTTCAAGCCTCAGGACCAGCATATACACCAAATATACATAAATGTATAAGCAAAAATCAATAATGACCATTATTGACCATGATTCATTATATAAATCATTACTCCCTTGGGATGCCCCACATAGTGAACAATGGAAACAAAAGGTTTTTCATGCAAGTCATAAATGCTGAAGGAATGACAGGAGAAAATTGCTAATTTCCAACCTCACGTGTAATAATTATCAGTGAATGCTAGTAAATGCTTTTCCGATGATAGCCGTAGGCAAGGCACAGTTACTTGTGTCTGAGTCGCTTTCTTTTGTTCCTTCTGGATTAGCATAAATTAATTGCACATAGGGATTTTATTGTCATATTTACATCTATGTGTCTAGTGTACTAACATCAAATTGCCTGAGCTTTTTTCATTCAAGGTTGCCACTCTACCACTTGAGCCACAGCTCCACTTTGGGTTTTGTTGGTAGTTCCTTGGAGATAAGAGTCTCCCGGACTTTTCCTGCCCAGGCTGGCTTTCAACTGTGATCCTCAGATCTCAGCTTCCTGAGTCTCTGGGATGACAGGTATGTAACTTTTTTAAAATTCAATCATAATAAAAGGCTAAAAGGACCCGAGTTCAATTCCCTGTACAAGCACAAAAAAATTAAAAATTTTAATTTTCCCAGTGTATAAGAATGTGGGGCTTTCTGACAGTGGATATTTCTGTGTGTCTTTAGAGATTTTTTTCATTGTGGTTTTCATTTCACTTTCTGGAACGTTTTTGGTTTTAGAGGATGCTGCTACACTCCTGGGAAGAGATTTTCCTTGGCTCCTTGTCCTGTGCCCCCTTTATCTGGGTTTGAGTCTGCACTAGCACTGTCAAGCTGAACGTAGCCCATCCTTCCTCCTGAACATGTTTATTTAGCATGGTGTTATTGAAATTTTCTGAAGGCCTGGTAAAATTTGCTATTGACACCAGCTGGCACTGGGGTGGCACTGTAGGAAGATTTTTAATTACTAATTCAACCTCTATATATTTCAGACCTATTTAGACTTCTATTTCTTCTTGGGAATTTTTTTTTGAGAATTTGTATCCTTCTGGAATATTAACTATTTCACCTAACTTGCCTAATTTGTTGCATTAAATAAAAATAGCTCTGAATAGTGCCAGATGCTGGTGGCTCACACCTGTCATCCTAGCTACTCAGGACACTGAGATCTGAGGATCGTGGTTGGAAGCCAGCTCAGGCAGGAAAGTCCGTGAAACTCTGATCTCCAATGAACCACCAAGAAAAGTTGGAACTGGAGGTGTGGCTCAAGTGATAGAGCACCAGCCTTGAACCAAAGAACTTCAAGGACAGCACCCAGGCCCTGAGTTCAAGCCCCAGGACTGGCATCAAAGAGAAAGGGGTGAGAGGGAACAGAGAGAGAGAAAAGGAAGGAAGGGAAAAAAAAGACAGACATGGGAAATCCACTTGGGTCTTTGTGAGAATGATAGACAAAGTTTTGACCTAACTAAGCATTGTTCAATTGTGCCAAGATGTGGAGCACAATTTAGTGGCCCTCCTGTGGTCATTCAAGGCCTGTGGCTTTTGTGTCTCAAGTACTAGGATGTTCCCTGATGCAGTGCAGTTCAAACAGCCACAAACCAGCCAATAAGCCCCAATGCAAGGCAAGACAAGGCCTCTTAGAATCCTTCCCTGGGCTGATGGAACCCACTAGTAAAGGGCTGCTTGTCCTTCACAGGGCTGGGGGGGGGTCTGTCTGTCCCCTGTCCTCTTGTCTCTGAGGGTGGGGCCAGCTCATGTCGATCCTGAAAAGGCCCAGTTAAGTCCTGCTGTCTGAGACTGGCCAGGTGCTGAGCCGCCTTTGTGGAGGCCTTCTGCTGGAATGTTTGCAGAGAATGGAAGGCAGCAGGGTGTGCCCAAGCTATTGTGTCAGAAAAGTCACCAGCCAAGAAAGCAAGGACACATGCCCTCGACAAACACGTCCAAGCCCTGCGCCCAGAAAGGGGGCCTAGAGCTAGGAACAGCTGGGGACAGCTGGCAGCCTCAGTACACCAGCATGGAGAACATGAAGAAAACCCACAGGGGACACGATGGACAGCAAGGTGGTCCGGGCCGGCCCCAGGGATGGATTTGCTAACCTGTGCTCTTCTTCAGTCCAGGCTGGCCCAGTGAGAACAAGAACTGCCCCGTAGTCTGTATCTTCATCCCAGCCACTCAAGAGGCTGAGATTGGAGGATCGTGGTGAGAAGCTCAGCAGGAAAGTCCTTATCTCCAATGAACCTTCAAAAGGCCAGAAGTGGAGCTGTGGCTCAAGTGATAGAGCACCAGCCTTGAGCACAAAAGTGGAGAACGGTGCCCAGACCCTGAGTTCAAGACAGAGGATTGGCACTCACTCACACACACACACACACACACACACACACACACACACACACACACACACACACACACACACACACTCACCCCAAAATGTTAAAATATCAAATTTGAGAAACCAAGTTAAACAGCACCCAAGACTAGATACTTCGTTTGGCCTGAGGAAGTTCACTGTGAATCTCTGAGGACACATGGGCAGCTTTTGTGATGATTTTGACCCCTGACCCCAGGAGACCATCAGGATCTCATGAAATGGTAATGTTCTTCCCAGACTCAGAGTGAGGCCCAGTGTATGATCTTTTTTCTTTTTTTTCTTTGTCGATTGTGGGGCTTGAACTCAGGGCCTGGGCACTTCCCTGAGCTCTTCTGCCCAAGGCTGGCGCTCTACCACTTGAGCCACAACTCTCTATCTGCCCTTATTTATTTATTTAATTTGGTGGTTCCTTGCAGATAAGAGTCTCATGATCTTCCCTGGCTCAGGCTGGCCTCAAACCTTGATCCACAGATCTGAGCCTCCAGAGTAGCTAGGATGACAGGCGGGAGCCACCAGCAATAGGCTGTGATGATTTCTTAAAGCAACAATAGAAAACGGATAACCGAAACTGCAGGTATCTTCCCTCTGCCCCTGCCCATCTGCCTTTTTGACACTTGTATCAACATAGAACGATTTGGAATCAACCCTGAGAGTAGCTGAGCTATGTATTCTGTCCACAGCTCCTGTCCACGGTTCCTGTCCACAGCTCCTGTCTACCTTTTGAAGCCTTGTATGAATCTGAGACAGAATAATGTTAAATAACATGTTGGGTGGCCCAGAAAGAGACCCATGCCATTAGTTAATGAGAAGAAGAGATAGTAACTAATGAAGACAACTAATTGAGTTTTTGGATCCCTGTGGAGTGGGAGGAATCCAGGAGAGCTGACCTACACTACACAGATTCACCAGAGACTTAATATGAATCAAAATGGCAATTCATCATGTTAAATGTAGGGCATATCTTCCCAGTGGTTAAAGTGTCTATGTCCATAAGAAAGGAAACCTTCCTGTGATCAGATCAACTGGTAGATTTAATTAAATAGGCCTACAGCGACTGATTGGTTGAGGATGGGAGCAAAGATGGGTGATCGCTGCGGGTGTCATTGGCTGTGCTGATCAGACCCTGCCAGCTGCCCGGCTCTTCACTGCCCTTGCAAGAATTCTACAAGCCAGGCGCCTGTCATCCCAGCTACTCAGGAGGCTGAAATCTGAGGATCACAGTTCAAAGCCAGCCAGGGCAGGAAAGTCCATAAGAGTCTTGACTCCAATAAACTACCAAAAAACCAGAAGTTGCACTGTGGCTTAAGTTGGTAGAGGGCCTGCTTTGAGCAAAAGAGCTCAGAGATAGTGCCCAGGCCCTGAGTTCAAGACCCATGACCACCAAAAAAACAGAGAGAATAGCTGTCTTACAGTATTGACATGCTTGTGGGACCAAGTGACAAGACGTGTTCCGACCCTACACTCCTGTGTGAACTTAGAGCTCTAGAGACTTGAGCCATTCCACTCTGTGAGTGTGTGTGTGTGTGTGTGTGTGCCAGTCATAGATCTTGAACTCAGGGCCTAGGCACTGTCCCTGAGCTCTTCAGCTCAAGGCTGGCACTCTACCACTTGAGCCACAGTGCCACTTCTGGTTTTCTGGTGGCTCATTGGCAGTAAAGTCTCACGGACTTTCCTGCTCAGGCAGGCTTTGAACCCTGATCCTCAGATCTCAGCATCAGGCCCTCAGATCTCCCCAGATCCACACCAGGAGCCCAAGCCAGCACTGTGCAATATCCCAGTGCTGTCCGCATCAACCTCGCTCAACCTTGAGGAAGACTGGTCGCCCCTTGAGCTGAGGAAGATGCTGAAATCAGGGGCCTGGGGCAGGGTGGTAGCCGTCGTGTGCTTTCACCCATGTTTTGACTCCTATCACCTTCCACTGGCCGAGACACTTATCACAAGCACTCAGGCAAACAGAGTCCTCCTCCCTCTCCAACAAGGTACTGATTCTCAGTCCTGGGAAGCCAAGCCCCACTGCCTTCGGTAGGATCGCTGTAGGAAAGGGAAGCAGGGAGGACAAGGGGTGGGGTGGGGGGGGGACTCAGCTGACCCACAATGGCTCCTGACGGAGAGCAGAGCTGAGTGGGGCCTCCCAGGCTGTCTCCCCCTCATCTAGTAACTGAACAGAAGCCAGCACAGAAATCTTTCTTTGGGAAAACTTTAAATAAAGAAGAGCTCCATCTCCTAGGAAACCACTCCCCTCCTCGTTGTGTCTCTGCTCAGAAAAGATGTCCAGCATTCTCTCTTCCCCTCCCCCACTTGTTCTAACACCCCATGCCATGCCTTCTCCAAAAAATCACACACACACACACACACACACACACACAAATCACCCAGTCACACAAGGCACCACAAGCGCTCAGTGTCAACCACGACTGTGGCCAACCCAGACCCCAACGCACCAGCAAGGCCCAGCACCCACTTGGAAAAGATGATGGGGGATTTCAGACATGCTGTACCTAGAAGCATCGAGATCCACGGGGAACAGATGGCACAGGAAAGAGACTGCAACTCCACCTTCCCACCCGGCCATGACCTTCAGAATTCAGCAAAGGCCTCATCATTATTCTCAGAGCAGGCGAAGCTGAGACTCATGTCTCCCAGATTTGGGGAGGGAGGTTGTACCCACTCGCATGTTCTGGTGGAATGGTGAGGCAGGGGATGAAAGGCCTACAAGGAATGGCCAGCACCCCAGGTTTAAGCGAGGAAACTGCAGAAGAGGGGACTGTGGTGTTGGAGGGGAGGAGTCTCAAGAAAAGTTGAAGGTGGCTGGTGCTTGGTAGCTCATGCCTGTCATCCCAGCTACTCAGGAAGCTGAGATCTGAGGATCACAGTCCAAAGCCAGACCTGGCAAGGAAAGTCTGTGAGATTCTCATCTCCAGTTAGCTGCCCAAAAGACTGTGACTTAATATGCTAGGGTGCTAGCCTTGAGGGGAAAAAAAAAAGCTTAGGGACAGTGTCCAGGCCCTGAGTTCAAGCCCCACAATGAGCAAGTAATAATAATAATAGTGATAAGAACCTTGTTTTCTTCACTTGGTTTAACACAAGGGCTAGTCCAGGTGACGTGGCTACAAGGTAAAATACATTTCTTTTCATCTAAATGCTCTTTGGGTGCTTTGCTTGCGAATTCAGTGCAGTCTCCAAGTATACAAAAAAGAAAAAGGAAAAAAAATGTGAAATTAAAAGACCAAAGAGGAGAGTAATTGGATGGCTCCATTTGGGAGGGACAAGAAAGCATGTGCAAAAGAAAATGTGCTTAAAAGCCAAAGCAAGCCAGGGTCTTTTATTTCGCCCATGGCACAAGCAATTGGACGAGCTGCCTCCTCTGTGTGGTCAGTGCAAAGAGGAAATGGTTTTGAAACAGTGGAAATGTGCCAGGTTCACAGCCACCTTGGAAGAAATAAAACTCAGGGCCTGGGACACTGTCCCTTGGCTTTTTGTTTTATGCTCAAGGCTGGCGCTCTACCACTTGAACCACAACCCTGCATCCAGCATTTTGCAGTCCAGTGGAGCTAAGAGTCTCATGGACTTTCCCAACCTGGGCTAGCCTCAAACTGTGATCCTCAGATCTCACCCTCTTGAGTAGCTGGGAAGACAGACATGAGCCACTGACGCTCATATGATATATATTTCCTGTTGCTTCACTCTGTTCTGGTTAGCTATAGCCAGAGAATGCCACCCGTAGAGGTAGCTGGATAAGAGAAAGCCACCGGTGGCTGGGCCTTAGCATTCTGCGTGCATGGTTGGTGCCTCATGAAACCTCAAGTGGAGACCCAGGACTGAGAACCCGGAGGACCTGCTTCATCTGTTGTCATGTTACCCCACTTCACAGCCCAAGGCCTGGATGGAGATCTCACCCAGCCACGGGCAGGCAGAGTCAGAACCACAGGGCTCTACCTGGATCACACATGACACAGACAAGACACCAGGAGCAGCCACAGGAGCATGCCTGGGTGTGGTTCAGTAAGCTTCTCTGCTACTTCTTTGCTCCTGTCCCAACTGTCTGCTCCCTACTCCTTCCTCCCCACTGCCTCCCCTACCTCCCACACCATCTGGGCAGCCTGGCTTCCATGCTCCAGGCTTCCAGGTGGCCCTTGCAGATCCCGGACCACAGAGAGCTGCGTGGACTGGAGTGGGCAGCCGTGGACTGGCTGGCTTATTCAGTGTTTGCCTGCCTGCTTGGTTGGTTGATGGTTGGCTTTTTGGCTGGTTAATTCATTGGTTGGTTGGCAGTTGGTTCATTCATTCACGCATTCATTGGTGATTGGTTTGTTGGTGATTGGATGTTTGGTGAGTTGGTTAGCTGGTTAGTAATTGGTTTATTCACTCATTTGTTGGCAGTGGGTAAGTAGCTTGATGGTTAGATGTTTTTGGTTAGTTTTAGCTAGTTGGCTGGTTGGTTAGTAGTTCATGGCTCATTCATTTGTTGTTGGTTGGTTGGTAGTTGGATGTTTATTCTTTCATTGGTTATTGGTTAGTTGGTTGGATGTTTTTTGGGTTAGTTTTGGCTGGTCAGTTGGTTGGTTAGTAGTTGATGCTCATTTATTTGTTGATGGTTGGTTAGTTGGATGTTTATTCTTTCATTGGTTATTGGTTAGCTGGTTGGATGTTTATCTAGTCAGTTGGTTGCTTAGTAGTTGATGGCTCATTCATTAGTGATTGTTTGGTTGGTTGGCTGGTTAGTAGTTGATAGTTCATTCATTCACTCACTGGTGATTGTTTAGTTGGTTAGTTAGTACTTGATGGCTCATTCATTCATTCATTGGTGATTGGTTAGTTGGTTAGTAGTTGCTGGTCATTCATTCATTCATTGGTAATTGGCAGGTTCATTCATTCAACTGTTCTCTTCCTCTTCCTTGAGGGACAAAGCTTCTAAACTCAGCAAAATGGAGGTTCTGCTCACCCTCATCTTTATGTTTCTTTCCTGCATGGGAACTGTCCACTGAGTTCTCCTGGGCAGTGATCCTTAGATCTCAGCCTCTTGAGTAGCTGGGAAGACAGGCATGAGCCACTGATGCTCATATGACATATGAGCAAGGCAGTGGCACCAGCTCCGTACTGCTGGGCTAAGCTTCCCGGCTGCGAACCGAGTGAATTAAAACCATGGTGGGGGGGGGGTGCAAGGACAAAAAAAAAAGTCCAAAAAATGAGAATCAGCCCTATTTCCAGTGCTAGCTTTCTGATGACAATCGTGCTTGAGGAAACCGTAGTTCAACAGTGGAAATGCACAGCTCACTTGCGGTCTGCAATGCAATGTGGGATGGGACGACTTGGGGTACAGGGAGCCAGTTAGAGGCTGATGTGGGAAAGAGGATTGGAGAGAAATAGAACACCAAAAGATTTTTCTGGGGCTCGCACCAAGATTTGAATCTAGAGCCTCATTCTTCCAAGGCAGAAGCACTACCATTTGAAACATAAGCTCAAATACTTTTTTCCTTAGGTTCTATTTTTTTTCCAGAAAGGGCATCATGCTTTTGCCTGGGCCTGCCTCAAACCTTGATCCTCCTACCTACACCTCCCATATAGCTGAGATTATAGACATGTGCCACCATGCTCTTTCTATTGAGGTGGGGGGTGGGGCAGGCAGTCTCACTAACTTTTTGCAAAAGCTGGCCTGGAACCATGAGCCTCCTTGCATAGCTGGGATTACAGGCATGAGTCACTGGTGGCCGGTGATGCAGAGATTTTCTGTCTACCATTGGTTGGACCCATAGATGTGGCCCAGGTGAATATGGAAGGCTGGCTGTCTTTGGTTTGGGGAAGTCATGTAAGGTTTATCAGTGAAGTCTGACCTCATGACTCTTCTGTGTGTGTGGGACTGGACCACAAGCAATGTTTAAAGCCCCTGAGAGTCATGGCAGTGACCCCCTCAGGGAAAACATGACCCCTGCTGTGACAGAACGAAGAAATCCTGGACCCAGATGCATCAGATATGTGGTGATATGATGTCCTTTTCCTGACATTGATGTCCGGCTTGCTTGCTTCTCATAAGAACCATTCTTCGAGGGTAAATGGGTTGAATTCTTGCAGCAATCAGGAACGGAACACTTACAGTAATTGACATAATTAAGGTACCAAATGAGGAAGAGAGAAAGGTCCATGAAAGATCTCCAAGGGGAAGACTTACTTATTTATACAGTCTTTATTGAGTGTTTACTGGGTTGTATGTGGGTTTTTTTTTTAAATTTCACCAGGCAACTGATGGACCAAAATAACTCAAGAATGATCTCAGCTTCTAAGGTGGTCAGATT
Source organism: Dipodomys merriami (assembly GCF_024711535.1). NCBI lineage: Eukaryota > Metazoa > Chordata > Mammalia > Rodentia > Heteromyidae > Dipodomys > Dipodomys merriami. The sequence continues at coordinate 213,169 of NW_027206584.1, forward strand.
TGTGAAAAGGAAAAATAGTGAGAGCCGTGCAAACAGACGGTCACAATCAGTTATAACAACTTGCAAAGGAGAGGTTTTGAGGAAGACAGTTTTTTTAAGGGAGTCTTTAGGAATTTGTATTTCAGCTTACTCACAAATGAGAAGCCTGAGTTATCAAGGAGAGGGGAGGAAAAAGGAGAGGAAATAAAACTGTGAGATTTATTTTTTTATTTTTTATTAGTCCTGGGGCTGGACCTCAGGGCCTGGGCACTGTCCCTGAGCCTTTCACTCAAGACTGACACTCTACCACATGAGCCACAGCTCCACTTCCGATTTTCTGGTGGTTCATTGGAGATAAGAGTCTCATGGACTTTCCTGCCCGAGCTGGCTTTGAACCACAATCCTCAGATCTCAGCCTCCTGAGTAGCTGGGATGACAGGCGTGAGCCACTGGTGCTTGGCTTGAAATCACTTTTTGAGACTCAGAATGAACAAAGTATTTAAATTTTAAGGAAAATATTTAAATTTTAAAGCAAGAGACAATCAAACAGCAACACACATAACCACAATTTTTATTCAGCGTCTCGGAGATTGGGAGGTGAGGGGTGGGGTAATGGGAGGTCAAGAAATCTTGACATGGGACAATTCAGCATGAAACATTCACTTATCAACTGACATTTCTCTGTCCCCTTAAACCTGGGCTACAATTGACAAGAAAAATCTTTAAGCATTCATGGACTCCCGGGTAAAGGAACCAGAAGATGGCGGCTGCAGCTATTCACAGATGGAATGCTCTGTGCTAATAAAAAATAAATAAGCAAACTTAGAGCCAGGCGCCAGTGGCTCACGCCTGTCATTCTAGCTACTCAGGAAGCTGAGATATGAGGATCTCAGTTCAAAGCCAGCCTGGGCAGGAAAGTCCATGAGATTCTTACCTCCAGTGAACCACCAAAAATGCCACAAGTGGCTCTGTGGCTCAAGTGGTAGAGCATTAGCCTTAAATCCAAAGGCTCAGGAACAGCACCCAGGCCCTGAGTTCAAGCCCCATGACCAGCACACACACACACACACACACACACACACACACACACACACACACACACACACACACACACACAAGATAAACATTGTCCAAAAAGAAATGTACTTTTTATCTGACTTATAGAACTGTAATCCCTCTGTACATCACCTTTATAATAACAATTTTTTAAAGTAAAAATAAACACGTAACATAAAATAAACCACTTTAGATTTAGACATCGCTTGTAGCTTCAAAATTGCACAGAGCAGTTTCTGCGAGAGAACCTGCTGGAAGAAGCTGATCAAATGCTCGGTAACCCAAATGTTTTTTAATGGCCCAACCCACTAAAATTAAAATTAAATGGCAAAAAAGCCAACCCTGATGCCTGTGTCTGAATAGCAGGGGAGCCGTCACCTGGGGAGGAGAACATATTTACTTAAGCAGCACTCCTGTTCTCTCCGAGCCTCTTATGAACATGGGGTAATTAATGAAGTTTAAATTTCCCTAATGATCAGTCTTCGGCTCTGCCTAGGTGGGAAGCAGATGCTGACATCTGTCTTCTTAATCGGGAACTTAAAAAGCAAGGAAGTAGCCAGGCATCTGCCTGACATCCCAGAGATTCAGAAGGCTGAGATCTGAGGATCATAGTTCAAAGCCAGCCTGGGCAGGAAAGTCTGTGAGACTCTTATCTCCAATAAACCATGAGAAAAGCAGAAGTGGGGCTGTGGCTCAAGGGGTAGAGTGCCAACCTTGAGCTGAAGAGCTGAGGGACAGCACCCAGGCCCTGAGTTCAAGTCCCAGGACTGGCATCAAAAATAAAAGGTCAACAACATCATATACATATAACAGTACCTGGGCTATAGCTCAGTGGTACTGCACTTGCCTAATAAGCATGAAGCCCCAGGTTCAAACTCCAGCACTGGAAAAAGAAAACACCATATGCACACACACACACACACACACACACACACACACACACACACACACACACATGATAACCAACCTCTGGCACAAGGAAAATGCTTCTGGGGCAGATACTGTACCACGCACTACCCCACCTGTTGTCAGCACCAAAGGTGAACCTCAAAACTCTCATCACCAGCCCTCTGGTCTGCCCCCCAGCCATGCCCTGTCATCAGCAGTCCCAGCCCCACCCCAACCCCCAGACTTTCCTAAGAATCTCCCACAAACCAACCCCAAGGCTTACACAGCTCAGCCCAGTCTGTGTGCCAGTTCTCTGTACCTTAGCTCCTCATCCCAGGGGACACAACAATGGAGGGAGGGAAGGAAGGAAGGAAGGAAGGAAGGCAAGCAGGCAGACAGGGAGGAGGAAAGGAAGATAGGGAGGAAGGAAGAAGGAAGACGGGGGGAGGAAAGAAAAGACAGGAGGGAAGACAGGAGGAAAGAAGGAAGGGAAGGAAGAAGGGAGGGAGGAAGGAAGGAAGAAGGGGGAAGGAAGGAATACAGGGAGGAGTGAAGAAAAAAGGGAAGGCGGAAGGAAGGAAGAAGGGAGGGAAGAAAGGAATACAGGGAGGAGGGAAGAAGGAAGGAAAGATGGAGGGAGGGAGAGAAGGAAGGGGGAGGGAAGGAAAAGGAAGATAGAAGGAGGGAAGGAAGACGGAGGAGGGAGGGAGGAAGAAAAGAAGATAGGGAGGAGGGAAGAAGGAAGGAAAGGAGGGAAGAAGGAAGGAAGACAGGGAGGAGGGAAGGAAGTAAGCCAGGCCCAAAGAAGCATAGGTCCTATGGTTTCCCTTATTTGCAATATCTAGTATAGGTATGAGTCAAGCAGAAAAGGTCAGATAATGTGATGTTAGGAAAATGAACCCTTAAATATGTATTTTAATGTTTTCGTTTCTTTCATGCATGTGTTTCTAACGCATTTATAAGATTATTTCTTTGTTGCTTTGTATGTTCCTCCCCCACAGTGTAACCCCCACTTTCACTATATTTGATGTCAGTATAACATGTGGAGGAGATGGGGACAAACAAGTCGTTTAAGGATTCAGGTGGACCTGTTGCAACAATGAGAAGTACAAAATGTCATGTCAAAACCAACTTTACAATGTCGGTGTGGGGGGGGAGGGGGGTATAATTGGGTGGGGGGAGGAGGGAGGATCGCAGTTCAAAGCCAGCCAGGGCACGAAAGTCCTTGAGACTCTTATCTTCAATAACCCACAAGAAAACCAGAAGTGGCACTGTGGCTCAACTGGTAGAGCGCTAGTCTTGAGCTGAAGAGCTCAGGGACAGCGCCCAGGCCCTGAGTCCAAGTACCATGACCAACAAAAATACACGTGTGTGTCAAGCCTAGGACTTAATCACAAGGCCTGGGCACTGTCCCTGAGCAATTTGTGCTCAAGGCTGGTGCTCTATCGTTTGGGCCACAGCTCTACTTCCAGCTTTTTGGTGGTTCACTGGAGATGAGAGCCTTATCAATTTTCCTGACAAGGCTGGCTTCCAATCACGATCCTCACATCTCAGCCTCCTGAGTGGCTGAGAATCACAGAAATTAACCTTAGTCTGTATGATTGTCACCAAATGGACAATTATCATTTCAATGTCTCAAGTACCGGATTGTTCGGCACAGTGTGTATATTGGTTCTAGAGCATTCTCCTCGTGTTATTTAACGACTTTCTCTGCCTGGTGGGAGGCCTGAAGCTGACAGAACCATGGGCTTAATTTGGCTTTGTTTTTCATTTTTTCAATTTGAGAGGGCCACCATAGTTCTGTTTTGTTGTTTTGTTTGCTTTTGCTACTGCTAGTCTATAGATGCGCATGGAAATCTGCAAAGAAAATGAATCATTGTCACATATGAGGTCATCTTCAACCTATGTTCTTCTCTAAGTTGTGTGTGTGTTAGTGTGTGTGTGTGTGTGTGTGTGTGTGTGTGTACGAGAGTGAGTATCAGGATTTGAACCCAGAGCCTCGAATGCCCTCACTTGGCTTTTTTGAAGGCTGGCAGCCGGACACTTAAATTCTGTGTCCATTCATGGGCTGCGTGACCCAATCTCTCTCTCTAGGAACTTTGTGACGTATATGTACCATTTGCGGTGATGATGGTAGCAGCCCCAACAAAGGACTCTTTTTAGGAGGACACAATTCTTGTCTTACTGAAGAACATGGCTCTCACACGTGATGGTGGTGGTAGTAGAGGAAGGGAAGGAGGGAGTTAAGAGCGGCTTCACTAGAGAAAACAGCCCTAGTTAGAGCTCAGGCTGACGACTAGGTTGTTAAATACAGATGTTGTTTGCCAAGTGTCATGGTACACCTCTGTAGTCCCAGCATGCCGGGGGAATATCAAGTTCAAGGACAGCCGGAGGTATCCAGAAAGGCCTGTTTCAAACGCCCAAGGAGCTGTGTGTACAGCACTTCCCTAGCGTGCACTTTTCCTCAACCTGAGATTTCTAGAATAGTCAATTCCTTTCCTTGCATTTTTTATTCTAGTAGCTTCTAAATAATTATGGTATACAGCCAGGCGCTGGTGGCTCCCGCCTGTCATCCCAGCGACTCAGGAGGCTGAGAGCTGAGGATCATGGCTAGAAGCCAGACCAGGCAGGAAAAGTCTGTGAGATTCTTATCCCTCCAATGAACCACTCAAAAAGCCAAAAGCAGAGTTGTGGCTCAAGTGGTAGAGCTCCATCCCTGAGCAGAAAAGCTCAGGGACAGCATCCGGGGTCTTGAGTTCAAGACCCACAACCAACCAAAGATTTAAAAAAAGAGAATAATGGCATATTTTCTCAAATTACATTTGGAGAGTGCATAAAGCAAAAGATATAAGTAGCATTTGAACATCTCACGGTCTCATTTGGGGGAGTGTTATTTCATTTATTATAATTATTATTGTTGTTGTTATTAGTATTATTATATTTGTGCTATTGTTATTGTTATTCTTATTGTTATTTTGCCCCCAAGCACCCATAAAGCTTTTGCATTTAAGACCTCATCCTCCAGGTCATTTTTGACATGCACTATACAAACAAGCTTCACAGCCATGGCGAGGCTGCCTTGCCTCCATTCTCCTGATGGTGAGTTTGCTGGGCTTTAACCAGGGCCCGTGTGCAGGCAGCTGACTGCTCTGAGTGCCCTGCCTTACACCTGGTTGGTTGGAGGACAGCGGGAGAGATGCAAAGGAGAACACACGCTTTTAAGTCAAACAACATTCTACACGTGGAGACCAATGGACGCCTTCCTAAAGTCTACCAGGAACTGGAGAACGCTCTCTGAGGAGCCGTGTGTGTGTGTGTGTGTGTGTGTGTGTGTGTGTGTGTGTGTGTGTTTGTGTGTGTGCACATGCACATGCATCCCCATCCACCCAGGGGCTATTCCCAGGCAGAAGACCCCGGTGTGTGCTGCTGTGGGACCAGGGGCCACTGCACTTCTCCACACCCCAACTCCATCCACACATGGGGCCAATCCCACATCAGCCTCTCCTCAGACATCTGGAAAGCTCCAGAACCTTCCAGAGGATACAAAGATTCAAGCCCAAGTGAGCAAAGACTTGTAGATAGATAGATAGATAAACAGAAGATAGATAGATAGATAGATAGATAGATAGATAGATAGATAGATAGATAGATAGATAGATAGATAGAAAGATAGATAGATGGATAGATAGATAGATCTAGATCTGTAGATATTAGATATAGACATAAATATAGATATCTATATAGATATAGGTCTATATATATATACACATATATGTATATATGCATATATATGATTATATTTAATATAGTAAATATAATATATTTAAATATATACATATTTAAATAATATATAATTTAAATATATATATATATATTTAAATATGTTATAGTCTAAATGTTATTTAAATATACTGTTTATATATTATATAATATATACATACTATACATTATACATGTGTTATACTTAAATAACTTATATTAAATAGTACACAGTATATGTAATATATACTATATATTGTGTATGATACGGTATGTATGATACGGGCCATGTCCAGGGAGGAAGATCGTGTAGAGAAGTGTTTTTTCCCGATGGTTTGGCTCAGGTCAGAATTGGGGCTACAGAATTTTCCAAGGACAGTCTATGATAACCTAATTTTTTTTTTAATATTCCCACCCTGTGAGCAATATGTAGTGTTCTGACGTTTTACTTCTCTCTCCTTGGAGGAGAAAGGTTTGGTCCACTGGCTGACCTGGCCTGCAGAGGTGGTTGACCGGAGCTGACAAATACCGTGGGAGGTCTTTCAAGGAGTTGTTCAAGAAGGCACCAGAACACACAGGAAGGAGTCCATAGAACATCCACTGCAAGGTGCCGGGGCTGGCCGGTGAGAGGACAATTCCAGCTCACCCCTGGTCTAATGGTGCCATGTGCAAAACACCATCATCCGAGACAAAAGGGAAAACGATGGTGTTAACTGGCAGGAGCAGACACTGCCACTCCATGAGGGCTGAAATCTCATCTGTGTGTGTGTGTGTGTGTGTGTGTGTGTGTGTGTGTGTGTGTACAGTATACCTATCTTGGGGCTTGAACTCAGGACCTGGGTGCTCTACCACTTGAGCCACAGCTCCATTTCCAGTTTTCTGGTTGTCCATTGGAGATGAGAGTCTCATGACTTTGCTGCCCAGGCTGGCTTTGAACCGCAATCCTCAGATCTCAGCCTCCTGAGTGGTTGGGATGACAGGCGTGAGCCCCTAGGACTGGCCTTTGTTGTTGTTGTTGTTAAGCCAAGTGGAGAAATGAAACCAAAATGAAGTGGCCATTTAACCACATGTTATTCCAGAAGGATCTTTGCAAAGATCTGCGAGACTGGAAGCGATTTCAGATAGAGAATTACCAACGGTGTGGCAAGAATCAAATGAAGTCGGCAGAGGCTGGAGGATGAAGGAAGGGTTCGTGGCAGAGCTCAGCATCCAGGAGTTCAGTGCTTGGGGTGTGGTGGGGCCCAAAGCTGGAGGAGGAGGAAGATGATATCACCACAAACTCCAGTGGAGCAGAGCCAGGGAATGGGCACTGAAGGCAGGCTGGGGAGGCAGATGACTGAGGAACAGATGAAGAGGTTCTGTGGCAGGACAATTCCAGATCCCAGGGACTGGCACAGAGGTGAAGGAGAAAATGCAGGGAGGGAGAAACCTAGCCAGGGTTCGCTTAGATGCACCACCAGCCAACAGTGCCTGGATTCTGCATCCAAAACAAGATGAAGCAGGCGGGGCGCAGTGGCTCACGCCTGCCATCCCAGCTACTCAGGAGGCTGAGATCCAATGATCGAGGTTCAAAGCCATCCCCGGGCAGGAAAGTCTGAGAGATTCTGATCTTCAGTAAACTACGCCAAAAAAAAACTAGGCGTGTTTGCTGTGACTCAAGTGGTAGAACGTCAGCCTTGGGCAAAAAAGGAGCTCAGGGACAGTGCCCAGAGTTCAAGCCCAAGGAAAAGAGGGAGGGAGGGAGAGAGAGAGAGAGAGAGAGAGAGAGAGAGAGAGAGAGAGAGAGAGAGAGAGAGAGAGAGAGAGGGAGGAAGTGGGTTGCTGTGGCTCACACCTGTCATCCCAGCTACTCAGGAGGTTGAGATCTGAGGACTGAGGTTCAAAGCCAGCCCAGGTAGACCGATCTGACTTGGATCACCCGAGTGATCCCCAAAACACTGCTAATGTAGAGAGGGCAGCCACCAACCCCACACCACGTGTGCCTTCCTTCACTTCTCCGACCATGTCCTCTGCAGAGCTGAGCGCGGGGCAGGTGGCGCTGGCTGTGGGGAGGCAGGTGCCTTGTTTGTTTAAGGAAAAGGAAAAAATAAAGGAAAAGGGAGCAAAAGGAAATTTCAAAGCTTCCTTATGGCTTCCGTGACAGAAATAACACGAGGCAGATGTTGTTATGCCTCGTGGCACGTCTTTGCTGTGATTTAGCTTCGTTATTTCTTTTTTAATTTTCCTTTTTTTCTTTTTCTGTGCCAGTCCTGGGGCTTGAACTTGGGGCCTAGGCGCTGTCCCTGAGCTCTTTCGGCCAAAGGCTGGTGCTCTACCCCTTGAGCCACAGCGCCACTTCCTTCCCGAAGGCCTGCTCTGAGCTTCCGCCATCTGCTTGCCTTCACCCTGGCCACTTCTTGCATGAACCGAGATTCGTGTAAGGCCCCACACACCCCACACGAGCACTGTGCCCCCTGCCTCCTCCTAAGGACACTCACGTCATCCTCTTGAATCTCCATTGCTCCGTAACACGAAGACGTCCAAACAAATCCGGTTCTGGGCAGTTGGGAAGATTATAGTTCAAAGCCATCCTGGGCCCAAAAAACAAAAAATTACAGAGAATACAAGTATGGTGGTTAACATCTATAATCTCAGCCAGACAGAAGTCTTGAGTGAGGAAGAAGGAGGCCTGAGGCTGGCTAGGAGTGGAGGTGTGGGGCTTTCACAACACTGTTGTGAAAGGAGATGGGAAGTGGGGCTCAAGTTTGTGGGGCGTCTGCCTAGCAAACACAGGGTTCTTGGTTCAAATTCCAGTACTGGTAATAAACAATACTTGATGCTTCCGTATTTCACATCATGTGTACTTTCTTCATTGCCTTCCCTGTCCAAGGCCTCCAGAAGGGACACAGGGCCGAATTCTTGACTTTTACAATACTCAAGTGCAAGCGTGTCACAGATTTATTCAGAACCACGTGGCCACTCATGGCTTTCTGGGCAGGGAGACGGAGGGTTTGCTGTGCACACGCCCAGCTCTGCTGGTATGTCAGTGTCAAGGGGCCTGGTCATGCCCAGAGTCCATGTGGGAAGCACTTTCACAGAAGATGAGTTCTTCATTCACAGCCCAGTGCAGCCACAGCATCATGCCACACAGGGGTTGCAAGTCACTACAGCTGGGAGGAGAACCGGATCCACCGAGGCAGGGAGGCCAGCAGGGGGCAGCAGACCACCCCCCAGCCTCCAGACACAACACCCACCACAACCACCGACCCCACTGCCACTGGCAGGATCCCAGCTGCCAAACTCTGTAGTCACAAGAACCAACTCCACAGGTGACAGACAGACAGACAGACACAGACAAGAGATGGGTGAGAGCTGGAGAGAACAGAAGGGAGGGAGGAAGGGAAGAAAAGAAAGGAAGAAGGGAGAGAGGGAAGGAGGGAAGTAGATAATATGATTGATAGACTGGATAAATTGTAGATGATTGATAAGAGATAGATGGATAGATGATACATGATTGAAAGTGGATAAATGATAAATGACAGCTACATACATATGGATGGACAGATGAGTAGATAGATAAATGGATGGTGGATGTATGGAAGATGGATGGATGGGTGGATGATGGATGGGGTAGATGGATGGATGGATGGATGGATGGGTGGATAGACAGATGGGTGGATGGATGGATAGATGGGTGGGTGGATGGATGGATGGATGGGTGGATGGATGGCGGGTGGATGGATGGGTGGTGGATGGTAGGTGGATGGATGGGTGAATGGATGATGGATGGGTAGATGGACCGATGGGGATAAGGACACAGGGAGACCCCCTTGCTTCTACTGCCATCTCTGGGGGGTCTTTCCTGGACCCAGCCCCGCCCACCCGCCGGCCCCTCAGTGCCCGTGGGCAGAGGGGCAGTGCACACAAACTGCACACGGGCCTCCTCACATGACAGTCTGCATTTCAAACATGGGCCCGGGCCTGGGGGGGCAGAGATGCCTGGGCATGTGTGTGTGTGTCTGTCTATGTCTGTGTGTCTGTATCTGTGTGAGGCAGCTAGGCCTCCACAGCCAGGGGATCAATGCCACCTGTGCACGACCCACACCCTGAGGGCCCCCACCCCCCGACTCCCGCCCCACCCACCGAAGGCAGACGAGGGGCCTGGAGCTTCTGATCGAATCCCACCTGGCCATGCTCTGGGAATCCACCCTGGAGTTGTCTCGACCCTCGGGTGACCCCTCGTGGCCACAGGCGGGAAGGTACCCACCGGGGGCAGCTTGGTGTGACCGGCTTGCTGATGACCAAATGAACACCTTAACTCAGGCAGGGTGGGTTGAGGGCGTGGGCAGTGGAGTGCCTGCAGAGCAAGCCGGAGGCTGGCTCCAAACCCCGGTCCTGCCAGGAATACCCGCCTGTACATGTGTGTGTGCGTGTGCGTGCATTGTGCATGCACATATGTGCATGTGTGTGCAATGTGCATGTGTGCCCATTGCGCATGGATGTGTGCCCACCCATGCGTGCACATGCACACACATACATGCATGCAAGAGAATGGTGTCTGAGTCCAGATGTGCCCACATTATTCCCTGGCTGAACTTCGGTGTGTGCTCTCCGTGTGTCTTTGACACGTTATTCACCTTGGTGAGCTGCATGTCATTTACTTAAAAAAAAAAAAGAGTAGAAATGGAAAGAGGATTTTTCTTCACTTTTGCTTGCTTATCTCTGGTCTCCTGTGTGGGTTTCTCTGTCTTCGGGTGAGGGAGGCATAGAAATAGGGGGACAGAAGGGGAATCAAGGCAGCCGTGGACCTCACTGGACACCATGTGGAGAATGAACTCTATCACTTGTGAGTGGGGACAGGAGGGAAAAGCTGGGGGAGAGAGTGAGAGAAGGGGGGACATGATCCACAAAGAAATGCGCTCATGACCTGAATGATGTCACTGTCACCCCTCTGCATGTCACATCATCAGTAAATTTTTGGATGTTTTGTTTTGTTTCCAGTCCTGGGGCCTGAACTCAGGATTGCTGCTTCTGCTCAAAACTGGCACTCTAACACGTGAACCACAGCACCACCTCCAGCTTTTTCTGTGTATATGGTCTTGAGGAATTGAACCCAGGGCCTCATGCATGCTAGGCGAGCACTCTACCACTGAGCCACCTTCCTGGCCCCACAATAAAATTTTTTTAAGTCAATGGACTGCAAGTGTTCAGTTGAACTTTTCCAATAATTCATATTCATATTATTCATGTAATTCATGTTATTTCCTAATAATCTTATTCTTCTTAGCTCACAAGAACAACAAACTGTGGTTATGTCTACGGTGAGCCGGTGGGCCCACCTCCGCAGGCCTTCCCATGTCTGTGCGGCCACCACGCCAGCTCTGGGAACATGGCGGCCAGGAAGAGGCACCAGTGCTGCTAACACAACTCCCCAGGGCTGCATCCTCTACCTGGTCACCTACAAGAAAAATCCCTCCCTCCCTTCGCTCTCTCCATTCTGCTCCTATCCATCCACCCATCCATCTCTCATCTACCTCTATATATCTCTTCCTTTTCTTCCTCCTTCCATCCCTCCCTCCTCTTCCTCCTCTTCTTCTCTTTGCTCCCTCACTTTCCTTCCCTTCCTCCCTCCCTCCTTCTCCCTCTCATCCTTCCTGTCCTTTCCCCCACTTCCCCCCCTCCCTTGTATTAGACTATGGCTGTCTGTACCTCTGAATTTCATCTGACACCTTTTTCTTAGGGGGACCTTCATTTTTCCTTATTAATTATCTTCTATTTGATTTTTTTTTCTCCTCAGTCCTAGGGCTTGACCTGAGCACCTGAATGCTCACCCTGAGCTTCTTTTTTCACTCAAGGCTGGTACTCTACCACCTGAGCCACAGCTCCACTTCCAGGTTTTGCTGGCTCAGTGGAGATAAGCATCTCGTGGACTTTGCTGCCTGGACTGGCTTTGAACCTCCATCCTCAGATCTCAGCTTCCTGGTAGTAGGGTGACAGACATGAGCCACCAGTGCCTGGTGTCCTTTCTGTTTAATTTTTTATTTAATAATTTATTTATTGAATTTATTTATTTATTGTCAGTCATGGGGCTTGAACTCGGCCTGGACACTGTCCCTCAGCTCTTTAGCTCAAGCCTAGTGCTCTACCACTTGAGCCACAGAACTACTGGCTTTTTCAGCTTATGTGGTGCTAAGGAATCAAACGCAGGGCCTCATGCATGCAAGGTAAGCACTCTACCACTGAGTCACCTTCCCAGCCCTATTTATTTTTTACCTGATCTCTGCTTCTCTTCCTGTCTGAATCCATTTCATCTCCCCACCCCAGACCACAGTACACAGACAACTCAGAATAAATACATTTAGAGGGGGCAAATAGGTGACTAGAAATGCCAAAATACAACAGATGTTCTTCCAGTGTGGGAGGAAGCATCTATCTATCTATCTATCTATCTATCTATCTATCTATCTATCTATCTATCTATCTATCTATCTATATCTATATATATCCCCCCACCCCCACCCTCCAAGGAACACTGTCAGTATATAGGCCTGTTGCCATGGAAATGAGATGTCATCCGCACCTCAGCAGCAGCCACCAAATGCCCACAGTGCTGTCCTGAGTTAAGGCTCCTCACCATGGAGAAGAAAGAGCGGAAGCTCACTGTGAACAAATTCTAACCTAAAGGCCTCTCTCAGGGAAGGCCGCCCCTGCACTCAACACTGCCAGGTCTTGGGGATACAGAGATTAGAAAACCGAGCTCTTGAGCCGGGTACCATGGATCACACCTGTCATCCCAGCTACTCAGGAGGCTGAGATCTGAGGATCATGGTTCAAAGCCAGCCCAGGCAGGAAAGCCCGTAAGACCCTTGTCTCCAATAAATTACAAAAAAGCTGGAAGTGGTGCTGTGGCTCAAGTGGTAGAGCACTAGCACTGAGCCAAAGAAGCTCAGGGACAGTGCCCAGGTCCTGAGTTCATGCCCCAGGACTGACACACACAATGGAGACTCAGTTCCTAACCTCTGAGTTTCAGTCTGGGTTGGAAGTCAGACCCATGAAAAGAGATAGATAAATAGTGTGGAAACGCAGAGATGGTAAAGCACAGAGAATGTTCTGTATAACCCCAAAGTGACCAAATATGGGCCCTGAAAAGCCATGGGCCTGTGGAGGAGAGTGATCTGCTATACACCCCACCTCTAGCTGTGCTCTACCCCTCAACATGAGGCCTTGAAAGTTATAATGCCTCGGGCTGGGAAGGTGGCTCAGAGGTAGAGCGCTTACCTTGCATGCCTGAGGCCCTGGGTTTGATTCCTCAGCACCACATAAGCAAAAAGAAAAAAGCCGGAAGTGGCGCTGTGGCTCAAGTGGTAGACTGCTAGCCTTGAGCGGAAGAGCTGAGGGTCAGCACCCAGGCCCAGAGTTCAGGCCCCACAACCGGACCCCAAAAAAAAAAAAGAAGAAAATTATAATGCCTGCCAGGCACATGCTCATCAGCCTAGCTACTCAGGAGGCTGAGATCTGAGGGTCAAGGTTCAAAGCCAGCCTAGGGCAGGACTCTTATCTCCAATGAACCACCAGAAAACCAGACTTGGAGCTGTGGTTCAAGTAGTAGAGTACCAGCCTTGAGTAAAAGAGCTCAGGGACAACCCCCAGGCCCTGAGTTCAAGTCCATGATCAACTAAATAAATAAGCACATACATACATATATACATACATAAGTTATATACCAAATCACTACCTTACCTCTCCCTAAACCCTTTCTGTGTCCTAAGGTTTAAGTGTGTGTGTGTGTGTGTGTGTGTGTGTGTGTGTGGGTGGGTGGGTGGGTGGGTGTGGGTGTGGGTGTGGGTGTGGGTGTGGGTGTGTTGCTCCTGGGTCTTAAACTCTGGGACTGGGTGTTTTCCCTGAGCTCTTTCACTCAAGGCTGGCACTCTACCACTTGAGCCACACCACCACTTCCAGTTTTCTGGTGGTTCACTGGAGATAAGAGTTTCATGCACTTTCCTGCCCAGGCTGCCTTTGAACTGTGATCCTCAGATCTCAGCCTCCTGAGTGGCAGGGATGACAGGTACGAACCAGGGACACTGGGCTCTAATGTTTAACTTTAATCCCTGGGATCCCATCGAAGGCACTCAGACATACTATAAAGAAAAGTTTTTGGATGAACTTTCCAACTCTGGTGTGTGTGGGGGGGGATTGGGTGGGGGAGCGGGGGGGGGGGGAGGGAGGCTGGGAAGGGATGTGAAGGGTAAACAAAGGAGGAGGCTGCAATGCTTGATAAGAAATGTACTCATTATCTTGCCCATGTAATTGTAACCCCTCTGTACAGTATGTTCACAAAAAATAAAAATAATAATTTTTAAAAAAGGAACGTTTTTGGAATGGGACTAGTGACTCCCAAGAGCTAGGGAGGAACATGAGAAAAACTTCAACCCATCAACTGCCAGCGAGGGTGGGTGGCAAAGCCTGGGCTGAGGAGTCACAGGATGGTGGGGGGTACTTCTTAGGTGCAGTCAGCAAGCATGCGCCCCACAGCTATCGGGATCTGCACCCCAAGAACCTTATCATCTCAGGGCTTTAGAATCCACAGTGCTCTGGAGTGCCCAGCAGGGGGCAGCATGGTTAAGCTAAAGCACCACTGATGGATACTTTCCTCAAAGTTTTCACCACTACCACTGACACAATGAACTTCCTAAATGGAGGTAACTCTGCATGTGTGTATGTGTGTGCGTGCGTGCACACGTGTGTGTTTGTGTGTGTGTGTGTGTGTGTGTGTGCTGCTCCTGGGTTTTGAACTCTGGGACTGGGTGCTGTCCCTCAGCTCTTCAGCTCAAGGCTGGTGCTCTACCACTTAAGACACAGCTCCACTTCCGGTTTTCTGGTGGTTCATTGGAGATCAGAGTCTCATAGACTTTCCAGCCTGGGCTGGCTTTGAACCTCGATCTTCAGATCTCAGGCTCCTGAGAAACTGGGATGACAGGCGTGAGCCACTGGCACCCAGCTTTGAAATAACTTTTTAAAGCATAACAAGTCCTAAATAATGATGTCAAGTGCAGAAGCTAAATTATTGTCAAGAAATTCTATATTTCCATGAAGGTGGTTTTGGTGATTTCTGCCACTTGAGCCAATGCCTCCAGTTCAATATGTTCTCTCTGTCTTTCTGTGTCTCTCTTGAACCCCCTTCCATTCCTCCTTCCTTTCTTCTTCGGGATTCTCTACGCTCAGATCTGAACGCAGGGCCTCCCACTTGCGAGGAGGTTGTTCTCACACTCAACCCACATCTCAGGCTTTCAAGTTGTAGTTTTAAAGACAACCCAGGCTCTGTAGTGAAACCATGTCTCAAAAAACATCAAAAGGAGCTGGAGTAGATGTGGTGGCTCAAGCCTATAATCCTAGCTACTTGGGAGACAAAGATTGGAGAAAGTTATGGTTCAAGGCCAGCCCAGGGAAGAGAACAGGGTCTCAAGACACCATCTTAACCTTATGGGGGGGGGCTTGGTGGTGTGTGCTGTTCCAGCTAGGGGGAAGTGCATGGCTGGGGGCAGTGAGCAGAGGGAGACAGGATGACAGGAGGATCACAGTCCCTGCTGGCCTGGACATAAAGTGAGAGTCTACCTCAAAAATGGCCAACGAGCCAGACAGTGCTCACACCTGTCATCCCAGTGATTCAAAAGGCTGAGATCTGAGGATCAGAGTTCAAAGCCAGCCTGGGCAGGAAAGTCTGTGAGACTCTAATCTCCAGTGAACCCAGAAAACTGGAAGTGGAGCTGTTCACTCCAGCCTTGAATGAAAGAGATCAGGGACAGCAACCAGGCCCTGAGTTCATACCCCAGTATTGACAAAAAGAAAGAAAGAAGCCCCAGTATGTTCCACTCAGACCTCCCCCTGCCCCCCTCTTTCCTGCTATCTTCAAAGAAGTGCATTTTCTTTTCACACACACTGTATCTCAGACGTGTAAGGACAGACATGGTGTATACCCTTTGCTTCCTTTGGGAACTGATTTTAGGTATAAGGGTTTTTCTTAACTCTGCCTTCCCAGGCCACACATGTGTGTTCCTTTCCTGCCTCTTGATTCAGATGAACAAGCACAGCCCTGGCCATGGGCACGCATGCGCATTCCCCTCCTGTCTCTCCACCTGGCCGACGACACACATGCGCATTCCTGCCTCACTGCCCAGGCCGCAGGCACGCATGCGTTTTTCCATCCTGCCTCACTTCCCCGGGCTGTGGGCACGCATGCGCACAGCCGCAGCACTCCACGGTGCGGGCCTTGGTTCGGGGTCGAGCCATCCTTGCCTTCCTGCCCCAGCTGGGTTGGCAGTGCAGACCCTCCATTGTCTACACCAGGGTCCATTTGCTGCATGCTCTCTGCAGGCTGCGAACTCGTGTTCTCATGCGCAGGAGAGACCCCCGCCTGCTTTCTGTGCAGACATCCAGCTCCTTCCTGGGTCCTGCCCTGTCCATCCCATCGGCTTCCTTCAAAACCGGTGAAAAAGGGTGACCAGGCTGATCAATTGCCGGCTGATGTGAGACCAGGCTGATCAATAGCTGGCCAATATGCACCCAGGCCGATCAATCACTGGCTGATGTGCACTGAGGCTGATCAATCGCTGGCCAATATGCAGCCAGGCCGATCAATTGCCAGCCGATGTGCACTCAGGCCCATCAATCGCCCACCCAAATTCAACCAAGCTGATGTGAGGCCAGGCTGATCACTCGCCAGCCAGCTTACAGCCAGGCCTGTCCCTGGCTCTCCTAAACCATAGCTAGATGCACTTCCTGGCATTTTCCAGTAAATTCCAGCGAAGGATTCATCCCAGCCCTCCAACAAATGAGGGCCAGGGACCTTGCTGCACCTCACCAGGCCCTGGATGTAACCGCAGGCCCTGTGCACAGACAGGAACAGAAGACCCCATGCTGGCAGGGTGGAGATGGCCAGAAGACTGCTTTAAGTGGAGACAGCAGTGCTTCTGTGTGGGGAGGACCAAAAGGAGGACCAGCAGGAGGAGGACCAACAGCAGGACCGACAGTAGGAGGACCAACAGGAGGATGAACAGGAGGAGGACTGATAGGAGAAGGACCGACAGCAGGACCAATAGGAGTACCAACATGAGGATGAACAGGAGAAGGACGGACAGGAGGACTGACAGGAGGAGGACCGGCAGAAGGAGGATGGACAGTAGGACAGACAGGAGGAGGACACACTTCGCTTGAAGCTGGTTTGTCTAAAGATAGGAAGCAATCGCCCAGTTCTTGGGTTCAGAGCCCCAGGCGGCTGCGGGTGGGTCTTGGGCGCCTTGGATATGGGGTTAGGTGCAGAGGTGTCCAGGGGCCTTGTATGTGGGGTGCAGAGGTGTCCAGGAATCTTGGATGTGGGGTTCGGTGCACAGAGGTGTCCAGGCACCAGAGGACCTTTCCTGGGTCTGACTGGAGTCATCCTGTGTCCTTGGTGGAGGAAGGTGAAAGCTGTTCCCAGGCGCTGGTCCCCCAGTCCCATACCCTGATCCCCGAGGCTTTCCATCTCCCTGGGACCCCCCATATCCCAGCCTCCACCCCGTTTAGGCCTGGACCAGCTCAGCGCCACTGCACCAGACACCCTGTCCCAGCTCCCTCCCTACCCAGGTCCCAGGCTATCCATCCCAGGCCCCCTGTACCAGGCCCCCATGGCGTCCCTCCCCTCTCTCCACTGGAGTTGATCTGCTTTGTTGGAATGGTTTTCCTGTTCTTCCTTTATTCTGCCTCCCTCTGTGATTCAGTTGCCTCACCGTGTTAAGTGCATTTGAGGCCGCAAGTTTTTGGGCAGACATGAGTCCACTCACAGTCAACAGTTTTTTTTTATTTTATTATTTTGATAGGTCATGGGGCTTGAACTCAGGGCCTGGGCACTGTCCCTCAGCAATTCAGCTCAAGGCGAGTGCTCTACCACTTGAGCCACAGTGCCACTTCCAGCTTTTTGCTGGTTCTTTTGTGGTAAGAGTCTCACAGGCTTCCCTGCCTGGACTGGCTTTGAAGCAGGATCCTCAGATCTCAGCCTCCTGAGTAGCTGGGGTGACAGGCATGAGCAGGCTCCTCCTACCATTGAAGGAGTTAAACCAACTTTGACTGGGGTGATCTGACTGGACAAACAGGTTCAGAGGAATGCGGCCAGGCAGGAATCCCTGCAGCCGTGGGGCTGGGAGTGGAGACAGATCACCAGGCCTAGGAGGTCAAGGGTCATGGAGGGTCAGGTCAGGCATCTCTGAATAGTAGAATTGAGGCTAGTGAGCAAGCAGGAAGCACTTGGGCACTTGGTGGTAGCAGGAAACGGTTAGCAGAGTTTGTCCCAGCCTCCCTTGTCTACATTCCTTCTGGAAGCTTCCCACCCCATCCTTCCCACAGTCAATCACAGCATCCTAGCTGTGGGGGGAGGGGGGAGGACCAGGAGGGAGGAGAATAGGCAGGGGAAGGGGGAGAGGGAAGAAAAAAGCAGGGCTCTTGGAGGAGGAGAGAGGACTCACTCCTCTCGATTTTGGGTGACTCCCTATTCTCAGCATTACATCACAGCCCCAGGGCCCTCTAGGCCTGATGGGGTGAGGGGAGAGGAAGGGGCAGATAGAAGGAGGGGAGGGAGAGGGAGGGACGAAGAGGAGGGGAGAGAGAGGGAAGCCCCCCCCCAGGCCTGGGTTGTTTCTAGGAAGAATCATTCCCTTTGGTTACTGCTGTGCTATGGTGGCAGAGACTGTGGGGTTTCCTGTGTGTGTGTGTGTGTGTGTGTGTGTGTGTGTGTGTGTGTGTGTGTGTGCCAGTCCTGGGACTGGGACTTGAACTCAGGGCCTAGACGCTGTCCCTGAGCTTTTTCACACAAGGCTGGCGCTCCACCACTTGAGCCACAACTGCACTCCCAGCTTTTCTTTTTCTTTTTTGAAAGTTAATTATAAATCAGAGCCTAAAGGACTTTCCTGCCCTGGGCTGCCTTCAAACCGCAATCATCAGATCTCAGCCTTGAGAGGAGCTGGTATTTCAGGTGTGAGCCACTGGTGCCTGTCTGTCTAGAACTTTTAAGCCTTTGTCTCTACAAAGCTGTCTCTGGGCTTCTGCATGGCAAAGGACATAGCTAGCAAGATCAATAGAAAGCCTAAGGCTTGGGAGAAGATCTTCACTAGCCATACAATGGACAAAGGTCTCATATCTAAAATATACTTGGAACTCAAAAAATTAAATCCCCCAACAACAAATCCTCAAAGAAACAACTGCCCAATAAATAAGTGGGCAAAAGACTTGAAGAGAAACTTCTCCAAAGAAGAAAGAAGGATGGCCAATAGACACATGAAGAAATGCTCAACCTCCCTAGCCATAACAGAAATGCAAATCAAAACAACATTGAGATACCACCTCTCCCCAGTTAGAATGGCTAAAATCAAGAACTCTAACAACAACAGATGCTGGAGGGCATGTGGACAGAATGGAACCTTACTGCATTGTTGGTGGGAGTGTAAACTTGTTCAACCAGTTTGGAAAGCAGTATGGAGGTTCCTCAAAAGACTCCACATAGAGATTCCCTATGACCCAGCAATCCCATTTTTGGGCATTTACCCAAATGTTCACAAACAAAACCACACTAAAGCTACCAGCACGACTATGTTTATTGCAGCACTATTTACTATAGCTAAGATATGGAACCAACCCAGATGCCCCTCAGTAGATGAATGGATCAAGAAAATGTGGTATATATACACAGTGCAATTCTATGCCTCCATCAGGCAAGCGATCTACCACTGAGCCACCTTCCCAGCCCCTATGCCTCCATCAGAAAGAATGACATTGCCCCATTTGTTAGGAAATGGAAATACTTGGAAAAAATTATATCAAGTGAAATAAACCAGGCCCAAAGAAACATAGGTCACATGGTTTCCCTTATTTGCAATATCTAGTATATGTCTGAGTCAAGCAGAAAAGGTCAGATAAGGTGATGTTAGGGAAATGAACCCTAAGATATGTATTCAATTTTTTTTCTTTTATGCAATTGTTTCTAACACATTTATAAGATGATTTCTTTGTTGCTTTGTATGTCCCTCCCCCACAGTATAACCCCTGCTTTCACTGTATTTGATGTCGGTATAATTTGTGGAGGGGAAGGGGAAAAACAAATCATTTAAATAGGGAAACAGGTGGACCCATTGCAACAATGAGATGTACAAGTCGTTATGTCGAAAACGAACTTTACAACTTTGGTGGGGGGGAGGGGGAAGAGGGGAGGATTGGATGGGGGGGGGCGGAGGGAGGATGGGAAGGGATGGGAAGGGAAACAAAGGAGGAGGTTACAATTCTTGATAAGAAATGTACTCATTATCTTGCCCATGTAACCCCTCTGTGCAGTATTTTTACAATAAAAAAAAAAAAAAGCTGTCTCTGGGCAGCGGGAGGAGGCAGGAAAACATCAGCGAAGGTTGGCCAGAACTGAATTCAGAATCAGGGCCCAGGCACCTGTGAATGGTGCCTGTAATCCCAGCTAGTCAGGGGACCAAGATCTGAGCATGGGCTGTTGGAAGCCAGCCCTGGGCAGGAAAGTCTGTGAAATTACCATCTCAAATTAAGCAAACACACAAACCAAAAGTGGAGTTGTGGCCCAAATGGTAGAGCACTCGGCTGCCTTGAGCAGACAGAGCACAGGGACAGCATCAGGCCCTGAGTTTAATCCCCAAGGATAGCACCAATATGTGTGTGCATGGGTACATGCACATGTGCATGCATACATGTGCACACACACATAAAGGAATTCAGAAACAGGGTGCAGGCTTATTTCAAAGACTACTGCTGAGAAAAGAGAATTAAGTGATCGTTGTTTTAGGGGATAAAACACAAGGATGTACTCCACCCTGCGGGCAGACAAATGAGGACCCAGATCTAATCATGGTGAGGAGTGGGGGGGTGCAGGGGGCGGTGGCGCGGGAGAGGAAGGGGAGACCATGCCATGGTCACGTGGTCTGGAGGAATCTGCAGTGGAGCCAGAGAACTGGGATTTCAGTTTCACTGGTCTGCCCAACAAATACTCCCTGCTTACTTGTTATTTTTGCCAGGTATAGTGCCAAGAGGTGGTTAACACAACCACAATCACCATTTAGCCAAGAAGAAAGGACCTTTTGTTGGGGGGGAGGTTGAACTCAGGGCCTGGGCACTGTCCCTGAGCTCTTTCATTCAAGGCTGACACTCTACCACTTGAGCCACAGTGCCACTTCCAGTTTTCTGGTGGTTCACTGGAGATCAGTGTCTCACAGACTTTCCTGCCTGGGCTGGCTTTGAACCGCAATCCTCAGATCTCAGCCTCCTGAGTAGCTGGAATGACTGGCGTGAGCCACTGAGGACCAGCAGAATCTGGAATCTCTGAGCCCCAGCAGTGACAGGACTCACCTCCTATGAAAGTAGATTTGGGGATCCACTGCCACACCCCTCCCCCAGGGCTTCCTTAAGGCTTCTTGGAAATTCAATGTTTAAGCGAGCAAGCTCACTCTGGATTTTGTTTGTTGGTTCACAGAGCAGAAACCACAGTTCTTGGTTGTTGCTTTCTTCTCGGTGCTGATCTTCAGGGTGCTGATCTTTAGGGCGAACCTCTCCTAGTTTCAGCGATAGTTTAACCCCACGCCTGTTCCTGGGCCCAGACCCTAGCAACCCAACCTCACCTCGGGGCCTTTGGGCAACGATGGGTGGGAAATAATCCAAGTACTCAGAGGCTGGGAGCCTTGTCTCTCATGGACCGGCCAGCAGAGGGAGCCGAGAGGCCTCAGGGCCACAGGTGGCCAGCCATGCCAGCTCCACTCCGCTGACAGCAGACCTCAAAGTGAAAACACTCATCCTGAAATAGTCCTCCTCCTCCCCTCCTCCTCCCCTTCCTCCCCTCCTTCCTTCCTCTCCTCCTCCTCTCCTCCTCCTCCCCTCCTCCTCCACCACCTCCACTTACCCCCTCCTCTTCCTCCATTCTTCCCCTCCTCCTCCTCCATCTCCTCTTCCTCTTCTTCCTCCTCTTCACCTCCATCTCCTCCTTCCCTCCTCTTCCTCCTCTCCTCCTTCTCCTCTTTTTTCCTCCATCTCCTTTCCTCTTCTTCATCCTCTTCTCCTCCTCTCATTCTCTTCTACTTCCTCCTCCACCTCCTCCTCCACCTCCTCCCTCTTCCTCCTCCCCCCTCCTCCTCTACCTCCTCCACCACTACCTCTTCCTCCTCCTGCTCCTCCTCCTCCTCCTCCCCCTCCCCTTCATCTGGAGATGAAGCAGGCCATCTTCCACCATGTCTGGCCTCTGCCCCACTGCCCAAAGATCGGAATGTTCCTGCCCTGGCCCCACCCCCATCCTGCGAAGCCACAGGTATCTGGGCTCCTAAGTACAGTTGCAGAAGAGAAATAAATGTGCAGTGTAAGCCCCCTCCCTTCAACCCCTCCAGGTCTTTTTCTCCATTCTGTTTTTGTGCCCGTCCTGGGTCTTGAACTCAGGGCCTGGGTGCTGTCCCTGAGCTCTTTCACTCAAGGCTGGTGCTTTACCACTTGAGCCACAGTTCCACTTTCAGTTTTCTGGTGGTTCCCTGGAAATTAGAGTCTCATGGACTTTCCTGCCCGGTCAGGCAGGAAAGTCTGTAAAAACTATTATCTCTAGGAAACCACCAAAAAGCCGAAGTGGAGCTACGGATCAAATGGTGGAGGGCCAGCCTTGAGCCCAAAAGCTCAGTGACTGTGCCCAGGCGCTGAGTTTAAGCTCCTTAATCAACCCCTCAAGCCCCCCCATAAAGACTTTTGGGGTACTATATCCTTTGAGCAAAACCAAACTCCATGGTGAATACAACAAAAGCACCAAGTTTGCAACCTAAGCCCATTTAAAAGAAGAAAGAAGGAATTGGAGGGTCTGTGTGGTGGGGCTAGGGTGGGGGATGGGGGAGCCTTGGGCCAAGAGGGGCAAAATAAATAAATAAATAAACAGTAAACTGGGGCGGGGTGGGGAGGGTGGGAGCAGGTGGGAGGGCCAGGCCCTGGGAGGCGCTAAAGGCCCTCACCACAAAAGGTTGAAACCAACACAACAGTCACCAGATCCAGTTCTGGGAAGTTTGAGTCGGTTTCTGAGCTGGAGAACAATAGCCAGAGGTTGAGTGGGTTTGTGTCCCAGCCCTCTTCCCTCCCTCTTTCCCTCCCTCCCTCTCTCCCTCCCTCCACCCCTCCTAGGGTGGGGTTGGTGGGAGGGAAAACAGGGACTGGATTCTCCTGGTGGTTATTTATGTTTGTGTTCCATTGTATTGTTTGTATTTGTCTGTGCGAATGGAGAAGTAGGGCCTAGGGCCAAGCAGGCTGGAGCCTCAAGCTATTTCCTGGAGCAGCAGAGCCGGCTGGAAGATCAGGTCTGGAGCCTCGCCTCACAGAGGCCAGGGGAGGAGGAGGAGAGACGGAGGCCCGGCCCCCAGTCAAGATCCAGGCCAGGAGACCACTGCACCCACCCCTGACTGCCCTTGTCAGGAGAGAGGGCAACCCTGGGGCTGGGCCCTCCAGGCTGGGGGAGGGCTGGCCTGCTGGTGGAGGGGAGGGGGTGCTCTGTGGGTTCTGTGTGTGCGACAGGCCCCTGGGGCTTGGAGAACAGCCCCAGCCTTTCTCACCACCCATACACACCCTTGTCTGACTGTTGCACAACCTTGCACACCCAGCCCTGCAGCTGCCTCCCTCCCCACCCCTCAGGGGGAGAGGAGAGTGGAGGGGCCCTACCCTCACCACACACCCACAAACAACCCTTGGTCCACAAAGACACACTGTGGGGGTGGGACACCACCCCAGTGGGACCCTCCCAGCCTCCACCACACCTGGGAGGCCCCACTGGGCCTCAGTCCCAGGTGTGATCACAAGGTTGGCCCCAGTCCACTCTGACCACATCCTGAGGCCAAGGTGGGCCCAAAACAGCAGCAGCCTGCCCTCCGCCCTCTGCCCTCGCCCTCCACCCTAGAAGCTGTGGACAACGTCCAGGTCAGCCCCGGACAGGGGAGAGGCCAGGTGGAGGCCGGCGTCCTTTCCCTCCCTCCAAAGTGTTCACTCATGTTTAGAAGCCAGGCCACACTGCCCAAGGCTCACACCCATCATCCCAGCAGCTCAGGAGGCTGAGATCTGGAGCATCGCGAGATCTGGAGCATCGCGTTTCGAAGCCAGGAAAGTTCCAGAGACTCTTATCTCCAGCAAACCAGCAAAAAGAAAAAAAAATTCAAAAGTGGAGCTGCTGCTCAAGAGGTAGAGCACCAGCCTTGAGTGAAATGCTCAGAGACGACGCCCAGCCAGCCCCGGCATGCACGCCCCAGGACCAGTGCACAAGCGTGCACACACACACACGAATTTTCCAGATTGCAGGGTTTCTCAAGACCTGAGCCTGTGGGGGGACAGGAGGAGCCATGGAGCTGGTCAACCTTCCCCAGGCTTTGGCCGGGAAGGAAGGTTTCTAGGGGTTCAGAGATGCCCTGGGGGAGAGGAAAGGGGTTCCACACTGTTTCATTCTGTGTACCATCCGTGGGCAGTGGGCAGTGGACAGGTCTCTGAACAGACAACCAGAAACGTGTTTGCTTAGGTGTGACTTTGAGGCTCAATTGGCTACAGGCACGGTTCCGGTTGTTGCTCATTGTGCAACTTATTAAGGAAGTTCTTTCCGTTAACCAGTAGGCCTGGGCAGCCGTGCACCCTGCCAGGGCCTCTGTTGAGTTTGTGGAACAGTCTCTCCACGTGAAGACCCAGTGAACTGAAAATCACAGTGATCCTGAGAAGATTAAGTCTGAGCTTCAGATAAACACACTAAAAATTTCACATCATCTTTTTGTAATATGCGTGTGTGCACGCAAGTGTGCATGAGAGTGTGTATCTCCTGGGGCTTGAACTTGGGGTGTAGGCTCTGTTTGAGCTTTTGTGCTCCAGGCTGGCGCTCTACCACTTGAGCCACAGCTCCACTTCTGGCTTTTTGCCGGCTCATTGGAGATAGAAGTCTCATGGACTTTCTTGCTCGGGCTGGCTTCGGCCTCTGGGGTAGCTGGGAGGACAGATGTGAGCCATGGGTGCTTGGCTAACATTTCCCACCTTAATCGACATCATTCCTCTTGAATCTCTGGATTTGGGTGATCGACCCCATTTTAGAGATATGGAAAATGGAGATTGGGAGAGTTGGTTTCTTCCTTACTTTGTGGTAGGCAGGGCTGGGCCCAGCACCTGGGACCCAGTCCCTTACTGGGGTGACCCCATCCCAGGCTCTGTGACTCCATCCTGGGCCCTCTGATCCTGTCCCTCATTGGGGTGACCCCTGCTCTCCCCAGGGCCCTGTCTCTGCCTTCTGCCAGCTTGCAGTCCTGTCAAGTTTGTTGTTTTTCCCTCAAAGTAACTCACCACCAGCTGGCCTGGAGTATCTCCATCTTTCCTGCATCCCTGCCATCACCATGGCAACCCCACAGGGTGGGCGCACCTCCCTTCCCCTCTCCAACCAGGGCCCCAGCTTTGCCTTTTGCAATCCACCACCCCAGCGGAGGATGAAGGGGTGCTTTTGTCCCTGAGAAAGGGATTCCTGTGTGTCTTTCTCTTATTCCTTTTTGCTTCTAATTCTCTGTGGCTGCGATTCCTTTTTATTTCTGATTCTCTGTGGCCGCGACCCCTTTGCACCCATTTTACAGATGGGGGAACTGAGGTTGGGGTGAGGGGGAGCGGATTTGATCATGGTGGCCAGACTTGCTGATCCTTGGGCTTTCTTTTGCAATGACCCTGCCCCCTCTTCTCTCTCCAGCCCTGCCCCTCCCCTCCCCCCACCACAGGGGAGGAGGAGGGGGAAGGGAGAAGGAGGAGCTAGAGGAAAAGGAGGGGGAGAAAGAGGAAGAAGTGGAAGGAAAGGGAGGGGTGGAAAGGAGGAGGGGGGAGAAGGAGGAGGAGAGGGTAGAGGAGGAAGGAAAGGAAGAGGGAGGAGGAGGAAGGAAAAGGAGGAGGAGGGGCTAGGAGGAAGGAGAAGCAGGAAGCAAGAGAGGAGGAAGTGGAAGAGGAAGGAGTGTACTTGGCCTCCATCTCCGCCCCACCAGCCTCCACCCCTCCAGCTCAGGGCCTCCTCCCAGGACCCCAGCTGGGGCTTGTAATCCCCAAGATTTCCAGGTGGCTCAGCCCTGGGCTTGCAGAGTTGTCCCCAGTCCTGCCTAGAGTGGCCCCCCAACCCCCGGGGTCAGTGTCCACCCCCCTCTCCCCCACTGGGGCTCCCGCCTGTCATCCCAGCTGCTCAGGAGGCTGAGATCTAGAGGATTGCATTTCAAGGCCAGCCCAGGCAGCAAAGTCTGTGAGACTCTCATCTCCAATGAATCTGGTTCTGTGGCTCAGGGACAGCGCCCAGGCCTTGAGTTCAAGGCCCAGGACTGACAAATAAAAAAAGGGAAAAAAATCAAAGAAAGGAATGGAGCGGGAAGCACAGAGGCTGGTGCCACTGCATCTCCCTGCTTTCATCTGCCCAAACTTCAGCTTTTCTGCACAGAGTCAAAATCTACAGAGTTTCCACAGCCGACCACACAAGAATCACTAACTGGGACCATGGAGGGGAGCAGGAGGGGGAGGGGCAGGGAGGGGGAGGGGAGGCTTTGCTGCAGCCCTTGAGGACCAGGCTAGCAGTCCACTGGGAGCCAAGGCCCCACCCCAGAGTGACTGGTATGCATGCTAACCAATGAGAAAGGCAGTTGGTCAGCAGGCCTCATTAACCCTTTCCTTGGGTCTGGGTTTGGACAGGTCTGGGAATGGAAGGGGATGGGCAAGGATCAGGAGAAGGAGGGGACAGGAGAACTGGGATTGGGGTGCTGGCCCCCACCTAAGGCACTGGAAGTATTTTATAAACCAAGCAGGACAGTCGGGCACACGGCAGCTCATGCCCATCATCCCAGCTACCCAGGAAGCTGAGAGCTGTGGATCCTGGTTCAAAGCCAGGCAGGGCAGGAAAGTCCATGAGACTCTTGTCTCCAAGGAACCACCAAAAAGCTGGAAGGAGTGGTGTGGATCAAGTGGTAGAGTGCCAGCCTTGAGTCAAAAACCCAAGTCAGAGCATGTGGTCCTGAGTTCAAGTCTCAATGTCATAGAAGGGAGGGAGGGAAGTTGGAAGGAAGGAAGGAAGGAAGGGAGAGAGAGAGGGAATGAGGGAATGAGGGAGGGAGGGAGGGAGGGAGGGAGGGAAAGAGAAAGAGGAGAGTGGGGATGGTAGCAGGGAGGGTAAGGGAGGGAGAGAGGGAGGGAGGGAGGAAAGGAAGGAGGGAGTTTCCAAGCCTGAATAACTTGTTAATTTGCTTTCCCAAATCCTTTTCCTCCCCCAGAGCCTTGGTTGGGAACACTGCATTGTAAGACACATCTAGCTGGTGGATGGTTAGCCCATGTAATTTCTTCTTTAATTTTTTCCTTATTTTATTTATATTTTTGAACCTTGTAAGTAAGTAATACATCAGAAAGTCCTGATTCCAAAGTTAGCCCCTGCTGCTACACCCTTCCTAGGAATGAGTTGGCCCCTGGCTGTAAAAGAGAACAAAAAATCTATGCAGAGCCAGCCAGAGGCTCTGCCCTTCCCCCAAAAAACACAACTCAAGGGAAGTAGCTAAGACAAAATGGGTGTTCCTCCTCTCCAAAAAGAACACCCCCCTCCCCAGAAGATTCACTGGAAACAGAGAAGAGCCTCACCTGGAGTTTGGGGGTGGGGAGGAAGAGTTGGAGTCTAGAGATGGGCTAAAGTCAGGAGCCAGGGTGGTAAAAAGGAGGTTCAGAGATCAACATCCCAGGAAGCAAAATTCCAGAGCAGAAGCTGAGGTGGGTAGAGGCCAGGGGTGGAGGTTTGGCGAAGCTGGATCTCATCAAAGTACTGCGTCCTTCCTCCTTTGTTTTGTTTTTGGTGTCAGTTCTGCGGTGGCTTGAACTCAGGGCCTGGGTGCTGTCCCTGAGCTTTTTCACTCAAGGCTGGCGCTCTTCCACTTGATCCATAGCTTCACATCCAGTGTGGTGGTGGCTCACTGGAGATAAGGTCTCATGGCCTTTGCTTCCCCAGGCTGGCTTTGAACCATGATCCTCAGATCTCAGCCTCCTGAGTAGTGGGGATGACAAGTGTGAACACCAAGGCCCAGTCTTCCTAAGATGTTTAACAAAGCTCTGGATGGGGTGTCCTCATTCTATCCATCAGGATACAGAGTGGACTGATGTGGGGCTGGTCTTGTTCTTCTCAAAGCAATATTCCACCTCTCGAGAAGTCTCCAGGAACAGGAGGAAGTGTCACATTTATTCGAGGCAGCTCTGAGTCCGGCTAACACTTGGAAAAGACAGAAAGTCTGGGTGGGAGGAGCAGCTTCAACCCTTACCTCCCCCCTCCCAAAGAGTCCGTGGCTGGGGCGGCACCTAGGTATCCCCTGGTCACAGCCTCTTGCTCACCTTCTAGAAACTCCGCTGGACAGCCAGTCATTGTATTCATGGGCACTTGTCTTTCTGATGGAACGCTGGATGGGAATGACTCCAGGGGAAGAAGGACTTATCCTGACTCCTTGCAGAGATTTCTATCAACTGCAGTGGGTAGAATGTCGAAAGGAAGAGTATCTCTTATCATGGTGGCCAGGAAGCAGAGAGAGAGAAACGTGGGGAGGAGAGGAGAGAGACAGAGGAAGAGAGAAAGAGCAAAGGAAAGAGACAGAGGGGGAGAGAGGGAGGACCGCCCTCCCCTGCCCCCGGCTGTTTCTCCCTTTCCTTTGATTCTACCCAAAGGCCCAGCGCTTGCAATTTTTCTGACTGGCTTCAGCGCCATCTCCCAATCTGCTTTTAACCTACTCTGGCCGCTAGGTTTCGGCTTTTGCAATGAGACTTTAGTGGTTGTTGTTCTTTGCTTTCCTGTTACTTTAGTTTTTTTGTTTTTGGATTTTATTTTTAGTTATGATAAAGGTGACATGCAGAGGGGTGACAGTGACATCTTTCTGGACAGGGTCCCCCTTCCCTCGCTCTCTCCCTCCCATCTCCACCCACATTTCCCACAGAGTGTCCAGTGAGACTCGAGTGTTTTTTTTTTTGTTGTTGTTGTTGTTTCTTTGGTCAGTCATGGGGATTGAACTCAGGGCCTGGGCGCTGTCCCTGAGCTCTTCAGCTCAAGGCTGGCACTCTACCACTTGAACCACAGCACCACTTCCGGTTCTCTGGTGGTTCATTGGAGATGAGACTCTCATGGACTTTCCTGCCCAGGCTGGCTTTGAACTGCAATCCTCACATCTAAGCCTCCTAAGTATCTGGGATGACAGGTGTGAGCCATGGGCACCTGGCTAATTTCTAGGCCCAGTACTATATTCTTCGATGTAAAACCTACTGCTTGGTACTCAATCTTGTGCACACATACACACTTGTGTTCTGGGGCTTGAGCTCAGGGCTTTGAGCTTTCACTCAGTTTCTTTTGGCTCAAGGACACAGCTCCACCATTCAAGCCATACCACAACTTCTGGCTTTTTGTTGGTTTACTAGAGATAAGAGTTGCATGGATTTCTCTGTCCCAGGCTGGCTTTGAACCGTAATTCTCAGATCTTTTCCTTGGTAGCTGGGCTGCTGGGCTGCGTGCCTGCCAGTGCTTTGGTGGGGATACGAGGGGAGACACAATAGAACTTCCCTTTATTCTGTCATGGTTTCCTGCCCTGATTTAGTTCCTCCTGTGGATGAACAAAAGAATTCATGAAGGGGGTGGGGAGAAGGAGAGAGAAAGAAACATGGGACATAAGAATGCTAGGGAAGAGCTTTTGGGTTATTTTTTGTTGTTGTTTTATTTCCAACTCTCATTAATTCTTAGTTGGGAAGAGTTACAAATTAACCCCAGTCATACGATTTACGACCTTCAGGACCACTTCAGGGCCTTTTGCCACGTATCTGTACTTCCAGGTCGGAACCAGCCAAGGCAGAGGTAGTGAGAGTCTGTCTCAAAAAAAAAAAGAATGAATACCAGGCTGGGTGTCAGACAGTGGCTCCCGCCTGTCATCCCAGCTACTCAGGAGACTAAGATCTGAGGATCGCAGTTCAAAACCAGCCTGGGCAGGAAAGTCCTGGAGATGCTTATCTCCACTTGACCAAATGGAAGTTGGCAATGGAATTGTGGTGCTCAGGAACAGAACCCAGGCCCAGAGTTCAACATCCTCCCCTGCCACTGACAAAACAAGAACAACAACAAAAGAAGAAGATAAGGCACCATGCTACCTCTCTCTCTCTGAGACTGTTTCAGGGCTATGCAATGATCAGATGCTTGTGGAAATCTTGAAAGAACTGTCTGCATTACAATGGTCTCACAAAACACTCTGGGGATAGCAATGCAGTCTCTTGTAGAGACCAGAAAAACACATCATTCACAGAGAATAAATGTGCCTGCCTGGTGCTGAAGTGGTCAAGATGGAAAGGGTAAGCAGTCCTTCAATCAGCATTAGTCATTACAGAGTAATAACCAGCACCTCTGTCACACATAGTGCCATTTCACAACAACCTTCTCCACAAGGAAGCAAAGACATTTTACCCTCTTCCTCCCTCATTTAAACATGACATTCCTGGATCTGAACCCAAACTAACATGCTGGGATTCTACAGACAAATACACAGACACACAGACACACACTCAAAAAATTCTCATTAGTACAACCGACAATGTTCTTATACCTAAAATATACCTGGAGCTCAAAAATTAAATCCCCCAACAACAAATCCTCAAACAAACAGCTGCCCAATAAATAAGTGGGGTAAAGACTTACAGAGAAACTTCTCTGAAGAGGAAAGAAAGATGGGCAATAGACACATGAAGAAATGCTCAATCTCTCTAGCCATAAAATAAATGCAAATCAAAACAACATTGAGATTCTACCTCAACCCAGTTAGAATGGCTATAACCAAGAACTCTAATAACAACAGATGCTGGAGGGGATGTGGACAGAAGGGAACCTTACTGCACGTTGGTGGGAATGTAAACTTGGTCAACTACTTTGGAAAATAGTATGGACGTTCCTCAAAAGACTCCATATAGAGCTCCCCTATGACCCAGCAATCCACTTTTGGGCATTTACCCAAATGATCCCAAACAAGACCATACTAAAGCTACCACACAACTATGTTTATTGCAGCATTATTTACCATAGAAAAGATATGGAACAACAACAACAACAAAAAATATGGAACCAAGCAAGATGTCCCTCAGTAGATGGATCAAGAAAATGTAGCATATATACACAATGCAATTCTATGCCTCCATCAGAAAGAATGACACTGCCCCATTTGTTAGGAAATAGAAAGATTTGGAAACAATTAAATTAAGTGAAGTAAGCCAAGCCCAAGGAAACATAGGTCCCATGATTTCCATTATATGCAATAACTAGTATATGTCTGAGACAAGCAGAAAAGGTCAGATAAGTTGATATTAGGCTAAACAAACCCCAAGATAAGGATTCAAATGTTTGTTCTTTCTTGCAATTGTTTCTAACATATTTATAAGATGATTTCTTAGTTTCTTTGTATTCCCTCTCCCATGGTATAACCTCTGTTTTCACTGTATTTGATGTTGGTATAATTTGTGGAGGGGATGGGAAAAAAACAAATCGTTCAAATAGGGATACAAGTGGACCCATTGCAACAATGAGATGCACAAGTGGTTAGGTAAAAAAACGAACTTTACAACTTTGCCCGGGGGCAGAAGGGAGGGGGGTGAGACATGGAAGGGATGGGAAGGGGAAACAAAGGAGGAGGCAACAATGCTATGAAGAAATGATAAGAAATGTTCTCATTACCTTGCCCATGTAATTGTAAACCCTCCGTACAGTATTTTCACAATAAAAAAATAACAAGAATAATAGGAAATTCACATGAGGAACTGAAGTTCTTGACCACTTCTGAATTGATGAAGCCAACAAAAGTGACAACTGAGAAGCAGAGCTATCTGCCTCCAGCCACAACCTGAGCAATCCAAACTGCAAAAGTCCTGGGGTCACCACCAAACATAGCATGTGTGCAGTCTGCGTGCCTACACTCTTAGACAACAACACAGCAAGAGGTGACAGATTTAAAAAGTCAAATTATTTTATTTTATTTCTTTTTTTTTATCAGTCATGGGGGCTGAATACTGAGTCTGGGTGCTGTCCCTCAGTTCTTCAGCTCAAGTCTAGTGCACTACCACTTGAGTTACAGTGCCACTTTCAGCTTTTTTCTGCTTGTGTGGTGCTGAACAATTGAACCCAGAGGCTCATGCATGCAAGGCAAGCACCCTACCACTGAGCTAACTTCCAAGCCCAAGTCAAGTTATTTTTAAGGCGATATGTCAGTTCTTTTCTCTCAAAACCTTTTAGTAAATAAACATTCTGGGACTTTGATCAGTTAGGATTCTTTCCTAGTAAGATGCTTGTATATGTGTATATGCATATATTTACATATGTATATATGTTTACATATATGCATATATTTACACAAGAACAATTGTCTATAGTTAAGTACATCCATGTACATATAGAAAAACCTAACTGCTTATATACAAGGATGTAAACTTACATATATGTGAGTTTATATATGTGTATATAAATATACACACATATGTAGAGAATAATATACATACCAAGTGAATATTTTTCTTTCAATTTTGATCATTGATAATTGATTACTGTGGTATATATTAACACCTATTAATTACTATTATTACTCTTTTTTTGGGGGGGCAGTCAGGGGGCCTGAACTTTGGGCTGAGCGCTGTCCCTCAGCTCTTCAGCTTAAGGCTAGCACTCTACCACTTAAGTCACAATGCTACTTGCAGCTTTTTGTGCTTATGCGGTGCTGAGGAATCCAACCCAGGGCCTCATGCATGCAATGCAAGCACTCTATCACTGAGCCACCTTCCCAGCCCCTTATTACTCATTTTGCTCAACTTTCTTTTTCTTTTTCCTCTTTATTGTCAGTCCTGTGGCTTGAACTCAGGTCCTGGCCACTGTCTCTAGACTCTGTTCCCAAGGCTAGGGCTCTACCATTTGAGCCACAGCGCCACTTTCATCGTTTTCTGAATAGTTTATTGTACACTAGAGTCTTGTAGACTTTTTTGCCTGGACTGTCTTAACATTGATCCTCAGATCTCAGACTCCTGAGTAGCTAGGATTATAGGCATAAGACACTGGCACTTGTCTCTTTTGTTTTTGAATTTTGTGCCAGTATTGGGGCTTGAACTCAGAGCCTCATTCTCTCCCTTGGCCTTTTTGCTCAAAGCTGACACTCTTACCATTTTACCACCTGGACCATGTTTGCTGAAGACATTTTGATTGTAAACTGGAGATAAGATTCTCACAAACTTTCCTACACAGACTGGCTTTGAACTGCAATTCTCAGATCAATTGTAGCCTCCTGAGTAGTTGGATTACAGATGTGAGCCACCAACATGCAGTTTTAGCATAGGTATAAATATTTTCTAGCCAGGGGTGCTAGAAAATGCCTGCATTCCTAGCTACTTAAGAGGCTGAGATCTGCGGATTGTGATTTAAAGCCAGCCTGGGTAGGGAAGTCTGTGAGACTCTTACCTCCAATTAACAACCAGACAACCAGAAGTGGCACTGTGGCTCAAAGTGGTAGAATGCTAGCCTTGAGTCAAAGAGCGCAGGGAGAGCGCCCAGGATGAGTTCAAGCCTTATGACCAATAACACCACCACAAAAATGTCTAGCTGAAGATTTTGCTCCATGGTAGACATTGATAAATGATAAATCAAATAAATGATAAATCATATAATACAGCATGCAAGTGGGTATATATAGATGACAGTTTTTATATAGCTCTGTTGGCCAAGCATAAAATACTAAGTCTTTCCCAGAGGACAACCCATAGTTTATGGGCTTACAGCTCATTCTACTTGACAGGTCTTTGTAAGAAAAATAATGGGTTGGGCACTGGTGGTTTACACCTATAATTTTACCTACTGTAGAGACTGAGATCTGAGGATCTGGGTTTCAAGGCAGCCTTGACAGGCAAGTTCATGAGACTCTTCTTGACAATTAATCACCAGAAAACCACAAGTAGCCCCAAGTTTCAAAGTGGGACAGGGCTAGCCTTAAACAAGAAAAAAAAAAAAAAAGAAAAAAGCTCAGAGATAGCACCCACATCCTGTGTCCTGATCCCAGGACTGGCAACAGCAACAGCATTAAAATGAGACACTCAAATAAAACTATATTCACACAGATGCAGAAGGCAGAGGCAGGAGGTTTAGGGAGTGAGGCCAACTTGGCCTGTATAGTGAGTTCCAGTCTAACCTGGGCTACATAGCAAGACTTAGTTAAAAAAAATCTCTCCTTCTCCCCCAAGAACAGTAATTTTACTCACAGAAGAATCTCAGGGAGCTGTTCCTCCATAACCCTACTTCATTTTCTCAATTATTGTCACCTACTACTTCTTTCTCTTTTAAAACTCTCCATAATTAGTTGCTGTCATTTATCATAGTTGGTTCATTCTTGAGGATTATTTACACATCCTAACATATACTTTTCCCCTATTATTGATTCTTTTAATTCCTTCCCTTCTTTCCTGGGTTTACCCCTTCTTTTTCTTTTCTAGTTCCTCCTTTTCTTTCCCTTCATTGCATTTTTCCTCCCTTTGTCTTGCCCTCCCTTCCTTTTTGAGATAGAATTGGGTGATGTAGCCTAAGCTGTACTGGAATTTATGATCTTCCTGCCTCAGCATTCTTTATTGACTGCCAAATTCTCAATGTGGTAGAATAATGGGCCCTTACCTTTCTCTTGTGCTCTTCTTTTTCCTGTCCCACTCAGTGACCCTTAGCCTTCGGGCGGTTCCAGACTATGCCAGGCACACCCAACCCTCTCTGAAACCATGTATCTTGAGCACAGACTCATTCAGACACTGGTTATGACAGAGCATAGATGAGGTGTAGATTGTCCCTTCATTTCAAGACCCATGAGCCATTAGCTGAACAGGTCCCCTTTAGGAACACACTCCAAAGTATGTCCCAGGTCAAAACTGCACCAACTGTAATAATCATCTGCACTTTCATTTTTCAGATGTGGCCAGATCTAGTTCGTGGTTCTAGTGAGCAGAATACGGTAAAAATGAGAGCTATCAGTTCTGAGATTGCCATATAAGTGGCTCCTACTCTCACAGTGAGATCTCTTTGTCTCTCTTTCACCCTTTGCTCTGGGTGAAACAATTGCATGTGTGAGCAGTATATGGAGAAGGCCCTAGGACAGGGAGCTGCAACTTCCAGTTGATGACTGGAGTACATGAGCAGGAAGCAGTCATGCCTGCAGATGACCCTAGCCCCAGTGGAAACTTTCACACTTGTCTCCTAAGCCCCTCACTCAGAACCCCCATGCTAAGCTTCTCTTGGATTCCTGACTCTCAGAAACTGAGTGAGAATAAATGCTTAGTGTTTGCAAGCATTTGTTACACAGGAATAGAGAACTGATGGTGTAGGTAGTAGTGTTACTGGAGTACAGAGTTGTTATGAGGAGTAACAGGTGTAATTCTTACTTCAAGTACAATGTATAGTAGGTCTCTAAAATGTTCTTACATTAAAGAGCATCTCTTCTCCACAAATGCCACTAAGGAATGGTTCTAGTGGTTTTCTGGAGTAAATTGTAGGAATGCAAGATCCAAGGATGGATGTGTCAGTGTCTTGTTGCTATTGTCACAAATGACTACCAATTTAGTGGCATAAAACAACCAGACAACAACATTTCCAAGTTCTGGAAATGACAAATTCAAAATGGATCCCACAGGGTTCTTATGGGCTCTCAGAGGAAATCAAGGTGTGCGAAGAGCAGTCTCCTTTTGGGAGGATATAAAGCAGAGCCTCTTCCAATGTCTACATAGTCTGCCCATATTCCTTGGCTCCTAGCAGCACCTCTCCAAACTCTGTTTCTGCTGTCACATCTCATTACCTGAGACATTCCTCTCTTAAATAAAAAAGACCCTGAGTAGCATATCATGAGGCCCACCGTAGATAATGTGATAAAGTTTCCTTTTAATATATTCACGTCCACCAAATCTCTTTTTTCCATGTTACTGAATCCCTGTAGAGTTCCAGGGATTATGAAATATTTTAAGGGACCAACACTGATCCTCATTATTCCTCCCACCAGGGAATACATTGCCACCTTGCCTTCAAATACTCTTCAGTGATCTCCAGGCTCCAAGATTCTATAAAAATCAGGCTCTGAAGCTGGGGGCTAGTTGCTCAAGCCTGTAATCCTTTTTTTTTTTTTTTTTTTTTTTTTAGAATTATAACAAGCCTGTAATCCTGGCTACTCAGTATCCTGAGATCTGAGGATTGCAGCTTGAAGCCAGCCCTGGATGGAAGAAAAATTTGTAAATTAACCAGCAAAAAAGCCATTTAACAGCTGTGGCTCAAGTGATAGATTCGTTAGCCTTGATGATAAAGAAGAAGCTCAGGGACAGTGTTCAGGCCCTGAGTTTAATCCCCAGGACAAGCAGGGAATATAAAAATAATGATAATAATAATAAACAGGTTGTATGAGAGAAATTCTTCACACTTTAATAAGTGAAGACTTCAATTCTCACACATTCCACAACAGTTTAGGAAAACAAACAGTATTTCCTCCCTCTCCTGCTAACACCTTTATCCACATGAAAATGCCTGCTTTCTGTTTCAACTGGCTACAAAGTTGCTCACACAAAGAAAGGAGATATATTCAAAAAACTCAAGCTTGCATGTTGAAACTGACCTTTCACCGTTGCTCAATTAGGTTTCCTACCAGTAGATTGCTAGGGTTGTTAATTTGACAGGCTTGTTCTTAGGAAGAGGTTTGTGTGTATATGTGTGTGTGTTATGAATGTGTGTATGTTACCAATAAGGGGCCAGAGGTTCACACAGGGTATGGACCTGAGGCTCATAAGCATGTAGAGTATAGAAATGGCACCTTTGAGATCAGAGAGTGAGACAGAGCTCACAGGAAGTAGGGTAAGTACATCTGGGTCTCTCTACTCCCTTCCCCCCAGCTGAGTGTATTTGAGGCCATCTATGGTCCCATCACTATGTCAATATCCCCCTTTCTCCATAGTTTTCAACAGCATGACATATGGCCAGCATCAAACAACAAAAAAAAAGCTCAAGTGGTTGAGCTGTGGCTCAACGTGTGAAGCCTGCTTGTCTGTTGAAAAACAACAACCCTCAAGGAGAGACACCAGGCCTTTAAGAATAAGACATAAAACCTGCACTGAAAAAGTAAAACAACCAGCCTGTGTGGCCAGTGGACTTCTTTCTACTTCTGAATCACCATAAGTTTGCACTCAAGACCAGGTCTTGCCTGCCACAATCCGACATGCTGAGATTGTAAAGGGGTTTAAGACCTTATGTAAGACATTCCTTGTCTTAAAGAGGGAGCTCATTACTCATGCTCAGATGGAGTGACTTCTGCTCTGCCACTTTGTCACTTGCAGGGCTTGAAGTGAGGGCCTGACCATCCTATTCATTTTTAAGTTTTTTTTTTAAATTCAAGAATAGCAGAATCTACAATTTAAGCCAAAGCAGAAATTTTGACTTTTTAAAAATGTTAAAATTTTAGGAGCTAGTGCTAGGGTTTGGAATCATGGCCTGCAATTTGTACTAATTTTTTACCCCTCAAGGTTACTGGATTTACAGCTTTAGCCACAGGTGAAATTCTGCCTTTTTTATTTTTATGGTGCTGGCCCCAGGGCTTGAACTCACTTCCTGCCCACTATTTTTGTTTGTGATAAGACTCTGCTTTGTTCTTGCTATAACATGTTGCTCCCTTCTCAGCACAATTCTTTTTATGTATCCAAAGATGGAATATGAAGGATTGATTCCCCCCCTATTTTCCCAGGTGCATACAGATACCAGCAACCCACCAAAGATAAGTGCCGACTGCCTGACTCCAGCAGGACAATCACTCTAAGCCCAGCTGTGAGCATTCCACCACTGTGGGCCTACCCACCCCGCCTTTGACCTAGTGGCTATTTCATTAGCTGCCTCCTTGCTCAGACTTCATAAAACCTAGCTCCTGTCCCAGCTCTGACACACAGTCTCCAAGCCTGTGGGAAGGCTGTTCCTCGCTGCTCTATCTCAATTAATAGTCATTGCCCGTGGAAGATTGAGTCTGGTCTATTTCCATCCTTTCTCCTTCACTTCTTAACAGTTTAGTTGTTTTTCTTCCTCAAGGTTTGCAGCTCCTACAATTTGACATTTCCCCCCATGACTTTTTCTGTTTGTCTATTTTCTGGTCCTTAAGAAGAGATAAGAGTCCTATGGGAAGCCAAAGGCACTACACAGAAGCTTGAAGCCTGAGGATTGCTGTTCGAGGCCAGCTCGGGCAGGCAAGTCCATAAGACTCATCTCCAATTAACTACTAGGAGTAGTAGACTCCTAGCCAGGAGCAAAACACTCCAGTTCAAGTGCATGACTGGCACACATTCAAACAAGTCTCATGGACTTTCATGCTGGTGCTAGTTTCAAAACCTTTAATTGGCTCTTTTTCTTGCCTGCATTTTCATTTATTCTGGGTCTTTTGTTTGTTTCATTTTTTCAGTGCAGGATTCATATCTCATTCTTAAAGTCCTAGTGTCTCTCCTTGAGGGTTCTTGTTTTTAAACAGGCAAGCGGGCTTCACACGTTGAGCCACAGCTCAACCACTTGAGCTTTTTTTGTTGTTTGGTGCTGGTCATAGGGCTTGAATTCAGGGCCCAGTTAATATCCCTGAGATATTTTGCTCAAGGCTAGGCTCCACAAATCAGCTTTTGGCTTTTTTTCATTTCTTGGTGTTTAATAGGAGATATATCTTATATGAGGCCAGACACTACACAGGGGCCTGAAATCTGAGGATTGTGGTTAGAAGGGGTGGGAGGGGGAGACACTAAGTCTCTGTATGGGGCAATGTGTGGGACAGCTCAGGATGAACAGAAGAAGGGAGCTGCTGAGAGGTGGGCAAGACATGAATCGTGGGTATAAAGTACGGGGTCTGCCTAAAGCCATGCTCTAGTTGAAGCGACTTCTTTAGTCACTGAGAAGATGCACCCCTACCTGGGTTGCCATCTCGTCTTCTCACCAATCACAAATGCACAGGCAAACTTTGCCAATGTGCCTTCCAGACATTTTGATTCCTGGAAATGGCTCTGCTGATGGAAAGAGAAGCTTAAAGTTTGGTTTCACATTTCTGTTCCTCAAATTCAGCACTCTGCAAGTTGTGACTACTGCCAAATTCTTGTGAGGTTAAAACAGAAACCAGAGATAATCCCATACATATCATAGTGAAGGCCAGATCCTTTAACCTATGCAGTGGCCAAGTGAGGAGTTTCCAAGTGAGGAGAATTAGTGCAGAAGTGGATTCTTGTACCAAGGGTAGTCCTAGTAACCTAGTATTTTCTCTTTTACCAACAGGTATACTTACAGGCCTATGGTGGCACCAGAAATATTATTTTCTCTCAGGAATGTGTGTGTGTGTGTGTGTGTGTGTGTGTGTGTGTGTGTGTGTCACACATTGAATTTTAAAGTGTTGTACAGAGGGATTATCATTTCATAAGGCAGGAAATGAGAACATTTCTTTTAAGAAAATGTGAGAAATTATTTCGATCACAGGCCTAAAAAAGAACTTTAGTTCTATAGGTCTGAAGTTCAGGGAAGCTGGATGAACTATTTGGGGTACCATGAACTTACAAGACTGAGAGACAAAGTGGGTAAAGGGACAAAGTGGGTGAATTCTCTGTAAACCAGAGAATTTCAATACTTGTGACAAATTTCAGAGGATAGCGAGAGACAACCTAATTCTTCTGTTTATAAAAGGACAGTACAAAAGACAAGGAATCAAGGAATAAGCATTGTCAAAAGACAGGGCATAAGCCATCCTCCCTAAAAGCCTTTTGCTGAAAAGTAAAAGGATATTATCTGATCACAAAACTCACATCATGGGGAAAGACAGCATAGAAGGATGGAAAGGTGACTTTGATCATGATGCATTACATTCATAATCTACCTTGTGGAATTGAAACTCCTTTACACAACTACATAAAAATAAATAAACCCATAAACACACATTCTCGTGAGCCTGATACTGGTTGCTCACACCTATAATCTAGGTACTCAGGAGACTGAGATCTGAAGATTGAGGTTCAAAGCCTGCCTACGTCGACAAATCAAAGGGATGTATTAATTCTTATCAATCAGTAGAAAGCTAGAAATAGAGGTGTGGCTGCAGTGATAGAGCACCAGTATTGAGTGGGTATAGGGTAAGAAAGAGCACCAAGCTCTGAGTTCAAGCCCTAGTACTAACAATAACAACAACAACAAAACACACAAGGTGCTCTGACTTCAAGCCCCAATACTAACAACAAGGAAAAAACCCAAAAGCCCACTTATCTTCAAGAGTGGATTTTGCATCTCCCCACCAAAAGGTGTGCTTGGCCTTTGTCCCTTTGTGAAGAGTTGTTGTACGTCAGCCTAAGTGCCCATCAACAGATGAATGGATAAAAAAAGGTGCATGCTAATACAATGGAGTATTACTTCAGCCATAAATATGTATGAAATTATATGACATATGCAGGAAAATGAATTAAACTGGCTATCATCATGTTAAAGTAAGGCAGACAGAAAATATCACATATTTTTCTCCTATGTAGAATCTAGATTGATAAGTTCAATGAAAAGATAGGAACCTAATTGAGAGACCATTTTGTGGAGGAAGAATCAGATAAGTATGAAGTGGAGACAAGGGAAGGTGATGAGGGGACAATAGGATCAAAATGTTCTGTGTGTGTGTGTGTGTGTGTGTGTGTGTGTGTGTGTGTGTGTGTGTGTGTGTAGAAGTGTCATAATAAACCACATAATTTTGTACAACAACAGAAAAATATTGCATGAAGGAATATATGAGTATAGACATTCTATCTCCAGAAAAGAGATAATAAATGTAGCCAGGATACTGGTAGGAATGTATTTGTTCATGACAATGGAAATCAGCAGGGAAATGCCTCATGAAATGAAATTTTCCATACAATACAGCCATACGATGGCTACATACTAATAAGAACTTACCACAGAGCTATTTTTGTACTCACAACTATAT
Source organism: Dipodomys merriami (assembly GCF_024711535.1). NCBI lineage: Eukaryota > Metazoa > Chordata > Mammalia > Rodentia > Heteromyidae > Dipodomys > Dipodomys merriami. Next base: position 253,857 of record NW_027206584.1, read on the forward strand.
TAGCATTGTACACAACAATCAAATCATGAATATAGCCTCAATGACCATCATCACAAGGATAAATAAACATAAAGATATTAAATACAGGGGCTGGGATAGTGGCTCAGTGGTAGAGCGCTTGCCTTGCATGCATGAGGCCCTAGATTCGATTCCTCAGTACCCGATAAGCAAAAAGAAAAAAGCCGGAAGTAGAGCTGTGGCTCAAGTGGTAGAGTGCTAGCTTTGAGCTGAAAAGCTGAGGGACAGCGCCCAGGCCCAGAGTCAGGCCCCACGACCAGATCCCCCCTTAAAGAAATATACTAAATACATTAGTATAACATACTTATAGACATTATATCAAATATTATATAGGCAACAGAGTATTACTTAGCCATAAACAGAGTAGAATTCTCTTCCTTTGCTAGAAAATAGATCGAATGAAAGGTTATCTTGTTAAATGAAATAATCTAGTCTCACAAAAGCAAATACTCTCTCACTATATAAATTAGAAAAAAAGAAAACAAAGGACAGTTTAAAAAGATCATGAAAGTAAAAAGAAGCATGGGAGCGTGGAACAGGGAGAGGGAAAGTGATAGGGTGAAGAGGAAGGGGTATAAATCAGAATAATGGATTAGATCAGCACTACTTACTAGACCCTATGGTGAAAATGAACAATACAACTTTTGAGTGGCAATGACAGAGCGAGGGAAGGGATAACAATCTTTAAAAACAAATACACTCTTTTTTTTGTCAGTTGTGGGGCTTGAACTCAGGGCTTGGCCACTGTCCCTGATCCTCTATGGCTCAAGGCTACTGTTCTACTACTTGAGCCATGATTCCTTTAAATTTTTGAGTGGATATTGGAGATAAGAGTCTTATAAGGACTTTTGTGCCTGGGCTGGCTTGGAATTATGATCCTAAGGCTGAGTAACTAGGATGCACCAGCACCCAGAGAGAAATGCACTCTTTTATATAACCCCTCTGTACATCATGTTCATGGTGACTCACCAGGTGCAGGTGACTCACACCTATAATCCTACCTACTCAGGAGGCTGAGATCTGAGGATCAAGGTTTAAAGCCAGCCCTGGCAGGAAAGTCCATGAGATACTTATCTCTAATTAACCACCAGAAATCCAGAGCGGTGCTATGGCTCAAGTTGTAGACCCATTTACCTTGAGCTGAAGAGCTCAGGGACAGTGCTCAGACCCAGACATCAAGCCCCATGACCAAAAATAAATACTAATCAAATAAATAATCAAATAAATAAAGCACAAAAAGGAGAATAATAGAGTGACAAAGAGGAGAGACAGAGAAAATGACAGGGTTAGAGACTGACTCAAGACCAGATGGAGAGGGAGAGGAAATGGAAGCAGGAGGTGAGGGGAAGAAGGGAAGGGGAAGTGCAGTAGGAGATGGTATGTGGTGGAAGAAGAGGATGGAAGAGAGATGGTAAAGCAAGAAACAATGGGAAAAGGGAAGAGATGAAAGAGAAGGAGAAGGAACAGAAAGACGAGAAAAAAAGCACTGATAGCCAGCCCAGTACCAGCACATACTCAGAAAAACACACAAAAAGGAAAAAGGAAAAGAAAGAACACTGAGACATTATGAAAATCAACAATATTTCCATCCCCACCCAGCCTCTTCACTGAACACTGCTCCTTAAGGACTTCGGGATTCCTTAGCTTCCTCCGCAAATCTCTCCTTCTGTATCACTGCCATCTCTGTCTATCAGCAAGCTGCCCATCCTTTGCCCAATGTGGCCTACATTGCTTCCCTCACCAGAAACCCATCTCATTCTTTGATCTGAGCTCTTCTCCTCAAATACCCCTGAGCTGGGCCATTGATTTGACGAGAGCTGTAGCCCATCTCCTCGTGAATTCCTCCTCAGTTGGCTTTGCTAGCTCAGCCTCCTGACCCCAGTGCACACATAGCAAAGACCAGGTGTGCCCAACTCCTCCCCATCACACCCTTGTCTCCCAAGGGTAGCATCAGCCCTCAGCAGTACCTCTGTGTGGAAAGTCTGATGCCTGTGGATGAATCAGCAAAATAATCCTGGGGCAAAGGGTCATATTCAGTCTTACCAAATTTCTCTATGTCCTAGGAAGGGTCCATCCACAGGTACCATTGTAACTCCATGGTTTCTCAGGTGTCTTGCTTCCTTCCAAGGCTTCTCTCCTCTAGTTGAATGGAAGAAAAAATGTTTTATTTTGTATACTTTGTAATGTCAGACATCACCTTTGCAAGTTTAGAGTGTTCTAATATTTGAAACTCAGTTTTCTCCCCACTGTGGTTCCATGAGGACAAAAATCATGCCCTACTAGTCTTCCATGAGACCTATAGGCTTCCCCTGGGAACTGCCAGGGGAAAGGAAGCACCATGCCCAAAGCCTGGTGCTCTGGGAAGGGGGTGTCAGCTGAGGGCCTCTCTGGGGACTCACAGGATCTCTACTAAGATCAGACACCTCTCAGGGCTGACCCCCTAGCACTGTGAAAATGTAATTCTCTACCTGTCCATTCTCCACTTGCAGCCCAAACCAACACCCTTTCCTTCCCCAAACATTTGTAAGTTGTCCCTCACACAAGTACACAAATTCCTTTGTAAAAACAAAGAAACCAACTGAAGGCTGAAGGCTCATGTGTGTAACCCTAATTATTTCACATGCTGACACTGAGAAGATTTCAGATAAAGCCAGCTTGGGCAGACTCCATGTCCAACGCAGTAGAAATATCAGACCTAGAGGTGTGACTCCACTGGGAGAATACTAGAGAGAAACATGCCCATGGCCAAGAGAGAGAAACTGAGGGAGGGAGAGAGAGGGATGGAGAAAGAGAACTCAAATGAACAGAGAGAATAACAGAGAAAAATACATACATACACACATACATAAAGACAGAGAAACAGATTCAGGAGAAAGGAGCTCGTTAGAAGGAATGGAAAATGGAGAAAAAATGATTAGAAGGAGGAGAGTAGGGGAAGTCAAGGAATGTGGGCATAAGAGAGATGACAGACAGTAGAAGGAGGCTGCAAGGAAAGGACACAGAGGGAAAGGAGACAGAAAGAGAAAAGAACAAACTTCAAGCCTTACTTCCAGCACACTCCCAAATGCATACACATGATAAACTAAAAGAAAGACAATAAAAAGTATGGAAAAATAATGGACATAACAGTACTTCCCTCCCCACCCACCCTTCACTGAAAACTGATTGGTGAGGAGTTCTGGATTCCTTACATTCCTGCTCTCAGCTCTCCTGCAGCATCAGTATCAACCCTGTCTTGCACCAGGTACCCATTATTTGGCCTATTTTGGCCCTTATTTTTTCTCTCACCAGAAACCCATCTCATTCTTTTCGAAGAGTTCTGTTCCACAAATACCCCTGAGCATTTCCACTGATCCACCAGGAACCCCAACCCTCCTTCTTGATGTTAATCTCATCAGTCTGCTCTGCAGTCTCAGCCTCCTGACCCAGTGTACACATATAAAACACCAAGTGTGTCCAACCCCTCCCCATCACACACTTGTCACCCAAAGGCAGCATCACTCCTCAGCACTGCCTCTGTGTGCAAATCTAATGCCCTGGCTGACCTAATACAAATATCCTAGTAGTGAAGGCTCATATTCAATCTTACTGAATTTCTGTTCTTGTGGGAAGCCAGCCATCCTACGCAGGGTCCATCCACAGGTGTGATCTATCCACAACCCCAGTCCATCCAGCCCCATCCATCCACATGCACAGTAGATCACCATGCTTCCTCAGTTGAACTGTTCCTTGACCACCTCTACCTGAAAGGAAGGGAATGTATTTTAATTCAAACACTCGGTCATTCCAAAATTGAACTCTTGATTTCAGAATGTTCAAATATTAAAACTTGGCTAAGTTAGATCTTTGGTTCTGTAAGGGGAAGAACTGGGCTCTGAATTCCTCTATGTGGCTTAGTCTTTAACTGGGAACTGCCAGGGGAAAGGAAGAACCATGCCCAAAGCCTGCTGTTTTGGGAAATGGGGAGTCATCTGTGGGCCTCTCTGGGGACTCATAGAATCTCTACTAAGACTCTAACACCTTTCAATGCACTTGTACAGTGCACAAGTTAACCTTCCTTGTCCATTTACACCAACCCACCATCCTCTTCCTCCCAAAACGATTTGTAAGGTAACCCTCACACAGTGGTTCCTCAGAAAAGTACACAAATCCCTTTCATATGAGAGAACGAAACCTTTGCCGTACCAGACTAACAAAGCCCAATGCATTCTCTGATGCTGTAGGCTCTTGCCTGTGATCTTACCTATCCCACAAATTGCCACCTAGAAGACTGCATTTACAGCAAGTCTGGGAAAATTAAGTAGAGAAATGCAAACCTGGAAGTGTGACTCAAGCAGTGAATCAGACATGACCATGAAAACTGAAAGAGAAAGAAAAAAAGGGAGAAAGACAGAGAGGGAGAAGGGGAGAGATAAGGAACACCAGAGAGCAGGAAGAGAAGGTGAGGGAATGAGAAGAGGGCATGAGAAGAGGGAATGAGAATGAGGGCATGAGAAGAATAAGAAGAGGGACAGGGGAAATAGAGTAGGAGTAGTTATGGGGGGCATAAAAACAAGGTTAAGAGAGAGGGCAGAAGGGGGAAGGTGAGAAAAGTGGAGAGAGTACAGAGAAGGAAAGGAAACAGAGCATAAGAAAAAAGCATGGATGTACCAGCACACACTCACAAACACATATACACAACAAACAAAACTGAAAAAATAAAAGAAAATGGATTGAGAAATCATGGAAATCAATGGTAATTCTCTCCCACCCCACTTCTTCACTGAAGAATGGTCCATGTGGAATTCAGGATTCCTCAGCTCCTGTCATTTCTCCTTTACATTTAGTGTCCACCCTGTCATTTCTCATGTACCCATCTTTTCCCTCTTGTGGCACTCATTGAATTTTTCACCAGAATCCCATTTTGTTCTTTCATGGGAGATCTGCTCTCCCCAAAGAGCCCTGAGCAGTACCACTGATCCACCAGGAGCCCCAGCCCTCCTCTTGCTGCTAAACTCATTAGTCTCCTCTGCAGGTTCAGCCTCCTGACCTATTGTACACATAGAAAAGGCCAGATTTTCCCAACTCCTCCCCATCAAACACTTGTTACCCAAAGGCAACATCAGTCCTCAGCACTGCCTCTGTGTGCAATTCTAAATGCCCTAGGTGAACCAATACAAATATTGTAGTGTGAAGGCTCATATTCAATCTTAACAATTTTTTTTCTTGTGGGAAGGCAGTCATCCCATGCAGGGTCCATCCATGGGTGTGGTCCATCCACAACCAAAGTCCATCCAGGCTATGTCCTTCCATAGGCCCCAGTTTATCTCTATAATTCCTCAGGTCTCCTGTTCCTTGATCACCTCTAGCTGAAAAGAGGGGAGTATGTTTTAATCACTTTGTGATTCCAAAAAAGTCATCCTTCCCTGTCCATTTACACCAACCCATCACTGCCTTCCTTCCACAACCATTTGTAAGGTGAACCATACACAGTTGTCCCTCACATAAATACACAAATACCCTTTCAAAATAGAGAAACCAACCTTTGCCACACCAGATTAACAAAGTCAATTGCATTCCCTGATGCTGTAGGCTCTTGTCTGTAATCCTACCTATCTCCCAAGTTGACAACTTGAAGACTGCATTTACAGCAAGGCTGGGAAGATACCATCTTCAAGTAACTAGAGAAATGCAAGCCTGGAAGCGTGACTCAAACAGAAGAGAACCAGACATATCCATGAAAACTGAGAGAAGAAAGAGAAAGACAGAGAAGGAGAAAGGGAAAGAGGGAGAGATGTGTAGAGAGAGAAGGAGTGAGGGAGGGGGAGGGAAAGAGAGTGAGACAGATTTAAGAGCAGGAAGAGAGGGAGAGGAAATGGTAGAGGGTAGGAGAACAAGTAGAGGGACAGGAGAAGTAGAATAGGAGTAGGTATGGGAGGAATGAAAACAAGGGAAGGGAGATGGCGGGGCAAGGCAGGGGGAAGGTGAGAAAAGTGGAGAGAGGACAGAGAAGGGAAAGGAAACAGCATAAGAATAAAAGCACTGAGATGTAGCAGCACACACTCACAAACACATACACACAACAAACATACAAAAGGAAAAAATTAAAGCCATCTTACAAATCAACAGTAATTCCTTCCCACCCACCTTCTTCACTGAAGAACGGCCCATGTGGAATTCAGGATTCCTCAGCTCCCTTCTTAACCTGCCTCCTGTCACTTCTCCTTTACATTTAGTGTCCACCCAGTCATTTACCCTGTACGCATCTTTTCCCTCATGGAGCCCTTATTTGGTCTCTCACCAGAATCCCATTTTGCTATTTCAGGGGAGATATGCACTCGAATAGCCCTGAGCTGGACCACTGATCCAACAGGAGCTCCCGTCCACCTCCTGCTGAAAATCTCATCAGTTTTCTCTACAGGCTCAGCCTCCTCACATCAGTGCACACATAGCAAAAGCCAGGTGTGCCCAAATCCTCTCTATCACACACTTGTCACCCAAGGGCAGACAGCAGGAGCTTGCACCAAACCTTCTCTGTGGAAATCTCATGGCCCTGGCTAAACCAATACAAATAACCCAGTGCTGGAAGGACATATCCAATCTTACCGAATTTTCCCTCACGTCCAGATGCAGTCATCTCAGGCAGGGTCCATCCACAGGCACCACTATATCTTCATACTTCCTTAGGTCTCTTGCTCATTCACAGGTTTCTCCACCTCTTGCTGACAAGGAGGAAAAGTATTTAATTCATACATTTTTGTCATTCAGAATGGGCTCTGGATGTTCAGAATGTTCTCAGACTTGAAACTCTGTTCTCCTAGCAAGATGATTCGCTAAGGAAAAAAATTGGGCTCTGGTATTCTTCCATGAGGCCTAAAGACCTCAAATAAGAACTGATCAAAGCCTGGTGTTCTGGAGAAGGGGGTGTCAGTGGGAGGACTCTGCGGATGCATAGGTTCTCTACAAAACCTCTGACTTCTCTCTGTGCTGACATACTTGCACCATGCACGTTTTTTTCTCCCTGTCCATTCTGCCCCAAAATCCATCAACCCTTTCCTTCCCCTACCATTTTCAAGCTGTCTCTTACACCTTGATGGACAGCCCTCAGATAAGTACCTAAATCCCTTTTCTCAATCAGAGAAACAAACCTGTGCAACACCAGGTTAACGAGGTCAGAAGCATTGCTGCTGATGGTGGATCATGCCTGTAATCATAGTTCTCCCAGAAGCTGATGCTCAGAAGATCACAGTTAAAGCCATCCTGGGCATACTCCATTTTCAATTAAGAAGAAAAATGTTGGCTTGGACTCAAGTGACTCAAGTGGTAGAGCACCAGCTATGAACATGCAAACTCAAAGAGAAAGATATAGAGGGGTAGGAGAGAAAAAGATTTGAGGCAGAGGAAGAGAGAGGAAACAGAACAAGAGAAGAGGGAAAGGGGAAGAAGAGGAGAAGATGAATGACCTGGAGGGAAGTTAGCTGGAAAAGGGGAGAGAGACAGGCAATGGAAAGAAAAAAGAGACAGCAAAGGAGACAGAGAAAGAGAAAATCACTGAGTTCAAGTGCCAGTACCAGCACACACTCACAAACACATGCATACAACAAACAAAAAGAAAGTAAATAAAACAAAAGGACTGAGACAAGATGGAAATCAACATTACTTCCCTGCCCACCCTCCTCTTCACTGAAGATGGTTCCATCCAGAGTACAAGAGTCCTTAGCTTCCTCCTCTCAGCTCTCCTTCAGCATCAATGTCAACACTGTCTATCACCAAGATGCCTGCTATATGACCACTCTGGCCTCACTGCTTCTCTCACCAGAAACCCATCTCATTCTTTGAGAAGAGTTCTGTTCCCTAAATACCCCTGAGCGGCGCCACTGGTCTACAAGGAGCCACAGCCTTCCTTCTGCAAATCTCATCATTATGCAGTGCAGGCTCAGCCCTCTGAGTCCAGTCCCCTCATAGCAAAGGCCTGCTGTGCCCAAGTCCTCCCCATCCCACATTGTCACCCAAGGGCAGCATGGGCCCTCAGCACTGACTCTCTGTGCAAATATAGTGCCCTGGCTGAACCAAAACAAACATCACAGTGATGAAGGCTCACATCCACTCTCACCGGATTTCTGTTCATGTGGGAAGGCAGTCAGCTCAGACAGGGTCCATCAACAGGCACCATTATATAGGCATGCTTTCTCAGGTCTCCTGTTCCTTCACCACCTCTAGGTGAAAGGAAGGGAATTTATTTTAATTCATTCACTTTGTGATTCCTAAAATGGAGATGTGACATTTAGAATAGTTGAATATTTGTGCTGGGAAGGTGGCTCAGTGGTAGAACGCTTGCCTTGCATGCATGAGGCCCTGGGTTCGATTCCTCAGCAAAAAGAAAAAAGCCGGAAGTGGTGCTGTGGCTCAAGTGGTGGAGCACTAGCCTTGAGCTGAAGAGCTGAGAGAAAGTGCCTAGGCCTGAGTTCAGGCCCCACGACCGGACCCCCCCCACAAAAAAAGAATAGTTGAATATTTGAACATCAGCTCCCCCAGCATGCCAGTTTCCTCAGCAGAAAAATTAGGGTCTACTCTTCCATGAGGCCTAGACACTTCCCCTTGGAACTGCCAGGGGAAAGGAAGCATCATGCCCACAACCTTGTGCTCTGGGGAAGCGGGTGTCAGCTGGGGGCCTCTCAGGAGACTCCCAGAATCTCTACCAAAATAGAACATTCAGCGCTGACCCTTTGTGCAGTGCACATGTCCCTTCCTCCCTGTCCATTTGCACACTATGCCACCACCCCCTTCCTTCCACAACCATTTGTAAGGTGTCCCTCGCACAGCTGTCCCTTACATAAGTACACAAATCCCTTTCATAATAACTGAGAAAACAACCTCTGCTACACCAAACTAACAAAGTCTAATGTGTTTGCCTGATGCTGGAGGCTTTTGCCTGTAATCCTAGCTATCCCACAAGTTCACCTGTAAGATTACAGATACAGCAATTCTAGGAAATTCCATCTTCAATTAACTAGAGAAATGAAAGCCGGGAGGTATGACTCAAGTGGTAGAGAACCAGCTATGACCATACAAACTGAAAGAGAGAAAGAGAGAGACAGAGAGAGGAGAGACAGAGAAACAAACATTGTCAGAGACTGATTCAAGAGCAGGAAGAGAGGGAGACCGAATGGAACAGGAAGATTTCAGGAGGAGGAAATAGGAAGAGAAGAGGAGAGGGAAGAATGAAAGGGGAAGAATACGAGGAATGTAAGAGGGAGAAAGAAAAGTAGGGAAGGTAGATGGAATGGGGTGGAGAGCTGAGAAGGGGAAGATAAGGAGAGAGAGTAAAGGAGACAGAGAGAAAAGCACTGAGTTCAAGTCCCAGAGCCAGTACAGGTGCACAGACACAAACACACAACAAACAAACATGGAGAGAAAAGAAAAAGCATTGAGAAATCAAGGAAATTCACAGTACTTCCCTCCCCACCCACCCTCTTCACTAAACACTGGTCCATGTGGAGTTCAGGATTCCTCAGTTCCTTTCCTGGCCATCCTCCTCTGAGTTGTAATACAGCATCAGTGTCAGTCCTGTCTTTCAATAAGGTGCCCATCCTTTACCCTCTTTTGGCCCTCCTTGGGCTGTCCTTTGGCCCCTCCTTTTGGCCCACCAGAATCCCATCTCATTCTTTGAGGGGAGATTTGCTTCCCAAATGGCCCTGAGCTGAATCTGATTTACCAGGAGCTCCAGCTCACTTCCTTCCACAAATGTCATGTGTGCTCTGCAGGTTCAGCCTATTGACTCAGAGCACAAATAGCAAAGGCCACGTGTGCCCAACTGCTCCCCATCACTCCCTTGTTAAACCCCCCCCCCCGGTAGCTGAGCCAACACATATAACGCAGTGGTCGAGGGCCACATCCAATCTTACCGAGTTTCTGCTCATGCTCAGAAACAGTCAGCCCAGCCAAGGTCCACCCACTAGCAAAGCCCACCCAGGCATCCATCCACAGGCACCACTGTATCTCCATACTTTCTCAGGAATCCTGCTCCTTCACAGGTTTCTTCACCTCTACCTTGAAGGAAGGGGTATCATTCTACTTCATATATTTTGCCAGTCTAACAGGAACTCTGGTTGTTCAGACTGTTCTCTTATTTGAAACACAGCTAACCCAACATTCTGGTTCCCCTTAAAGAAAATGGGGGCTCCTGGGGAGGGGGAGAAGTTGCAAATCAAACAACCTGTCTAGGTAATAGGGTCTCTTTGACTGTGAGCAAATAAACAAGTCTGAAATAAGGGATTCTTGGATGATGGTATTATGTTGGGATAATGATGAGGTTTAGATAGAAATCACACCCACAGAAAACTGCATTGAATAGGAGGAAAGTTGGGGCAGAAACCACTGACAGTGTATGGGGTGAATGGAGACAGGTCCCTCTCCATTCCCAGTGAAGATTTGCTCTTATGTTCCAACCCAGCCAGTGTACCTAGTGTGCTCAGGAGTTGTACCCTTTCACCTGAAGACTGCTGAAAGAGAAGCAGAGTCCAGGATGCCTCTTGCCCCTCAGATCCATGGGCTCCTATAGCATCAAGGGTCTCACTTTAAACCTAAATAAATGAACTAGAAAGTAAATAGGCAGACAAGCAACATACATAAAAGGTGAGATGATGACCTGCTGCAGCATTTGGGACAAAAGCATCTTTAGTGTTCAAGGGACAAATGTGAAAGGTTGTTCAATGAAGTGACAATACTCAAGTAAGGGATCGATGTGGAATTAGCCAGCTCAGAAAGTACAGGCAGCTTGAGATCACCTTTCAGCTTATCTTTTAGCATTGGAAAGCCAGTGCAGTGTCCTTTCTTGGGAAGGAATCCCAGCTGGAGAATCCCCTAGCACTTGTCACACAACCTGGCCATGCTGGCCAGAGACTTCTGCAGTGTGAACTTTCTGCATGACTCCTTCTCCTCCTGCAGCTCTTCAAATCCACACCTCTCAGATTTTCCACAACCCAGTTAGAGTCACCCTGAAAGTCTGAGTTTGGTGGTTTTCAATTGTGCTGTTTCAGAGTTCTGCACCACTTTCTCTGGGACAGCTTTACTTTCAATCTGTGGACATTACTTTGGGGCCTTCACACAGCAGCAGATTCTGCGAAATATGGTGACTATGTGACTATCCTGTTAGCCACCCTCCTCCAGCCCTGTCTAATATTCCACCTGGGGGCTGTGGCCTCCCCCTAAGGCTGCCCAGAGGGAAGGGCATTTTCCACTGAGTGTGAATGCTCCATTCTGTCAAGCAGCTAAAAGAATCCTGGCCCAACATTAAGCTGGAACTGTAGCTCTGCAGGGAGTAGAGAGGAAAGACAAGCAGACTGGCACTTCGGGTTTTATTGAGAGGTAACTGATCATCATCATTGTGTAACTGAAATTCTGAGGACAAGCTGAAGGCGTTATGTCCTGCAAAAAAGCTGGCTCTCCTTTGTGGAGGGAGAGTTGTGGTGGGATTGTCCTCAGGAGTTGTGCCAGATGGACTATCCAAAAGCATCAGTTTTGATTCCACAATTCTGGCATTCTCTTTTAAGTTTTCTTGGATGAGCAGGTAGGTGCCCATGGCTTCATTGAATTCTCTGTCCTGGATTGCCTTTTCAATGCCAGCTACATTGTACCCCATGTCACACATGACTCTGACAATGCGATCCAGCTTGCCAGGCAGTGGCTCATCAGGAAGCAGGCCAAATCCCACACCTAGAGCCAGCCATGGGTGTTCCATTATCTCCTCAATAGCAGGCCTCAGATTGAAGTCCACAGTCAGCAGTTTAGAAAGGAGATCTTGTCTCTTTGCAGATAGGTGAAGGGGAACAGTGTACTGGCCTCTAGGACTTGTAACCCTATGTCAGCCATATTACTCCCCTCAAATGGGAACTTTCTCATTGTCATCACATACAATAGCACGCCTAAGTCCCAAATGTCCACCTGGTACCCATCGAACATTTTGTGTAGGAACATTTGTGTAGGTCACCCTGTCACTCAGCCCAAATTCACTGACCTTGACATTGAGATTGGCATCCAATAGGATGTTGTTGGCCTTCAGGTCTAGGTGTGCAATTCCATTCTCATGAAGGTAGTCAACAGCACTCGTGATCTGTTTGAATAGCCTCCTGGCTTCAAACTCTAAAAGGTAGCTGGAGGAGGATTTTTTGATCCACCTCAAGAGATGACCCCGAGTGGCCAGCTCAGTGACAAGGTACACACAGTCTTCATTCTCCATCACCTGGAATAATCAGATGATGTGTGGGTGACGTACAGTTTTCACAAAGGCCACCTCATTTTCTATCTCATGGCTTTCCAGCTCTTTCTTTCAGAGAACTTTGACCACCACTGTGGTGTCTGTGAGGCGGTGATGGGCCAGATTGACATAGCCATAGCAGCCATAGTCGATGATCTCTGTCAAGTTGTACAGTGATCAACTCCTTCTTGGGGGAAGAGCTAAAGGAGACTTTGTTGTACATTACCATCTTTCAGCTGAGATGACAAGTGATCAAGCTTAACTATTACCTAAGATGATCTCAATGAAGTTGCCAACTAATAAATCTTACGAAAAGGTAAACTAACAAGTAAATACAACCCCCAGACTAGTAAATGAAATCCCCAAACCCAAACAAGACAAACACAACCCCCATACCCAAAGAAAGCAACCAAGTAGCTCTGACTTAGTCCAGCGGGTCACCAAGGAAAAGCTCCCAGTGCTGTAACTGACAGAGTTGGAGGGCAATTGCCTCTTATGTATCCTGCTGGGCATACCTCACAATGGCCTGTGACATCAGGAGGAACTGGACCAATCAGAAGTCAGGCCATTGACATCAGTGAGAAAATGGGCCAATCAGAGCCCAGGGCAAACCCACCGGCAGTTATGCACTTGGGCCAGGAGGATCATTGTCAAGGAATTCTGGGCCCATCCACAGATGCTTCTACTGCTACCATGGCAACCATGTGAGGACCACGAGGACATTGGCCAATGGCCCTTGTCCTACTTGGAGACTAGGCATTCTAGGATGGCCACGGTGGGGACATCTCTCAGTGGAGCCTATCCTTGGGCAGAAGTGAAAACACTGCCCTTTTCACTTAACATGGTCTATATCTAATTACAACCTACCCTGAGATTGGAGACTTTGTAATGACTCAACTCAGCTTCTAAATGAGAAGAGACCAGACACCCAGGATTAAATGATAGTTTTATCCAGATCTGTCATTCTCATTTCTGTTCCTAGTTTGTATGGTTTCCTGTGCTTCTTTGTAACTTTTTTTTCATGTTTTTTTTTCAATCTTTATTTGTCCCTCACAGGTCAGAAAAAAAGTAATTTGCTTTTATATCTTTAGTACAGTTGTGTCAAATTTTAATATAACTGTTCTAATAAAAACCATATATGAAATATAAGTATCTCAGAAGCAGACTCCGATTTTATGGACCTGAAGTTTATTCTACTTGAGAGGTCATTTATTCATACATATAAATATATGTATATATGTATACATACATACATACATATATATATGTATGTATGTATATATATATATATATATATATATATATATATATATATATATATATATATAGGTCATGGAGCTTGAACTCTGGACCTGGGCGCTGTCCCTCAGTTCTTCAGCTATGGGTTAGCACACTACCACTTGAGCCACAGTGCCACTTGTAGTTTTTTGGTGGTTTATTGGAGATAAGTATCTAATGGACTTTCATGTCTGGACATTCTTTCAATTGCTATCCTCAAATCTCAGTCTCTTGAGTAGCTAGGATTGCAGGCATGACCTAGCACTGGCAAGATATCTCACAGGTTTTTTTTTTTATTATGAAAATATTGTACAGAGTGGTTACAATTACATGGGCAAGATAATGAGTACATTTCTTATCAAGCATTGTAGCCTTTGTTTCCCCTTCCCATCCCTTCTCATCCTCCATCCCTGCTCATCCTCCCTCCCACCCCCCCCCCCCGGCACCAAAGTTGTCAAGTTCGTTTTGGACACAACTACTTGTATATCTCATTGTTGCAATGGTTCCACCTGTATCCCTAGTTAAATGATTTGTTTTTCCCCTTCACCTCTACAAATTATACCAACATCAAATACAGTGAAAGCAGGGGTTATACTGTGGGGGAGGGACATACAAAGCAACAAAGAAATCATCTTATAAATGTGTTAGAAACAATTGCATGAAAGAAAAAAAATTGAATACATATCTTAGGGTTCATTTCCCTAACATCACCTTATCTGACCTTTTCTGCTTGACTCAGACATATACTAGATATTGCAAATAAGGGAAACCATGGGACCTATGTTTCTTTGGGCCTGGTTTATTTCACTTAATATAATTTTTTCCAAGCCTTTCCATTCCCTAACAAATGGGGCAATGCCATTCTTTCTGATGGAGGCATAGAATTCCATTGTGTATATATATATACACAACATTTTCTTGATCCATTCATCTACTGAGGGGCATTTGGGTTGGTTCCATATCTTAGCTATAGTAAATGATTCTGCAATAAACATAGTCGCGCTGGTAGCTTTAGTGTGGTCTTGTTTGTAAACATTTGGGTAAATGCCCAAAAGTGGGATTGCTGGGTCATAGGGGAGCTCTATGTGGAGTCTTTTGAGGAACCTCCATACTGCTTTCCAAACTGGTTGAACAAGTTTACACTCCCACCAACAATGCAATAAGGTTCCATTCTGTCCTCATCCCCTCCAGCATCTGTTGTTATTAGAGTTCTTGATTTTAGCCATTCTAACTGGGGAGAGGTGGTATCTCAATGTTGTTTTGATTTGCATTTCTGTTATGGCTAGGGAGGTTGAGCATTTCTTCATGTGTCTATTGGCCATCCTTCTTTCTTCTTCAGAGAAGTTTCTCTGTAAGTCTTTAGTCCACTTATTTATTGGGCAGTTGTTTCTTTGAAGATTTGTTGTTGGGGGATTTAATTTTTTGAGTTCCAGGTATATTCTAGATATGAGACCCTTGTCTGTTGTATGGCTATTAAAGATCTTCGCCCAATCGGTGGGCTTTCTATTGATCTTGCTAGCTATGTCCTTTGCCTTGCAGAAGCTCTGCAACTTTATGCAATCCCATTTGTCCAACCTTTCTTTGATTTGTTGTGTTTCAGAGTCTCTATTCAGAAAATTTCGGCCTGAGCCAAGGAGACCTAGGGTTTCTCCTATTCCATCCTGTAATGTTTTCAGAGTGTCTGCTTTGCCTTCGAGGTCTTTGATCCATTTGTAGTTGATTCTGGTGCAAGGTAATATATAAGGATCTAGCTTTAGTTTTCTACAAGTTGTTAGCTAATTTTGCCAGCACCATTTACTGAAGAGGCTGTCTTTCTTCCATTCTATTGTTTTAGCTTCCTTATCGAAGATTAGATGGCTATAGGTCTGTAGGTTCATTTCTGGGTTTTCAATTCTATTCCATTGGTCCTGAGGTCTGTTCTTATGCCAATACCAAGCTGTTTTGATTACTATGGCTTTATAGTAGAGTTTGAAATTTGGTATTGATATTCTTCCAGCAGTGTTCTTTCCGTTGAGGAGCATTTTTGCTATTCGGGGTCTCTTATTGTTCCATATGAATTTTTGGATTGCCTCTTCTATTTCCTTGAAGAATGAGGTTGGAATTTTGATAGGTATCGCATTGAATTTGTAGATAGCCTTGGGAAGTATTGCCATTTTCACGATGTTAATCTTTCCAATCCAGGAGCATGGGAGTTTTTCCCATTTTCTAAGTTCTGTTTTGATTTCCTTTTTCAAGATTTTAAAGTTTTCATCATAGAGGTCCTTCACTTCTTTGGTTTAGTTAATTCCTAGGTATTTTATTTTTTGTGGGGCTATTACAAATGGAGTTACTTTCCTAAATTCAGCCACACTTTTCTTTGGCATACTTTTTGTTGGCATACAGAAAAGCCATTGATTTTGGGGGGTTAACTTTATACCCTTGACAGGTAATTTCTTACTGCTTTTTGCCTGTAGTTAAGTTTGACAGAGGATATGGAAAACAACTTTTATGACTTCAGTGGTAAAAATAAATGTTCTGTAAGTCATACAGAGCAGGATTCTGGACAGCTAGCATAAAATGTTGCATACTGAATTTATATAAATAATTTTTAAACTACAGAGATTTTATACTAATATATACTAAAAATATTTTCTCAGAAAAAATTGACAATGCTAGTAATAATCTTAACCCACTTGTCATGTTTCTGGAGAGCAGGTTTAAGAACACTGAAAAAAATATTGCATCTTGACATGCTCAAAGCAATGAACAGCAAGTAAATAACAATCAAAACTATGAGGTACTGGTTTTAAAAATTAAATTATTCATACGGTGAAGATAACAGAAATATTTTTTTAAATCCTAAAGAAAATCTACTTTTGTCTCTACAATGCCTTTAATGAAAGCCTGTAGTTGCACATAACATAAAAATTCTCACAAAGGTTGTATAATTTATTTGCATTTCCTTTATAATGACCATGATTAAATCTGAACTATTGTAAGCAAACCACCATCTGGAACCACATCGAATCAAGATTCTATTTTCCATGATGACCGATCAAGGAAAACTTATGCAGTTGTCTACTTTGCAATATTGTGTAGCAATGTGATTAGATAATCATTCAGAGCCATGAACCAGGCTAACTGGAACATAAACAAATACACAGTATGAAACTTGGAAATGTTTCAGTAGTTTGTTAGATCCTCTTGACTCAAATCACTCAAGCTCTTTGTAAAACAAGATTGAAACTTGGTGTCAAGTGTTTCTTAAGTCTATGCTAAAAGAGGGGTATGGAAAAATAGGAAAGTAAGACATTTTATAGGCATGTTATAGGGTCATAGGAGCACTTCAGGAAGAGAAAAAATAGCAACATAGGAAATAACCTGCAAACTAAATTCTTCAATAGCCATTGATCTATATTATTGCATCAACATCATCATTGTGAATTGGGCTCACCTCATCCAAAAATAGACTCTGTTGAGGAGTAAAGTCTTCAAGCTGAGATATCAAAGGAGAATTTTACAATAAAATATTTAAGGTAGTATTAATAGAGAAAATTTAGGCAGCTAGATGAAGGTAAAAAAATGCGTTGATGGAAATTATCCTGCAACAGACCAAAAAAGCTTTATAAAAGCAAGGAATACTCTAAAGCCACTGTCTTCCAAGTCCTCAGAAGCAACCAGCCTTACTTGGTGACCTCTTGACCTTGAACTTGTAGTCTCTGGACAGAGACGGTAATTTTTTTTGTTGTTAAAACATCTGATTTCTGGTTCTCTGTTATAGATATCCAAAACCTTAACAGACTAAAAATTATGCACTAAATCTATCTCAATAAACAATTTGAACTATTTGTCTTTTTAGACTCTGGGCACATATGCAGTATATAAAAGGACTAGGAAAAATATCATCAACCCTCAGTGAACTATTAGGAAAAAAAGAACTCAATTAACTTCATATTACTGCCCTCTTAAATGTCATGAGAATGCTAAAGACAACAGGAAAGAGGAAAGACTATAGCCAGACACAAATGGATCTTCACGGTAATCCTAGCTACTTAGGAGGCTGAGATCTGAAGATTGGAGCTTAAAGCCAGCCTGAGCAAGTCCATGAAACTCTTTATTTCCAATCAACCACCAAAACCCAGAAGTGGAGCTGTAACTCAAATGGTAGGTAGAGGGCCAGCTTTGGGGGAAAACATGGCTGCTAAGGGATAGTACCTAGGCCTTGAGTTCAGCCCCAGTACTAGCATTAAAAAAAAGAAGAAAAAGATAGTAGTATTTATTTATGGTACCATAAAGAATCGTTCACAGCAAACATGGAAAGTTGTTCAGACAACCATTTTCAAGTAATGTAGAGGATGATATGGTTGGTAAAAAGCAACAAGGACTAGATGTGAAAGAATGCTGAATGGCATGAATGAGTAGTAATTATTAGCAATTAATTGGTGGCCATGATACAAAGTCTTTAAGGGGAAAAGTGAACTCAACTACATAGTACTGTCAATAGCAGTACTTCTAAAAACTGACTTGAGTGAGAAATGAAAATAGCAAACAATAATATAAAGCATTAAAAGGTTGGGAAGTAGAAGTATGGCTCAATTTTTACAGCATCAGCCTCAACAGAAAAAGCTCAGCAAACATGCTTATAAAGCCCAGTACCAGCATCAGAAAATAAATCCAAATCAACACTTAGATTGAGGTGTTTATAACAATGTTCCTGGTGAGTGGTATTAATACAAGTCTAAGTTTTGAAATAAATATGTTATTATATATGAAAGTCTTTTTTTGTCAGTCATTGAACTTGCACTCTGGACCTGAGTGTCCCTGAGCTCTTCAGCTCAAGGCAAGCACTCTACCATTTGAGCCACAGTGCCACTTCCAACAGAAGTCTTTAAAAATGGATTCTACCTGGGTGATACTAGAAACTCACTCTGATTACTATACAAAGGTAATCGACATCATTTTTGGAGAGTGGTTTGAACACTTAAATACCTGCTTATCTGAAACCACTATCTCTAAGTTATCACTGGATAGACATAGCTTCATTTTTTTTCTTGTTACTCAAGATAATTTTATCTTCAGTATATGTATCTGTACTATCCAAGGAACTTTAAAATAGATATAACTGTAGGTACATTTAAATATTCATTTATATTTAAATGCACCACTCTGTTTGATATGCCACAGATAACCTTACTGTCTACAGAAATCTCTTGGCATTGAGCCTTGGCTTCTTTTTATTGCCATATATTTGTTTATGCTTATGCTTGGATGCTCTAATGAGATTATAAATCCCTTGAGGACTATGGATTATATCATTGCTTTATCTGTTCTTTGCAAATGGTATAGTATCCTGAAGAGTTATGATTAATATTCTTAAGGAAGAAAAGATGAAATTACTTTCCTGTTACCATAAGATGCCTGTTTATTCCACCTTCCCCAATCTGTTTTTTTTTTTTTTTACAAATATACGCTTGCCTTATAAATGATTGTAAGAAATCTCTAAGTGCTCAGGTCTGATGTTATTTTTTAGCATGAGAGGTAGAGACTTTTTTAAAATTTAATATTATGTTATTATAAGGGTGATATCAGAGGGGTTACAGTTACATAAACAAGGTAATAAGGACATTTCTTGTCAAACATTGTTACACCCAACATTGTTTTATGTTTAACATAAATTAAATTCCATTTGTTATTTTGAAAAAAATGTTTTACATTGCATCATATATGAAAAGCAGATATAATCTACTAATAAAATAGATGTATTGAATAGAATTTAGATCGAATAATCTATACCTGCACCTTACGCACTGAACTATCCACCCAACTACCAAAGCTGAAGTGTAATTTTTTCTTATGGCACTTTCTAAAAAATGATTTCAGAGAATGATAGAAAGCAATGTGGTGTGAGTCTATTTTTCTGTTGCATTACAGGTTAATCATAGTGTAGTAATAGCACAAGCTATTTTGAAGGGTGGCATGCTCACTAGACAGAGATACTAATCATGTCTTGAGTCTCTTAAAAACCTGCGCACTACCCATCCTTAAGCACACACATATACCTTTGTTCAGCACTAAAAGCAAATATCTGTAATGTTAAAATTATGTCTTTGGAATGATTAACCTTGATTTTTGCACACTTTTAGCTCCCCCTTTCTTCCCTTTCTTAGGATCTATTCTGACCTTGCTGAAGGAGTTCTATATGCTATTTCTTTGCAGTAGTTTTGGGGGAAAAGTAGTGAGATTTTCATAAGGAAATCTCTGACACCTGTCAAGCTGGTTCTCACACATTTTCTATGTTCCAGTCTCAACATTTCAAACACTTCAGTGCTTCTTACATCTCAAGAATATGTGAGTATGCAGAAACACTCCAACAGTGCTAAACTTAAACAGAATCATTTATGAATGCCATCTTGGCACTAACTAGTAAATTAATTACAAATTCATATTCTCTTTTGGTTTGTCCTCAGGTTAAATTTGATGCCATATTTCCAATTTTTATTTCTGAAAGGAAAGTTCAATTTCTTGTTCTATGCTAATGTATTCATTTCTCAAAACTGACTTTATATTGAATATCTTTTAAAAAATAATCCATATCAGTAAACTACAGCTGAGCAAGTTAAATAAGATAAAATTGATTGGAACACAGATCTGTAGACTTTAAAAAAATATATACACTAACTTTCAGTAAGAGTGACTTTAAAGAATACTTTGATCTCTATATAAAGGTTCTGAAATGTATAACCAGTGAGGCCGGTTTCTTTTCAGTACATTTCAGGGCTTTAAATATTTATACTTTGATCTAAACTTTATGGATAGGAATTTATCAAGACAAACTAGAGACAAGTACAATGATCAAGTCTAAAAATAGTCAATAAAATATTTTATGGTTTTATGGTAACTTCTAATTATGAGTAAATAATTATAATAGGCATGACAATACTATACACTATGATCATGTTTTAAAATAAAATAAAATACCATTAACATTCCTTAAAATAAATAAATGTAAAAATATGGACAACACAAAAAAATAAAAAAGAGGAAGGAGAAGGAAGGAAAGAAGGAAGGAAGGAAGAAAGGAGGGAAGGAGGGAAAGAGGGAAGGAGGGAAGGAAGCAAAAAAGGAAGGAAGAAAGAGAGGAAAGAGAGAGGAAAAGGAAGAGAAGGGAGGAGAAGAGAAAGGAGAGGAAAGAAAAGGTTAAAGTTTAGATGTGTCTTGAAACTAATCAAAATACTAATAACATTGCTGTATGAATTTACTCACCCTTTCATTTAACAAATATAATATCAGCACAATTATTTTATTTTCTGGTCTAATATTGTAGTTTTATTAGTCTACATATTGTTTCTTTTGGCAAGATAGAACCTAAATACCATGGCTAATGATAGAATATAAGGAACCTGTGTTAGTTGACCTGAATACTTAACATTTTCTATTTTCCTTTTAGTGTTTAAATCTAGAATTTACATTTTCTGATTAGGATTCAAACATGTAAAGGGTAATACCTCTCTGTCAAAAACATGCAAGATGTTGCATTGCTTGAAACATTTTACTACTCATACCCATACACTCTGTTGCTCTAAACACACAAACTACCATGTATGTGTTCATAGCTCTGAAATGGAGCTGGTGGCAGACAGCACTGGAAGCAGAATCTAGTTCAGTCATCCACATTCAGTAATGCATTCCTTTTTTTTTTTTTTGGTGTCAGTGGTGGGGCTTGAAATCTGGGCTTGGGTGCTGTCCCTCAGCTTTTCAGCTCAAGGCGAGCACTTTACCACTTGAGCTGCAGCAACACCTCCAGCTTTTTCTGCTTATGGAATCAAACCGAGGGCCTCTTGAATGCAAGGCAAGCACTCTACCACTGAGCCATCTTCCCAGCCCATGTATTCTATTTTTAGAAAGTCTTCTGCAGTGAATTTTCCCTTAAAAGTATACTACCTAAACCGAATATGTGTACACCTTTGAAGACTCTTCATGATAGGCCAACTTGTTAGGTTTTGTTTTTTTTAATGTTCCCGTTAAGCCTGATATCTTTGAACAAATTTTCAAATTCATCTTGTATTACAGTACCTCCTAAGCTTCAGCTACAAATCCATACTTTGTAAACCCAGTTTTTCACAATTTACGAATGAAATTGCCAATGACATTTTAATAATTGGTTCAGGTCTCTAGGTTTTTTAATGACAAACATTTCACAAGTCTAATGCCTCTGAGCAGCTGTCTATAAGAAGTTAACTTTTCTGCACTGGGACTATCTATCATTTGGGATACTGGACATCAAGTTCTAGAGCTTAATTGTTGTTTTGTACTTTTTATGGTCTGTAGTTTTTTAGCCTACTCAAAAAGATATATTTCAGCTAGCCAAAACTCTCCTTTTCGATACCCACTTCTCATTATCCTTATTTCTAAAATCTCAGATATGCTGATTAGGCAGCCCTTGTCCCAGGTCATTTTGTACATAAAGATACCACTTCTTTCCCACTTTTGCCCTCTTCTCAGTACTACATAAATACTGTACTATTTAGGTTTAAAATGCTCTCTCTGATAAGAGAAAATAGGGCCAGAATAATTTCAAGATGCAAGCTATTGATAACACTTTGTAGTAAACTTATTCAACCACTTTGGAAAGTAGTATGGAGATTCCTGAAAACACTCCACATAGAGCTCCCCTATGACCCAGCAATCCCACTTTTGGACATTTACACAAATGATCGCAAACAAGACCCTACTATAGCTATCAGCACAACTATGTTTATTGCAGCATTATTTACCATAGCTAAGATATGGAACCAACCCAGATGCCCCCCAGTAGATGAATGGATCAAGAAAATGTGGTATGTATACCCAATGGAATTCTATGCCTCCATCACAAAGAATGACATTGCCCCATTTGTTAGGAAATGGAAAAACTTGGAAAAAATATTATTAAGTGAAGTAAGCCAAGCCCAAAGAAACATAAGTCCCATGGTTTCCCTTATTTGCAATTACTAGTATATATCTGAGACAAGCAGAAAAGGTCAGATAAGTTGATGTTAGGCGAAATGAACCCCAAGATAAGGATTCAAATGTTTTTTCTTTCTTGAGATTGTTTCTAACATAGTTATAATTTCTTTGTTGCTTTGTATGTCCCTTCCACAAGGTATAATCCCTGTTTTCACTGTATTTGATGTTGGTATAATTTGTGGAGGGGAACGGAAAAACCAAATTGTTTAAATAGGGATACAGGTGGACCCATTGCAACAATGAGATGTACAAGACATTATGTCAAAAACGAACTTCACAACTTTGGTGGGGAGGCTGGGGAGATGGGGAGGGATGGGAAGGGGAAACAAAGAAGGAGGCAACAATGCTTGATAAGAAATGCACTCATTACCTTGTAACCTTTGTAACCCCTCTGTACAGTGTTTTCACAATAAATTTTAAAAAAGAAATCAAAAGTCTGATAAACACTTTCTTCTCTTCCAGTAGAATCCTCTCTCCATTTAAAGAACAAAATAAAAAAGGAGACCAAAGACAATGATCTCTTTCTTGAGACTTAGAGAAAAGTCAGAACTTTCATTAGGAAGTAATAAGGATCATTATATGGCAGTGTCCTTGGCTTTCATCTGAGGAATTTTTTAAAATGTCTTAACATTTATGGGACTTAAGAAACATGTCATTCTTTGTAGTTCATATAGAAACATTTGCTTATCTAAAAAAGAAGCCCAAGTTGGAGGTTGGAGGAGGGGGGAAAGAAGCCTCAGAAGTTAGAAACTTTGGTTTATGTAAATGGTGAAAAATAACCCAGAAAATCTGTGACTCCAGACACAAATGAAGAGAAATGACAAAGGTATCAAGGCAAAGAAAGCACAAGATATTTCATTGGTGGCCACAGCCCTCATTCAAAATGTGAGCACTAGGTAAGTCCCTCCATCTAGACTTCTAGACTTCATTACTAAAGGAAGTTGGTACCAAAGTTCTTAACATTTTAGTTCGATGTTTTGAAAAAAAGAAGTTTTCTAAATTAGTTCTTCCAAATGTCTGTAGATCTAAAAATATTCAAAGAAATTGGCATGAACACTGAATTAGAAGAAAAGAATTTGTCTGTTTTCTAGCTTCCAAAATTAACTTGGAAATGAAATTAGGAAACAGAGGATGGAATGCACACACATACACACACACACAGACAGCTGGTAGCTATTACATAATGTGGACAATTCTTGAAGAAAGAATAAATAAGCCAAATAATCATCATATCTGTCTTTTAATTATTTTAATTAATTAAATTAAGTCCAATTGATTTAATTAAAGGTACGATTCTCTTGGATTTGTTAGCCTAAAGTGGATTTGTACCATGATCCTCCGCACTGAGCCTCCTCATTGGCTTGGATTATAGGCATGAACTACAGGTGCCCCAGTGTCATATTTGCATTTTATTTTATTTTTTGGTCAGTCATTGGGCTTGAACTCTGGGCCTGAGTGCTGTCCCTCGGCTCTTCAGCTCAAGGCGAGAGCTCTACCACTTGAGCTGCAGTGCCACTTCTGATTTTCTGGTGGTTTATCACAGATAAGAGTTTCATGGACTTTCTTGCCCGGGCTGGCTTTGAATCACGATCCTCAGATGTTAGCCTCCTGAGTAGCTAGGATTACAGGCGTGAGCCACCGGCACTCAGCTTATATCTTCATTATTTTACATTTATGAAAGTAAATGGTCATATTTGGAATAGCTTAATTTTAGCTTGTTTTTGCATATTTTAATTCAGTCACTTGAATATCTGAAATGCAAAGTTTGGGTTTGATTCCTCAGCCCACATAAGCAGAAAAAGCTTGAAGTGGCGCTATGGCTCAAGTGGTAGAGCATTCCCTTTGAGCTGAAGAGCTGAGGGACAGAGCCCAGGCCCAGAGTTCAGCCCCCAGGACTGCCCCCCCAATAAAAAAAACCTTTTACTTAAAGTAGAACTTTCAAAGATAAACATACTATAAAAGGCATTTTACTTCATATTAGATGCAAAATGCATCTACAGTAATACTAAAATTCTCCAGTCTCTGAACATTGCCTCTTCTCTATACATATTTTTTTTAACTAGAAGCTTATTTTTGTTTGTGTTATTTGGTACTGGGTCTAATATTTGCTGATTGTATTTGCTTGGGTATCATTCTACCATTTGAGCCATGCTTCTGGCCTGGTTTTATTTTAGATGAGAGGCACAGTACCTCTGACTTTTCATCACTAAAGCTGGCCTTGAACTGTTAGCATCCAGATCTCAGATTGCTGGGTAGCTAGGATTGCAGGAATGAGTCCATAGCTCTTGGCTTTAGATGCTTCTTTTTAAGGTAATATTATTTTTTCTTACTTATTATGCACTAATTTATGTAATAATTAAATTATGTAATTATCGATTTTAAATTCAAGGGTCATAGGTAGATGCAAGGATCTCATAGACTCCAGGCAATCATACCCCTGAATCTGAAAGAAGTGGACAAAGTTTAGAAAGGACTCTTTGAAGGGGAAGATGAAGAGATCCTTGAGTCTTGATCCTTATGAGTGAGAACTGTCTGCTCAGCCTGTGAGTCAACAACATGCTCTTACCTTGTAACTCACTTGATGGTTTATATCTGTAATTCCTAATCTAGGCTGTTGGCTACTAAGAGGCAAAGTTCTTTTTTCCATATTTATGTTTTATTGATTTCTGTATCAGACAGAGAAACTTACCACAACTGCTTATTCACCAAAACAAGACATTACAGAAAGGAGATGCAGAAACAGAAACATCCAGCTGCATCTTGCAAAAGTCTTTTGTAAGAAATTTGCAAAGATGGGAAACAAAACCACTCTTCTAATTTATTTGTTTTTGTCTTTGTAAATATGGTTATATTTTGTAAAATAAGTTCTTTCCATATTTCATATTAAATTTTACTCTCATTGTTAATTAAGTTTCATAAATTTAACAATAGATCATTAATAAATTAGGGATTATTGTCATTTAAGTGGATAAATGAAAGTTAAATAAAAGTGGATAAATGAAAGTTAAATAAAAGTGGATAAATGAAAGTTAAATAAAAATTAATTCCTAATATGATAAATATTTGTACATATTATTCAGAAAACAAAATCTATTTTGGGGAATCAATCTTCAGAATTTTAGACGGTCAGATCAAAAATGGGCAAGAACTTCCTCAAATGAAGCAAATTTGATCAGGAGATAATAATGCCATGTATCTTGGTACAATTTTTTCAGTGGTTTTGCTAAAATAAAGTACAAAGACTAGGCCAGAGACATGCCTAAAGAACCTTTCTTTCTGGTTGGCATAATTTGAAGTAGAAAAGATCTGAGTATTGAGTAGCTCAAGCTTATTATCTTAACTGCCCAGGAATCTGAGGTACATAGGATCAGTCCAGCAAAAAGCTGGACTGGTGGAATGGTTCAGCTATGAGAGTGCCAGAAAATCAAACAAACTGGAGTGAGAATGCACTACCTGCAAATTAATAAAAAATGAAACAAGAAATTCTCATCTCAGAGTGAGTAGCATTGATTAAGTATGTTTAGCACTTAGTATGGAGCACATTCTATCATATACTGCAAATCACTTGTAGAACACAGAGTGAAGCAGAACTCTTCTGGTTATTATAATTGACATTTATACTAACAATATCTAGTAACTAAACAGGGACAGGAGCAAATTCCAAGCAGAAAATAGTGATCACCAAATAAAGTACAAATTCTTCTTCTATTTGGAATAAAGCATGATGCATCAACATGTAAACTATTTATTACTTTAATCAAAAATATGTATATATTTGTTACTGAGCTGTATTTTACTATATCTGCAAATATAAATTATTGGTTTTACTCCATAAAATTTTCCACGTCAAAGTCACACACATACATATGCACACACACACGTATGCATGCACACACATGGATGCATACACACAAATACTTTCCTACATTCTGTTGAATATTGATTCAAGAATCTCAATTGGGGGGTAGTGGGATGGGAAGAGCAAACAAAGGAGGAGGCAACAATGCTTGATAAGAAATGTACTCATTACCTTGCCCATGTAATTGTAACCCCTCTGTACGGTATTTTCACAATAAAAAAAAAGAATCTCAATTGTCACTCAGGCCATCTAGCATGTAAGGAAAAGCTAATAAAAACTTTCAATACACTAATGCTACTTAGATATATACCTATGATTTACTAAATGATATAGAAATAATGATATCATGACTTCGAATATATAAAAGCTATAATACCCATTCAGCCTATTATTATTTAAATGTCAAAGCTCTATTCTAGAGGTAAATTTGGTTTAAAGTAGAACGTTTCAAACAAAAGAGCAAGAAATATGAGGTTAAGCAGAGTGAGGAACCAAAGCTTCTGTCTGTGGCATGAAGCTTGATAGGTTATGAATTGATCTCTTGATATACTAAGAGAGGGAGGCCCTCTGACCTGGCCTACAGGGAGTAACTAGAGCAATCTGGAACAAGGATTGTGTGAAACAGCTGGTAAGTGACAGAAGAACTGTGCCTTGGACTACCAGACTGTCATAAATATTGCACTCTTAATCAGAAAGCATCTGTCTTTTTATTTCCTTCCCAGCCATCTCTGCCTCGCGTTTAATCGATGCAGAATGCTTCTCTTAACAGGTGCACTAGTGTTTACAAATTTAAACCCTTATTTAAATGAAGCTTACAACCAGAGATGTTTCAATTAACAGTACAATACCTTAGAAAAAGGAATCACATTAACATTTGTGCAAATCCAAACCTTGTTTTGCACTGGTGAAATTTTGTTAATAGAAAATTAAGAGTACAGATGCCACAAGGAGCTAAAGAAGACTGGAGTTTAAGTAATTTTAGAGAAACAATATATCTGAATGGGACACACATAAAATATTGGAAAAAGATGTTTAAAATGTCAAGGTCCATTAAAAATAGAACAAATAATGTCCTGCCAACCTGTAAAAAATTATTTTTATATCATTCACTTTTTCCCTACAGTATAGTTTTCCTCTTATCAAGATTTAATCATTAAAAAGAGGTTTATTTTGTTATCCATGGTTTTGCGGTTCAGCTTCAGTTACATATAATTGATCATAATCTGTAAATATTCAGTGAAAAATTCCAGAAATAAACAATTCATTAGTTTCAAGTTGCATCCTTTTATTACTGATAGCATAGTGAGATTGGGAGCCAGGTTTCCTCATCCTGACACACAGTGTAGCTCACTTCTCTGCAGTGTATCTGTACAGCCTACACTACTCTCCTATTGATTACCTAATTCTGTCAGTCATCAGGCTGACTGATGCTCTCACTGCAAAAGAGCTCAAGTAGCCTTTCTTTGATTTAACATTGTGTCCTAAATGTACAATAGTTTAATTGAAAGCTGTATTACAGTATATTATGAAAACAATTATCATTTGTCATCATTGTTATTCACTACCTGGCACCAGTTTGTATGGAGAAACCAGTCTTACAGAGCTCAGGGGTCTCTGCCATTTCAAGCATGCATTAGGGTTCTGGAAAGTGTCCCCAGTAGAAGGGTAATAGTCTCATATTTGTTCTTACATGGTAAAGAGCATATATTTTCAGAAATTCTAATATATACAACATAGCAACATGGGCTAAATTTTAGGTTATTCCTTCAAAATGTGGATGAAATTTGGTTAATTTAGAATACATATACTTTTGTGTGTGAAAGCAAGAGAATTGTTCATTGTAGATATTTGTTTAAAATGAGTACACATAACCTGAGTTTCAGTGGTTCATGTCTGTAATACTAGTTACTAGGTGGCTGACATGTAGAGGATCACAGTGCAAAACAAACTTGGTCTGCAGAATCTATGAGATCCCATTCTAAAATAAATAGCAAAAAGCCACACCAGAGGTGTGGCAGAACATCAGCAGGAATCATCCAGCAAATAGCATAAGAACCCTGAGTTCAAATCCTGGAACCGGCATCCCCCAAAAATGTCATAGATAATATAGAGAAGCCAAGTGAATATTGAATGTGATATAAATCTGTAAAACCATAGCCTCTCTGTACTCTATTCTCTCTTATTTATTTATTTATTTTACAGAAAGAGGAATTGAACAATTACTCTTATTAACTAAAGTTTAATTTTCTATTTTTGGGGGGAGGACTAACAGTATTGGGGATGGAATTGAGGGCCTTATAGTCTCCCTCACAGCTAGTGACTATCTGCTCACAGCTGGTGCCCTACCACCTGAGCCTCACCTCCAGTCTATTAACTGCACTCTTAGACAAATACCATGGCAGATTCTTTGGGAGAGATCATGGCAAACTTGAGAGAGCAATGTTCAGTCAGCTGATTATTTCCATGGAAAAGGAAAACCCCAATATTTCCAAAAAATTATTTTTAATAAGGAAATTAAATTGGTGGACTTAATCTTGCCGTTGGGCTTCTAATTTGGAACCTTTATGCAATAGTTTAAAATGTGGCCTGAATGCCAAACAGATCTGAAGGGAGCTTCTGTACTGACTGTTTAATGTCTTTGTGACTTTGATATTAAATTCCATTTCATTTTCAGTGAAAAAAGAGTTAATGGTAGTAGCTGGATTATAACTTATAAAAGATTAAATTATAAAAGTGGTATACCTTGTTATAATAGCAAGCTCTCAATAAATGGTAGACATTTCCTAGATGAACATAGAGAAACACTTGGGGGCTGGTAGCTCATGCCTGTAATCCTAGCTATGCAGGAGGCTGAGATATAATACTCAAAGTCAGATGGGGCAGGAAAAAAAGACACACCTCCAATCGATCAACAAAAAAGCCAGAATGGAGCTGTGGCTCAAGTGGAAGAGTGATAGCCTTGAACACAAAAAGCTCAGGGATAATCCCAGGCTCTCCGTTCAAGCACCAGTACCATCACTAAATACATAGACAGACAGAAAGACAGATTGACAGGCAGACAGATTGAAAGTTTTCAAGTTAGAGAAATAGAGGCATGTAATTTGAAAAAGGATCTCTGTAGCTTGACAAATAATATACAGATACATGAAAACTCGGGGTTCCTAATTCCTAGTGTACCCAGCTATCTTCCTAAATATTGACCATTAAAATTATATTTTAATTGTAATTCTAATCGAAATTTGAAATAGGCTTTATCTTAAATTAGTATTACTACCCCAGCCTGTTTATGAGGGCCACTTTTTTGGAAGACTTTGTTCCAGACTTTCACTTGAATAGTTAATATTTGAATTAATGAAAGATGAGGAAAGATAGAGAAATTGTCACATATTATGTAAGCTAAGTAGACAGGATAACTAAGCAGGCTAGATTAGATTTTGTGATGGAAATAGAGTATTAGTGAAAATGCTGTTGAGTATTAATAAAGCCAATGAACTAAAGAAGTTTAGTTTAAAGCATTACACCTCTTGGTAGTTACACTAAGGTTCTGTGGGTTTTTAGCCTTAGGAGATGCTGATAAATGACAGGTAGCTCTTTGAAATATTTTTGTAATTATTCTATATATCTAAAATTATTTCAAAATTGAAAGTCAGGGAACTGTATTTCCCCAAAGTCTCTTAAGTAGACTATAGGTACTGTTAGTGGTTTGGGAGGGCACAAACTTCACAACTTTGAAATGTATTATGATATTGAAGTTAGTTATGATCCTTACAGAAATCCTTTTACTCTCTTACTGTACATTCTTCAAAGCACACCTATGCCTCAAACTTGGAACCAGTAAGTTAGTAGCTGGTGACCTTTGTGTCCTGGTAGATATTTATTTAGTGTCTGGGGACAATTTACCACAACCAGTAAGTATTGTTGATGTTTTGTTGCTTGTATTTATTGAATTAGCATTTTTATGGTTATCTTTGTGTTATAGCATACATTCTTCTCACAGCCATTCATCAATAACATCAGAGATTTGTAGGGGTATAAAATTTGAGACAGAAATGTTATTAGCTCTGAATTGCCAACACAAATGTAAACTGAGAAGAGTAATCCATTAAAAGGAGAAATTGCAAGTATGTACTATTGAAAAGCTGAGTTTAAATGATTTATTACATATGTATGTTGTTTGATAAGAAACTTTGTAAAAAGTAGCTACAAGAACAATGATGTTTTCTTCAATGGCATTTCCACAGAATGTTTCAGGACATATTTTGTAAAACTAAGGAAATGGATTAAAAAAAATGACTACCACAGACCTTGTGTCCAGAAACCTAGACTTACTTGTGTAAACTTGGAAAATAAGTTAAATTCTAAAAGTTTTAATTTTCTCACTAGAAAGTTGGGGTAAGAAAATACTTAAATCTCAGCAGTAGTGAAAATTAAAAATAAATAATATTTAGAACAAATATGAAAGTTTCATTAAGTGTCTTACAAGAAGAAATATTGTTATTGCTTTTATTGTTATTGCTCCTGTATTATTGCGACATATTGGAAAAATTACCTGTAACAATGTGCATTATAAAAGAATTGAAAAAAATGTATTTTAACATTCAAGCAAATTAATGATGGGATTCTAATTTCCTTAACTTCTTTACTAATTGACATAATATAAATATTATTACCACAGATAAAACTCTTCTATAGTTACAATTCCTCATTAAAGCTGTATCCAAGTGTTTTGCTATAGGCTAACACAGAAATAAAGGTTAGTATTTGTTCTTTGGGGATTTCACACAAAATCCTCTCATCCCAAGCATTCACATTTTGTAAGGGAAAAATCCATTAAATAATTCTCTCAATCTTTGCTACTCATTAGGCTAAAATCTGAGGACCAACTTTGAAGCCAGCACAGGCAGATAAACCTGTGAATCTCTTCTCTCCAATTAACCTGCATGGGAAATGAGGATCTGACTAAAGTGGTGAAATACCAGCCATGAGCCAAAAAAACTTATAGGACAGCACCAAGGCCCTGAGTTAAGCCCCAGTACCCAGTAAACACACACACACACACACACACACACACACACACACACACACACACACACACAATTTTCTCTACAAAATCAGTATGAGCAAAGTTAATTTTCATAAATGATTGGGTCTCTTTTTAGCTACTTTTACAGAATGGTAATAAAAATATTTTTGATGTTGAGAGTTAGATGTTTGGGTGTCACTGGAATATTTGATTAGCTCCTTCAGACTAAGCCAGATCAGCACAGTGTTGTGAGTTCTCACCACATCACCAGGCCTTGTTTCCAAATCTTCTCCTATTCACACCTGAGATCCACCCACTGTTGTTCATCAGATGACATCCTAGGAAATTTTTTAGTTGTCAATTGTTAATAAGCTCCTCCCTTGCCAGGAAGTGTCCCAATCTTAAAAGTTGGAAATTTTCCACCAATACGTTGTCCTGCAGTCAAATAATAACTACTGTGATAGTTATAGCTGATGGAGCCACAATCTGAGCTCAACATTATC
The DNA here is from genome assembly GCF_024711535.1 of Dipodomys merriami. Lineage (NCBI taxonomy): Eukaryota > Metazoa > Chordata > Mammalia > Rodentia > Heteromyidae > Dipodomys > Dipodomys merriami. The sequence goes on from NW_027206584.1 coordinate 285,758, forward strand.
TAATGTTCAGTTTCATTTAAACCTCACCATAGTTCTATGAAGTAGATTCCTAAGTACACCTAAGAATCTCATTTGTAAAATTATGCTGAGCAAAGTCCAATATTTTGCCTACAAAGTGTCAGAGTCAGAATTTTGTCCAATTCCCAAGGCTATACTAGATTAGTTCTAAATTCTTGGCAGAAAAGTATAGCAAAATGAATTAGAAACATGGAAAAACTGCTGGTGTTCAACTTGCTAATGAGATAGGAGCTGAAACATTGGGATGGAGGAAATGATATGAGGTATTAGAGATATATCAGGCAGGAAAATGGAAAATGACTTGATTTCTGAATTCACTGGAGATTTCACAGGAGAAGAAATACTTCTCCAACTGTGCTTGTTTTTAACCAATGGCATGTTAAAATCCTAACATACAAAACCAGACAAGTCCAAAAAAATGATCTTTCCCATTTCTTATATTTCATCTCAGCACAACAGGTTTCATCCATAGTTTCTCTGTTTCATGAGTTTGGGTTGTCATTATTATGTATTATGTGTTATGTATTAGAGTTAGTGAGGATTGACTATTTCCATGGCATTTAAAAGGGGAGGGCTGAGAGGATCGCTACAGAGAAATGTGAACTAAAAGTTGCTAAAAAGCTACTATGTAACTAGAATCAAGTTTTCCACAGATCATGGAAAGACATTCGGCCCATCACTATTTCAAGAGCAATGTAGGCCTCACTCAGTTAAATAGTCATAATTATTTTAATGTAAAAATTATTTCAAACTGACTATTCTCTATACTTTCAAATAGTACTCAATAATGTGTGACCAATTTGTAAATAAAGATAAAATATCCCAAAAGATTTATATTTATACTCTACAATGATATAATTCTGAGATGAAAAGTAAAGACATCTATCCCATGGATGAACACAAGCTAATTAAGATAAATCATACTTTTGAAATATTTCTTGGGAATAAGAGGGTGGTTTCCTTCTTCAGAAACTGTCAGCTCTTTTCCAAGCAGGCAAACTATTGACAGATCTTGGGTGGCTCATTCACCAGGCTCCCATAACATAAAGCTGATGAAATGCATTTTTCCTCAGGCCAAGAATGGAAGATCTATGGCCTATGTCATCTGTTTCTGTGAATACCAAAGATTACAATTATGTTTTGATGTTAATCCAACAACTACAAATTTCTGGTTGCAAAGCATACCGTGAAAATGTGAGTGACAGCATAAATCTTTTCCAAATTGAATTCGACAAAATTGGAAAGAGCTGATGTTTTCAAATACTGTTAAAAGTCTCTGAACAAGAATAACTCTCTCATTGAAGCCACTTTCTAGAGTGACCTGTTTGGTATGACAGACCAGAAGCCATAATGAAATTGAATTCGTCCCAACAGCTTCACTGCCTATGACTGTGTTACATTGCTTAGAAACAATCACCTCCAAGGCCTTCTTGTCCTCATAAAAGAACTGCACAGTGGGAATTCCAAGATCGTTGATGAAGTACTGGGCATCACCTTGGATCTGTACAGAACTGACATTCTTCTCCCAGCAATGTGCTCTTCTGGTACAGTTGAACTTAATTTTCTGAAAAAATTAAATGTTTAATTGGTATTATGTTTTGCAGGCAATCTCTAAGTCATTGCTGCTCAATATGGTCCATGGTTCAGAGCATTAGTGTAGCGCGGGAGTATAATACTTAAAACATACATTTAGAACACTCAGGCATCAATCCACAGAAGAGTAAGTCAGAAAATGATAGAAACAATGTACCATACTCTTTATAGTGTCCAAGCTATACAAAGAGCCCGGATGAGCCACAACTGGGTGATGTATCAAGAATGGGACATATACACACATATAAATTTATATATATATATATATATAATATATATATATATATGATACATATATTACTACATAACATGCACACACAAAAAAGGAATATTATTAACCAAGAAAGAATAAAATATGAAACAAATGGGTCTGCCATCCATTATATTATTTGGAATATATTATATGGAATCCATTATAGTAAGCAAAGTAAGCCAGATTCAGAAAGAATTTTTTTTGGTTTTTGGTTGGTCGTGGGGCTTAAAATCTGGGTTTGGGCGCTGTCCCTATGCTCTTCAGCTCACAGCGAGTGCTTACTGCTTGAGCCACAGCGCCACTTCCGGTTTTCTAGTGGTTTATTGGAGATAAGAGTCGCACGGAGTTTCTTGCCTGGGCTGTCTTTTGAACTGCGATCCTCCGATCTCAGCCTCCTGAGTAGCGAGGATTACAGGCATGAGCCACCGGTGCTCGGCAGAAAGAAAATATTGTAGGTGTTTTCTCCTTTAGAAACACTAAACCTAAAGCAGAAATATGCGCGTTCACACCTAAGCGTGACATATGAGCATATATAAACCTATGGACACGCATGTACATGAACATCACATATCGTTCTGAGTACAGACTATGCAGGTAAGAAACCTGATAGGATCCCTTGAGACAACTTGTAGTAGAACAAGAATGACTGTGAGGGAGTGGACAGCTGTGTGGTGTGTAGGAGCTAACAGGTGCGGTAGGTGACAAGAGAGAAGAAAGGAGAGGAATATGGTCACAGTACTTCCTATACATGTGTGGAAATGCAACTGTCAAGCTGGCTGAAACTGGTTTGGGAGAGGGGAGAGTAGGTGTAAATAAGGGGGGACTCTAATCAAGTTGTGTGTTTATATACATATATATGCATACATATGCACATATATAAATGCTCATATTAAAAATGAATCCCAGCCGGGCACTGGTGGCTCACGCCTGTAATCCTAGCTACTCAGGAGGCTGAGATCTGAGGATCGCGGTTCAAAGCCAGCCCGGGCAGGAGAGACCGTGAGACTCCTATCTCCAATAAACCACCAGAAAACCGGAAGTGGCGCTGTAGCTCAAGTGGTAGAGCGCTCGCCTTGAGCTGAAGAGCTGAGGGACAGCGCCCAGGCCCAGAGTTCAAGCCCCACGACCGACCAAAAAAAAAAAATGAATCCCCCTTGATGCTAATAATAATAAATAAAATTTATGACTAAGGAAACATGCAAGTGCTCAGTGTTGTGTGTGGTGGGCATGTTTGGAGTTGGAGGCAGGACTATTGAAACCCTGTTCTGAGGTCCTGATATCACCAAATTGTGACAGGCTTTGGCCACTCATGGTTTCTGATTTCGTTTTTGAAGTATTTTATTGTTCATGTATTTTGACTAGAACAAGTTTAACTTGATTTTTTTATAAAAGGAATTTTGACTCATAAATGTTATACATAGAAGTTTTTCTATTAAAGGATAGAAAAGTAGCATGTAACTCTATTCTTAAAATATTTTTCCCCAAACTATAGACCAAGCAAGGAAATTCATGCCTATAATCTCAGCTACTCAGAGCTATCTAGAGAATCACAGTTTAAGCACAGTCCAGGCATAACATTTTGAAGACTCCATCTAAACCAATAAATCTGACCTCTGTTCTATTGTCATAATTATGCAGGAAGAATGAGTAGGATCTCAGTTCAGGGTAGTCTGAGTAAAAATATAAGACTCTATTTGAAAAAAGGCACCAAAGCAAAAAAGCCTATAAGCATGATACAAGTAGTAGCCCAACTACCTCATAAATGCAAATCCTAATATAACCAAAAACATAAATGATAAATAAGTATTTTTGAAAGAGCCTACAGAAATAAATCCTTCATTAAGTTATATATGCAGAGAAGCAGCCATAGAGAAGGGAAACTTAAGTTTGTGCCTCTGTGTGTGTGTGTGTGTGTGTGTGTGTGCGCGCACACGGGTGCGTGCGTGTGTGTGTGTGTGTGTGTATGTGTGTGTGTATGTGTATGTTTGTGTATGTGTGTGTGTATACCAGCTCTGGGCCTTGAAGTCAGGTCTTGGGCGCTGTCCCTTAGCCTTTTACAGTCAAGGCTAGCATTCTACAATTTGAGTCACAGTTCCACTTTGGGCATTTTGCTGGCTAATAGGAAATAAGTCTTCCCAGGCTGGTTTTGAACAGAACTCCTCTGATCTTAGTTTCTTGAGTGACTGGAATAACAACTGTGAGCCATTCAGGCTTAGCTAGGTATTTCTTTTTTATTTTATTGTAAAGGTGATGTACAGAGGGTTTACAGCTACATAATGAGTACATTTCTTATCCAACAGTGTTACCTCCTCCCTAATTTTCTACCACGTTCCCTCCCCTTGACTCCATTTATTCCCCAAGTAGTAAAGTTCATTTCCAATATAGTGTCTTGTGATTATCACTGTTGCATTGGTTCACACTTTGTCTTTTGCCTAAGTAGCATTGTCTAGCTTATAAAAACAAATATTTTACTTTGCAAAAATTAATTAAAACACTAAATACTATGAAAGGATTACTATTTTATTATCTTTTTAATATTTTTATATTATACAGTTACTGTATAGAGGAGTTACACTTACATGAGTAAGGTAATGTGTACATTTCCTATCGAGCATTGTTACCCCCTCCTTTGTTTTTTCCCTACAATCCCTCTCTCCCCACCTCCCTAAATCCTACTCCCCTCCGCCAAGTTGTAAAGTTCATTTTCATCATAGTGTCTTGTACATCTCATCGTTACAGTGGGTCATCCTACATCCTTGCTTCAGCATTTTGTTATTTCCCTTCCCCTCCACAAATTAGAAAAATGTATATACAAGATGCATTCACCAAAATCAAATACAGTGACAACAGAAGTTATACCATGGGTGAGGAACATACAAAAGAAACAAAAAAATCACATAGTGCATTGAAAACAACAGAAACAAAGAGAAACCTCTTATGATTAATTGTTATCTTTAAGTAGTGGTACAAACTGTTTTAATTCTACATGTCAGTGTATGAGTTGAATGTATCCTAATCAAATATCTCCCCTTCTTTCATTCTCTCCTATCTCCTCCAACCTCATCCATCCCTCCAAGTTACTTCATCCATGTTCACATATGTACATTGAATATTATGACTCACCCACCCTTCTCTCCATTTGTCTATTCCCCTTCCCATAACTTTGCCCCCAAACACATGCTCTGGCTTCCTACTATTCATTTTTTATTAAACTGTAAAAACAAGTTTTTTATAGCTAGCATTATTAAAAATGCCTTCTTTAAGTTGTTCTGAAATCTAGAGTCTATGCACAATGCAGGCATCCTAGTCATCAGACAGAAGAAACCTAGTTTTCCAGGCAGTTGCTGTGGGTCATGGGTATAACATTTACTGTTGGGCATGAGGTAGGGGCTCATGGCATCTTGACACTGAATCATTACACTGACTTTGTAACTTTGCATGTTCCTTTACCATGGTATCATTCTGAAAATAAATTCAAATATATCCTTTCAAAACACTTGAAGGTCAAAGTGTGGTACCACACACTGAATGTCCCAACCACAATAAAAGTGGATTTTGTTCCCACATGTCTGGTATCTTCTGCAGCATGTCACTAATAATTTCATTTCAGATATTCATCACTCTTAATGTTCAATGCTTTCAATGTCTGCTGGGCATTACTCTAAAGAACTAAAAGATATATCAACAGAATAATGAATAAAATCTATTCACAGAAGAAAAAAATATAAATGGCCAATAAATTTAGAGATCAGTTTTAAGTGTTATCTGTTTTGACCTAGCAATTCCTTATCCTATTTTTTTTTCCTTTTTGGTGATGGCCCTGGGATTTGAACACAGGGCTTTTCGCATGCTAGGAAGATACTCTAAAACTTGAGCCACATATCCTAGCTTCTTTTGTTTTTGTTCTTTTTCAATTAGGGTCTTCTGCTTATGTCTGAAGCTGGCCTTCACTCCTGTACAGGCATGTATCCTCAGGCCCAGTTTATTTGATTGACATGGTAACTGTTGATCGGTCATTATTGATTGCTGTTTGCTTGAGCTGCTCTCAAACATGATTTTCTAATCCCTGCCCCAGAGAAGCTGGGATTATAGGTGGAAGTCACTGCACCTCACCAAGCAGTTCCTCTTAGAAAAGTCAACCTTAGTAGACTTGCAAAAACTTCCTTATGATTTCCTTTGAAGACTCTCTTATATATTAACTCCACCACAGGTAATAGAGCTTAAAGCAATACATAGTGAGCTTACAAAGTTCTTTCTTGATTTGCTGAGGAGAGAAATAGTGAGGATAGAGCCAATGAATGCTTTGAAAATATAGAAACCATAAATAAAAATAAATACCTTAAGAATTAAGAATGAGTTTCTTAGATATCAGTTTCAAGTTCTGCTAATGGCTCAGTACAGGGTTATCTTTGTCCTTTCTTCTGTGTCCCTTATTAATTAGTGTTTCCTCCTTGTCCTAGCACCAAGAAGTGTAATTTGCATACATTTACAGTACAGAGAAGACCTCTTCTGGCCAGAGTCAGTGCTAAGCTAACATCATGGTTGACAGGAATCCCAGTTTTCCAAGTGAGCAACTATTTTCATTAAGTCTTTCACAAGACAGAAAATCAGCTTTGTGGATTAGGTTGTTTGGTTGTTTTCAGGACAATGGAACTTTCAGGAGCAATACTTGGCCCTTGCAAGTAAGGAAATAGTCTAAAGATAAAGTGGCTTGACCACAGTTCCACAGCCTGATGTTATTTAATGTGACAGGCATTAGAACTTGGGTGGATAAGGAAACTCTTACTCCAGTGCTCTTGTGGAAAAAAAAAAGCATCCTCATTTTTCCCAAACATGAATGAATTGTCTTTGTCTCATGAGGTGGGAAACAAGAACAGCATGCTCTGAACTATTGGCCAATTATACATAAGTAAGTCGAATGAAGATGTAAGTACCCTACCCCAGAAAGTACATGTGCACATATAGCCACAAACAAAACAGAGGATGTTCAAAGAATTATCATGATCATCTATCTCTCTTTCTCAGATCACACTTGCTTCGTGTATTAATTTTGTGGGAAAGTAAAGAATACTTCTTTCTGTTCACTGAACCTGCATGCAATGTGGTGACAGCATTATGACTGAATATTACTCTAGCTGAGGTTTTGGATCCTTAGAAAAAAAATCAATCAGATCAGAAATGTGCACTCACCCCAGGAAGCTTTGACCCTACTGTGCTCTTCAGTGTGGCCATGGGTTAAAGCTACCCCACCATCCCTGTTACAATTGTGTCTACCTTGTATCCCTTCCAACACATAGAGAACTTAGAACAGTTTGGATGTGATCAAGAAGACGAAAGAGAAAAGTATCTCATCAATAGGATGTTGAATAAATACAACATAATGCTGCATCACATAAAGGTAAAGTAATACATATTAGTGTTTACCCAAGAGCTTGTTTTTTGGTGTCTCCAAACATACTTCCCAGCATGTACAAGACAGACCTAGTCAATTTGTATTTAAAGGCAAGTTGATTTAATATTTTTGGCAAAACCATTCAGTTAATTCACAGGAAGTCCAGATCTCACTAGAGAGCCTTCTCTGAATTTTTTTTAAATTTTATTTTATTTTATTTGAGAACATACTGTACAGAGGGGTTACAATTACATTGGCAGAATAATGCATACATTTATTACCAAGCATTGCAGCCTCCTCCTTTGTTTACCCTTCACCTCCCTTCCCAGCCTCCCCCCTCCCCCCCACCCAATCATACCCCCCTCCCCCCCACACACCGACATTGTAAAGCTTGCTTTGACATGACATTTTGTAATTCTCCTTGTTGCAACAGGTCCACCTGAATCCTTAAACGACTTGGTTGTCCCCATCTCCTCCACATGTTATACTGACATCAAATATAGTGAAAGCGGGGGTTACACTGTGGGGGAGGGACATACAAAGCAACAAAGAAATAATCTTATAAATGCATTAGAAACACATGCATGAAAGAAACGAAAACATTAAAATACATATTTAAGGGTTCATTTTCCTAACATTACATTATCTGACCTTTTCCGCTTGACTCATACCTATACTAGATATTGCAAATAAGGGAAACCATGGGACCTATGTTTCTTTGGGCCTGGCTTACTTCACTTAATATAATTTTTTCCAAACCTTTCCATTTCCTAACAAATGGGGAAATGTCATTTTTTTCTGATGGAGGCATAGAATTCCATTGTGTATATATACCACATTTTCTTGATCCATTCATCTACTGAGGGGCTTCTGGGTTGGTTCCATATCTTAGCTATGGTAAATAATGCTGCAATAAACATAGTTGTGCTGGTAGCTTTAGTGTGGTCTTGTTTGTAAACATTTGGGTAAATGCCCAAAAGTGGGATTGCTGGGTCATAGGGGAGATCTATGTGAAGTCTTTTGAGGAACCTCCATACTGCTTTCCAAAGTGGTTGAACAAGTTTACATTCCCACCAACAATGAAGTAAGGTTCCTTTCTGTCCACATCCCCTCCAGCATCTGTTGTTGTTAGAGTTCTTGATTTTTGCTGTTCTAACTGGAGTGAGGTGATATCTCAATGTTGTTTTGATTTGCATTTCTTTTATGGCTAGGGATGTTGAACATTTCTTCATGTGTCTATTGGCCATCCTTCTTTCTTCTTCAGAGAAGCTTCTCTTTAAGTCTTTCGCCCACTTATTTATTGGGCAGTTGTTTCTTTGAGGATTTGTTGTTGGGTGGTTTAATTTTTTGAGTTCCAAGTATATTTTAGATATGAGACCCTTGTCCGTTGTATGGCTAGTAAAGATCTTCTCCCAATCGGTGGGCTTTCTATTGATCTTGCTAGCTATGTCATTTGCCCTGCAGAAGCTCTGCAACCTTATGCAATCCCATTTGTCCAACCTTTCTTTGATTTGTTGTGCTTCCGGGTCTCTATTCAGAAAATTTCGGCCTGAGCCAAGGAGACCTAGGGTTTCTCCTATTCCATCCTGTAATGTTTTCAGAGTGTCTGCTTTGAGTTCAAGGTCTTTGATCCATTTGGAGTTGATTCTGGTGCAGGGTGATATATAAGGATCTAGCTTTAGTTTTCTGCATGTAGTTAACCAATTTTGCCAGCACCATTTACTGAAGAGGCTGTCTTTCTTCCATTCTATTGTTTTAGCTTCCTTATCAAAGATTAGATGACTATAGGTCTGTAGGTTCATTTCTGGGTTTTCAATTCTATTCCATTGGTCCTGAGGTCTGTTCTTATGCCAATACCAAGCTGTTTTGATTACTATGGCTTTATAGTAGAGTTTGAAATTTGGTATTGATATTCCTCCCGCAGTGTTCTTTCCGTTGCCTTCTCTGAATTTTGAGTGATTCACTAGTTTATTTCCTGCCTAGGAAGTCCCTTGCATTCTTTTTCCTTATTGTAATTCATGAAACTATACATGTGTACAAAGCTAAAAAACAGAGATAAGTAGATTTCAGGCACTGGTGGCTCATACCTGTAATACTAGCTACTCAGGAGACTGAGTTCAAAGCCAGCCCAGGCAGGAAAGACTGTGAGATTATCTCCAATAAACCACCAGAAAACTGAAATGGAACCGTGGCTCAAGTGGCAGAGTGCTCGCCTTGAGCTGAAGAGTTGAGGGCCAGAGTTCAAGGCCCAAGACCAACGAAAAGAAAAAAAGACAAGCAGAGCAAAATTTGCTAGTCAGTAGTAGCTCTAATATAACACTCAAGTTTTTTAAATAAATACTTGGAGTTTCCCTTTCATGAAGAGCCAATCTCTGTTAATGGTGCTGTAACGTGAAACGCCATTGGGTAGAGAAACAATATACTGTCGGGTTTTTTTTTGTTTTTTGTTTTTAATGTATTGACAGGTCTCAAATGCAGTCAATAAATGCAGTCACAGGTCTGGGTTTCTTGCCTCTGCTAGTATATGACAACAGTTGCTTTGGGATTTAGTAAAAGGAAAAATATCCATTTGGTGAGGTGTACTTCAATCTACTCAATCTAGTACCTGTGGGTCCCAGTAGAAATTCACACTGGGAAATGATTGTCCAGAAGCAAAGACGGTAATAAAAGTTTAGTGATGTATCTCACAACAACAAGAAATATATATCAAATTTACAAGCAAGGGTGCATGTGTGATTCTTAGGCACTGAACATTGCTTATCCAATATTGCTCATGTTGAAATCTTGGCAGTTTATAATAAGATCATAATATTTAAGATTCATGAATTTATTATGAGAGAAATAAATTAGACATTGAAGACAGGCAGCAGTGGCCACACCTGCATTTCCAGCTACTCAAAAGCCAGATTAAACAGATAAATACATATCCAATTAACCAGTGAATCGCTGAGCTACAAGTAGAGATGAAGTGTAGAACAGCAGCTCTGAGCCAACAAAATGAGTGAGGATAAAGTTCTGGGTTCAAGGAAAAGAAAAGAATGAGAAGGAAAAAAGGAAATTAGACACTGAAATCAGTCTGCTAATGATATCATGAGGTCTCTTTGGTATATAAAAATCAATTTTATCCAGGTGGGTGCTGGTGGCTCATGCCTGTAATCCTAGCTTCTTAAGAGGCTGAGATCTGAATACTGCAGTTCAAAGCCACCCGGAGCAGGAAAGTCCATGAGACTCTTATCTCCAATAAACCACTCAGCAAACCAGAAGTGGTGCTGTAGCTCAAGTGGGAGAGCACTAGCCTTGAGCTGAAGAGCTGAGGGACAGTGCCCAGTCTCAGAGTTCAAGCCCCATGACCAACAAAAAAAAATCAATTTTATCAAGTCAGTATTTTTTTCTCTGATCTTAGAGTTTGAACTCAGGACTTGGGCGCTGTCCCTGAGCATGTCTATGCCCAAAGCTAGTGCCACTGTGAGCCACAGTGCCACTACCATTTTTTTTTCTGAGTAGCCTATTGGAGATAGGAGTCTCACAGACTTTTCTGCCAAAGTTGGCATTGAACCCCAATTCTCAGTTCTCAGCCCTCCTGAGTAGCTAGGATTACAGGTGTGAGCTACCAGTATCCAATAATTTCAATAATTTCAACAACAAAAATCTATCATGAGTAGCTCACATGTTGTTTACTTGGTGATCAATAGGACCCCAGAAAGCTAATTTCTAGTATGATTATCTGCCCTAAGTCTCTATTTGGGTGGAGCAAAACTGTGAGTTCTTTATATCAAGCTTTAAAGAGAAAAAAAAAATCATAGATTGCTGGGGAACCAATGATTCAATGAAAGCTGTATTCTAAATTGAAGACATACACTTTGAGATGAATAATTAACTGGATGAAATTCACAAAATTCAATTACAAAACAGTATACGGATATGTATAGGCCTATTCTGTAGCAAGAAATCAGCCGGAATATGGTCAAAAGTGTGCAGTCAATGATCAAATAGTTGGATACATTTAAACTCTAAAAATGAATAAACCGCTCTGCTTGAGTTTTTGATAAATTTCTTCTAAATATTAAAATTTTCATGATAGAGAGAGGGCCAGGACAATTTAGAAAGATTGGGAAGCATATATAACATGCTTATCATGAAATAGAAAAGTTAAAACCTGTAGTATGAAATATAATAGTAGTTATGTTGTTAATATACACTGATAGTTTATGATAAATACTAGGTGAAATCATTTATATGTTTTATCTCATTTAATATCCATATTTAACACTGTAAATAAAGTAACTGATGATCTATTGTCACACTTAATAATTTGTTGTAAAGAGATTTTTTAAAATCAATTAACCTTAAATGAACAAATCATCTTTACTTCTAAAAGGAAAAAACTTGCCCTGTAGGTTGTTACAACCCTATGTAATCCGAGCACTCCAGAGATTCGCGTACTTTAATGCAGCAATGTACAAATACAGCTAGGGTGGGCAAATAAAGAGAACATAACTGAGAAAGATCATCTTCAAAAGAAAATCTTCCTAAGTCTGGCTTAGGTTGTACTTCTTAGCTAGCACTTTCCTAATAGAGTCTGCCTTTGCTACACTGCTCCAATCACCTTCTCAGTTGACTTCTTCCTTAATTAAACCGTGAACCCCTTGAAAGCAGTAATTAGGTTTCTTGTGAGTATATGTCACTAGTGGGGATTACCAGTACTCCTGCTCTTGCCCAGTTTTCTTACTTACTACCTGCTCAACACTTGAACCACAATTTTGTTCAAGATTTTGCTAGTTATTTAAAGATGTAGTTTTGAGGACTCTTCTACCCAGGTAGGCTTCAAAATGCAATCTACACATCAGAGCTTCCCAAATAGCAAGACTTGTGGTTTTGTTTCACCAGCTCCTTGATCAGTAATCTATCTTAATTCATCTTTATCTTCCAAGAGCCTCCATTCTCATCTTTTACAGTATAGGTATTCGATTAAAGTGTGTTAATTGAATAAATAATCAGAGGTCGAACTTTATTAATGAATAGATGAAATCTGCATTGAAGGGTTGCCTAATCTTGGGAGAATTTACGAACATTATATTGAAAATCTGGACTACTTGGTATGAAGTTGTGTTTTACCCTACATGCATAAGGTCATAAGAAAAATTCATATTTCATACATGGGTGATTCCTCTGGAAGATGGTCATGAAATAAAAGATATTTGTCATGTATATTGTTTTTGTTTTATGTCTTATCTGAAAGATCCAATGATATCCATCAACAAATAAATTTACCCATGTATGCACAGAGAGATGTTTATTGAATACAACAAGATTGATTTTAACCACTCTGACAGGTGAAAATTAAAACTCATCTTGCTTTGTTTTACTGCTTAGTGATATGCAAAGTCACAAAAACAAAACAGAAGTATTTCATGTATTTCTTAGGAATTAGAGGTCAAATGTTGTTTTATAATACCATGTCATTGTCTATAAAATAGAGTACCAGAATGAAAAGTTCAACTTGAGACTGAAAAATATTATTTTAGCAATCAATTTGAAGTTAGTGCCTTGTCTTTGCAGATTGTATCAGATGGTACTATTTTCTTATGCATGAAAAATTTATAAAGAAATCAGCAATTTATATTTCATGCAATTAATTAGAAGTGGTGATTAAAGTTTCCTGATTTTTGATGAAATCAAAAAAGAAATAAAAAATCACCCATCTTGTAAATTTAATCCTTAGTAGATGGCTCGGTTTCTTAGGGACACTGGATTGCAGTTGGGATCTTGGAATGCCTAAAGAAACACATCCTCAATTTTTTGCTCCATTTGCTTATTTCAATTTTCTAATGAGTAACTACTGAGAAATGTCTATACCTACACTGCCTATAGTGTGTCATGTGGTAGCAATGAACAAAATTTCCTTTAATACTTGACTTTTTTTAAACATTGCATGATAAACATTGCATGGTTTATAAACTTCTATCTAAATCTTGTTTGCTTTTTTTAAACATTTGCTCTTGTACTTTTTTCATTTGAAATAATTCTTGACAGTACTAGAGATTTGAGCAAAGACACCGTTTTGTCTTTGCTAGGCAAGCACTCTACTACAAGGGCCACTCATAAAGACTCTTGGGATCTCAAGATGGTATGCAAGACAACTAGGAATTTTTTTGTTTGTTATTATTTCTGTGAGAATCTTAATAACATGCAAAGAGAAAGAAAGTCACATTGATTGGATATAAATCCAAAGGCCTGTGAACTACTGAACTAATATTACTGATTCTTAGACGGCTTCAAAAGTTGCTTTAGAAGTTACATTTCAATACACACATGTAGGAGATTTCGGGAAATTCTATGTGAAAATTAGCTTGGATTTAAAATGTCATTGGGGTGAATGTAAAAACATTTTGAACTGACTGAGCCTTCATTTCAAAAAGAATGAAAGGAATAGTTAGGTTAGAAAGCTTGTTAAAAGGAATGTTTTTTTCAAAATTCTAGTATGTACAGTAGTGAAGACAACCTTGTAATGTCAATATTGAATTCATGTTTTTAATTTTTGTGGTTTATTTTATGGCTTGAACTCTGGGCCTTGTAACTTGCAAGGCAAACACTCTCTCACTTGAACAATACCCATAGACCTTTTTGATTTGATTATTTTTTGGATAGAGTCTTCAGTTTTTTGCCCTGGCTAGCCTCTACTATGACCTTGCTTCTTATTCCCTCACATAGTCTGGATGGCAGTTGGTATCATCATGTCCACATGATTGGTTGAGATTAGGTCTAATTTACAGCAAAAGCTGGTTCTAAACCTCTATTCCTGATCTCCCTCCTGAGTAGGTGGATTGCAAACATACAATTAGATTTCTAGAGTTTCATCTTTGAATTATGGTAAAATAAAGCAATGACCTTAAATTTATGAAATATACATTAAATAATTTAGAAGAAAATGTTAACATCTGCAATTTGTTGTGAGACTGTTAAGGTAATTTTCTCGGAAATAATTCAGAAGGAATATGTGCCTGAAGGAACATTATCATAAAGTTATTAAATTATAAACACTATATGTTAATAATTGACCAATTCAAGCTTGGCATGGTAGTACACATATATAATCCCAGCACTTAGAAAGTGAGGCAGAAGAATTACCAGTTTGAGGCCAAACTGTACTACATGGAGAGATCCTATCTCAAGAAAAACTAGAACAAAAAACAAACAACCAAACAAATAAACAATTGCTGAATCTAAATAAAAGGGAAATAACTTTGTATCAGTTTTGCAAATATAAATTTCAAATTATAATATAAAAATTACTAAAAGGCCAGGTGCCCATGGTTCACACCTGTGATCCTAGCTACTCAGGAGGCTGAGGTCTGAGGATCATGGTTCAAAGCCAGCCCAGGCAGGCATGTCAATCAGACTCATCTCCAATTAACCACCAGAAAACCAAAAGTGGTACTGTGCCTCAAATGGTAGAGCACTCGCCTTGATGCCCAAGCCCAGAGGTTCAAGCCCCATGACAGACAAAAATAAATAAATAAAAATAAATGGAAAAATTATAAGGTGGAAGGTTTGCACAAAAGTAAAATTGAAACAACATTATTCCAAGGGCAATAATAATCATCTTAAGGAAATCTTTTGCATTTGTAATTAACTATGAATAAAATTTCTAAAAATGCTAATTTGTCTGTTCTCATTTTTAGAATAATTCTAACATTGTCCTAATTCTCATTTTAAGGAGGAAAAACTTGGAAAACAGAATAAGTCCAGTTTAAAAGACTTTGCTTCATATATATATATATATATATATATATATATATACATATATATATGTATATATATATATATATATATATATATATATATATATATATCTGGTAACTCTACCACAGACTGTGTGATTTGCCCTCATCAAGGTCATAAATCCAAGCTGGTGGTCTGTCCTGGTTTTACTAGCCAGCTGTCAAGCTGCAGGAATTTGGGTGGTTACAGATCACTAAGCAGCTCTATAATTTAGAATCAGTTTTGTAAGCTGTCTTGTCTTTATTTTCATAGCACATTATTGGTTTTCATTCCAAGGTCGCACTGGGTCATCGTGGCAAGATCAACAGTGCAGGTGACAGTTTAAGGAAGGAAATGCAGGAAAGACTATCATCTCGTGCACCATTACAAGTAGAAAAGGGGAAGAAATCAATGTTGGACATGTAGAGTTGAGAAAATCATTAGGAAAACAAATGGGTCTTTCATAGTTTCAGGAATAACATCAAAGAATGTAGATTTTATTTTGAAAGGCATAGATGTCAGATGGGGAGAGAGAACAAGAAAGAAAAGTGAGTTTAGAGGTTGCTATTTGCAGAATTATTATTTTACTAGAAGGTGGGCATGCTCCACTGAATTTAAAATGCTTCTATTTGTAAATTAATTCATCTATGTCTGATTCTGGTGTGTGGACAAATATTTTAAATAAATGATATGTCTAACAAAAATGACCAGACAATCTCAGCTTTAATGCCCTTAGAATGGTGCTAACATATGGGTAGGTGATTTCTTGTTATATTAAACAAAGTTTCTTGAATTCATACAGAAATAGGACATCATGATAACTAGAAGCAGGAGCTTTCCAACTAGATTCTCTGGATTCTTTTGGTTTTTTTTTTAGAAAATGAAGGACTAGTATTCATTTTCTTATTTATGTAATGGTCACCCCTTCTGAACAAAATATTTACAAGAAAAAGAAAAAAATATGAGAGACTGGGGCAAGTTTCTGGCAGTTCCTCAGTTTCCACAGAGATAGAATGAGTGTCATGACTGGGTCTCTCTCACTGGGCCAACGTGACAGTTCACAAGAACAAAGTGCAAGTGAAACACTCCCAACAATGCTTGAATGTACTTAACATTCACTTGATTGTACTGCAAATCACAGGATCAAAGCTGAGGAACAGTACTCAAGCCTTGAGTTCAAGTCTCATCACCAGCACCCATCCCCCACCCTCCCACCACACAAATGCACAAACACACACACATACACACAAAATCAAGAAAGATAATGTAGAAGGAATCATTTACATAGTAAATGAAATGTGAACAATATATGAAACTAAATAAATGGGCATAGAACGGTGAACAACATAAATTGTTTTAAGAATTACAGGTAGTAGCTGGTGCCTCACGCCTGTAATCCTAGCTACTCAGGAGGCTGAGATCTGAGGATGGCGGTTCAAAGCCAGCCCGGGTAGGAAAGTCCGTGAGACTCTTATCTCCAATGAACCACTAGAAAACCGGAAGTGGCACTGTAGGTCAAGCGGTAGAGTGCTCGCCTTGAGCTGAATTGCTGAGGGACAGCACCCAAGCCCAGAGTTCAAGCCCCACCACTGACAAAAAACAAAAAAAGAATTACAGGTAGTTTTTTGTAACTAAGGTATGAAGTACATGGGATACTGATCATTCTTGTTTTTGTTCTTTTCCTTTATTTTAGCTTATATTATTTTATAGTGTGAGATTACATCGTTACATTTCCATACACATTTACACAAAATTCTAAATAATCTTATCCCATCTACCACTCTCCTCCCCTCCCTTATACCTCAAACAATTTCAACAAGTTTCATTGTTCTATTTTCCTATGTGCAAACAATATATTTGGACCATATTCATTGCTTTCACCCTACTTATTAAAAACAAAACTCCTACCACTATTACCCATACCAACACAGCCTATTAAGACTAGTCTTAGTTACAAGACATTTCCTCTCCTCTCCTCTCATGACTTATATGTCCTCTCAGAGAGCCTGAAACCTTTCATAACATGGATATTGAAATATCATTTACCAACCTAACTGACAATTTATGTTCAAGTTTCTGTTTTATTCTCTTAATTCAAAGGTATAATAAGAGGATAGTGGTATAAATGAAGAGCCTTCAGTAATGAATAATAAATTCAAATTCTGTAGCATTTGTGTTTTTATTTCTAATTTTAATATTTTTGTGGACATATTCAAACATATATATATATATATATATTTTACAATAGTCACCTATAAATTTAGCCATAGAAGACATAATCTATATAAACTGTCCGTAATGGACATATATAGTCAATTATTGCTTATACAAATTCTCCAAATAATTTTTTGCAAAGAGAATTTTTAATGGTTTTCTTTATAGATCAAGAAAAAATTGCACATAGAAACATTCCTCCGTAAGTCAGGACCATAGTAATTTGAATTATGTAAATAAACCTTTCAGTCAGCCCCGTCTTGGAAGCCACTCACAAAACAAACCTATTTCAAGCATAAATTATATACAGATCCAACCCTCTAAATAAACTTTGTCCTAATATCAAATATGCAGAAAGATTCTATATGTCTTAGGAACTTTATTGACAATATGACAGGTGTGAAATTTAGTGTTACTTAAATAAAAATTTTATCCTCAAATTTTCCCAATAAGCACATAAAAATGAGCAGAGTAGTAAAATATCAAATTCTCATCATGCAGATTCAAAAGCTTATCAATATTTTTAATCTACATTCTCCTTAACTAAATAATTTTGAAGAAATACTAAGTATTGCTTTTATTTCCACTGTAAATATTTCATGGTTAATATATCTGCTTTTTCATTCAAAGCTTGTGCTATACTATTTGGGCCATATCAACAGTTCCAAAAGTGTTTTCGTTTTTTGTACCTTTACTTATTTTTTTTCACTCAAGGCTATCATTCTATCACTTGATCCATAGTTCTACTTCTTCAGTGTAAATCTTTAAATAAGAAATATCTCTCTGTAATATCAGGAAAATTTAACATCTAGTCCCTTGTTGTTGTTGTTGTTGTTATTATTATTATTAAATACTTTTATTCAGTTGTTGAATTGCATGACACTCTGGGTAGGTTTTTATGTGTCATTTGAATGAAGGATCATCATAGAACTTTTATTTCTGTAACCAGTTCTCCTTTACTCATTTGCCATGCATTTTTTAAAAAGTGGTTATTCCTAGGGTATTACTGTGTTTAGTAATAGTTATTTTGGCCTCCACCACCATTGTGATGCAAATTCTCATATAGGTTTTGTGCAAACTAACTCGAAATCTCAGAATGCTGATGTGGCTAGATTAAAATTTCTATGAGTGCATATTAGTTGCTGAAAATGTGCTTCACTGTAGTATTTTATGTATTCATGTGCTTCATGTTTATTAGAATATACTCCTCTATTGTTTTCTTCCCCCATGATACACACAGTGAGTATGATTCAGCATAAATAATGATGTTATGCCATTTGCAGGAAAATGAAAGAGACTGGAGATCACTATGGTTAGTGAAAAAGGCTTGGTGTTAAAGGATAAATGTTAGATTTTCCTCTTGTATGTGGAATGTAGACTAGTCTACCTGAATACAAATGTGGAATATTCAAAGGATAAGCAAGAGGGCTGAGGGGAAGAGAATCATGAAGGAATATATTGTGTCTATGTATGAAGACATCGTAAGAAAGCTCACTAGATTTAATTTTTTTCACAGTAGTCATAGGTGTGTTATAAACTTCCATTAAGTGGCAGCTAATTCCCCATCCCTCACTACCTAGATTCATTACTTCATCAGGAATTGAAAATGGTAGTATTTCAAATGTATTTATATATTAGCAGGATTTTTTTCTAGAAAGAGGAAATTTCCCTTTGGTATAGACAAGTAAAATCCTTGGTTTTTTTTCTCCTTATTTACCTCCATTGAGAGTGACAAATTTGGTCTCTAGCAATCTCAAAATGCACTCAACAGACTAATATTTCTACATCATAAATTCAGAGATTGTTTCACATTCACATCTGTGAAACATGTCAGATTTAATTGTCTTAATTTCCCTAAGAAAGTATTTATTGTACTAAATATTACAACAAGATGATATCTACACTAGAAAAGTAATTTTGATTTATAAAACAAAAATACTAGATTAAAGGATTGGAAATATGGCTCAGTGGTGGTACTTGACTAGCATGAGTAAAGTACTACTTTCAGTATATATTTTCTATTTGACTAATTAATTAAACAAAATAAGATATATTAGAAGATGGAAGATGTACATATTGAGGAATGTTATACATAAGAAAACACTCAGACTTTTGAGGAACCTACTGTTTTCCAAAGTGGTTGAATAAGTTTACACTCACACCAACAATGCAGTAGGGTTCCCTTTTGGCCACATTCCCTCCAGCATCTGTTGGTATTAGAGTTCTTGATTATAGCCATTCTAACTGGGATGAGGTGGAATCTCAATGTTGTTTTGATTTGCATTTTTTATGGCTAGAGAAGTTGAGCATTTTTTCATGTGTCTATTGGTCATCGTTATTTCCTCTTTAATCTTTAGCCCACTTATTAATCGGGCTGTTGTTTCTTTGAGGATTTGTTGTTGGGGGATTTAATTTTTTTTTGTTCTAAGTATATTTTAGATTTGAGAACCTTGTCTGTTGTATGGTGAGTGAAGATCTTCTCCCATTTGGGCATTTACCCAAACCACCACAAATAAGGCCATACTAAAGCTACCAACACAACTATATTTATAACAGCATTATTCACTGTAGCCAAGATATGGAACCAATCCAGATGCCCAACAGTAGATGAGTGGACCAAGAAAATGTGGTATATATTCACAATGGAATTCTATGCCTGCATCAGAAAGAATGATATCACTCCATTTGTTAGGAAATGGAAAGATCTGGAAAAAAATATACTAAGTGAAGTAAGCCAGGCCAAAGAAACATAGGTCCCATGGTTTCCCTTATTTTCATTAACTAGTATGCATCTAGGATAATCTTACCAGACAAGTAGAAAAGCTCAAAAGCTATGCACATATGACCATATAAGATCATGCTAAGCGAAATGAACCCCAAGATAAGGAGACAAGAAGTTTTATCTCTCCTACTGTTGTTTTTAATGTACTTATAATGTACTATGTGATTTTTTTGTTTCTTTTGTATGTTCTTCCCCTATGGTACACCTCTTGTTTCACTGTGTTTGATTCTGGTACCCTGCATCTTGTATATACTTTTTTTTCTAATTTGGGGAGGAGAGGGGAAATAACAAAACACTGAAACAAGAATACACGTTGACCTATTTTAACAATGAAATGTACAAGGCACTACGTTGAAAATGAACTTTACAACTTTGGGGGAAGGAGGAGTTGGGGATATGGGGAGGGAAGGGATGGTAGGGGAAAAAAGCAAAGGAGGGGGGTAACAATGCTCAATAGGAAATGTACTCATTACCTTATTCATGTAACTGTAACCCCTCTGTATAGTATCTTTACAATAAAAATATATTTAAAAATAAGTTTATAGGATGCTAATAATACAAAACTTGTTAAAATAAAATAAAATCATGAAACTCTACTAATAATTTTATTTCAGAAAATCTACTCTTATTTATTTATGACCATTTGTCATATTATATCCCAAAACTTTTATATGATTTACCCTATAGGCTATTATCAACTGAGTAATTGGTGTATAAGGGTATCTAGTCTTAGAAAGGCTATAATAATTGTTATTGTAACAACTTGTTTAATTCATGACCTTCAAGTCTTCAAGGTATCTGTGAAAGACTCCAGGCATTTGGCCTTTTCTCAAATATATCAGTGTGCATGTGTGCTTACCTAATTTACTAAATTTTGAGAAGAAACTATGCCTTCTCATTCCTCTACATTCCCCCAAAATGTCAGAAATCAATGACACACTTGACTTGATCAATGAGCTGCAATGAAAAGATTAGAATTGGGAATCAAAGCTTTTATTGCCAGAAAGAAAGATTTACTTTATCTCTCTGAATTTACCATCCTTTGGCTATGTTTTTTTTCAAAACTTACAGGATCTAAAATAATATTTAGTATACTTTTATTTTAATTTTTGGCCCAATAAACTTCATAGCCATTGAAGACATTGCTATACATTATGAACTTTAGCTTTGAAATTCCAGGAGCTATTCATTTGTCAGAGCCATTAAATCCAAAATTTTATGGGAAACAAATTTTAGAGGAAAAACAAATATTTTAGAAAGCTAAAATTGATCATAAAATACAACAATCTAAATAAAATATGGATTGAAAATAATTACCACCTACTTTTATATGTGTTTTGACAAGAGAATCAGGAATAATAATAATTCAGAGCTTATTTCAACAATAAATTATAAAGTTATTATATACACTATATTTTATATAATTATATAATCTAAATTAATTATAATCATCATTCAGAAACTATAATTTGCAATCACTTTTATCAGTATTTTAAATGTTTGAATGTTTTCCAATGGATTGCTTTCTTTGTACTCTTTATTTTTCCATATTCCTGACTCTGTAGCTATCAGAACTAATTCTCAATAGCAAATATTCACTGGTCATAGAATTTCATAAATATGTTCCTCATTTCAGTGAAGATTTTAATTCTATATTCTATATACTGTATCCTTTTTTTTAAAATTTTATTTAATTTTATTTGAGAACATACTGTACAGAGGGGCTACAATTACATTGGCAGGATAATGCATACATTTCTTACCAAGCATTGCAGCCTCCTCCTTTGTTTACCCTTCACCTCCTTTCCCTGCCTCCCCCCTCCCCCCACCCAATTATACCCCTCCCCCAACCCAATTATACCCCCCTACCCCCCAACACACAGACATTGTAAAGCTGGTTTTGACATGACATTTTGTACTTCTCATTGTTGCAACAGGTCTACCTGAATCCTTAAACGACTTGGTTGTCCCCATCTCCTCCACATGTTATACTGACATCAAATATAGTGAAAGCGGGGGTTACACTGTGGGGGAGGGACATACAAAGCAACAAAGAAATAATCTTATAAATGCATTAGAAACACATGCATGAAAGAAACGAAAACATTAAAATACATATTTAAGGGTTCATTTTCCTAACATCACATTATCTGACCTTTTCCGCTTGACTCATACCTATACTAGATATTGCAAATAAGGGAAACCATGGGACCTATGCTTCTTTGGGCCTGGCTTACTTCACTTAATATAATTTTTTCCAAACCTTTCCATTTCCTAACAAATGGGGAAATGTCATTTTTTCTGATGGAGGCATAGAATTCCATTGTGTATATATACCACATTTTCTTGATCCATTCATCTACTGAGGGGCATCTGGGTTGGTTCCATATCTTAGCTATGGTAAATAATGCTGCAATAAACATAGTTGTGCTGGTAGCTTTAGTGTGGTCTTGTTTGTAAACATTTGGGTAAATGCCCAAAAGTGGGATTGCTGGATTATAGGGGAGATCTATGTGAAGTCTTTTGAGGAACCTCCATACTGCTTTCCAAAGTGGTTGAACAAGTTTACATTCCCACCAACAATGAAGTAAGGTTCCTTTCTGTCCACATCCCCTCCAGCATCTGTTGTTGTTAGAGTTCTTGATTTTTGCTGTTCTAACTGGAGTGAGGTGATATCTCAATGTTGTTTTGATTTGCATTTCTTTTATGGCTAGGGATGTTGAACATTTCTTCATGTGTCTATTGGCCATCCTTCTTTCTTCTTCAGAGAAGCTTCTCTTTAAGTCTTTCGCCCACTTATTTATTGGGCAGTTGTTTCTTTGAGGATTTGTTGTTGGGTGGTTTAATTTTTTGAGTTCCAAGTATATTTTAGATATGAGACCCTTGTACGTTTTATGGTTAGTAAAGATCTTCTCCCAATCGGTGGGCTTTCTATTGATCTTGCTAGCTATGTCATTTGCCCTGCAGAAGCTCTGCAATCTTATGCAATCCCATTTGTCCAACCTTTCTTTGATTTGTTGTGCTTCCCGGTCTCTATTCAGAAAATTTCGACCTGAGCCAAGGAGACCTAGGGTTTCTCCTATTCCATCCTGTAATGTTTTCAGAGTGTCTGCTTTGAGTTCAAGGTCTTTGATCCATTTGGAGTTGATTCTGGTGCAGGGTGATATATAAGGATCTAGCTTTAGTTTTCTACATGTAGTTAAACAATTTTGCCAGCACCATTTACTGAAGAGGCTGTCTTTCTTCCATTCTATTGTTTTAGCTTCCTTATCGAAGATTAGATGGCTATAGGTCTGTAGGTTCATTTCTGGGTTTTCAATTCTATTCCATTGGTCCTGAGGTCTGTTCTTATGCCAATACCAAACTGTATCCTAAACAGACTTTGTTCTTCAATAAAGAAAACGCTCTTTATTCCCTGAGGGCTATTTCATTTCAATTCTGCTTAATGGCATTTCTTATCATTCTATTCTTTAGGATGATAATGCTGGAAGTAAAAATGCACTCAATGAAATGCTTTGAGGACAGGTTACCAATATTTCTAATTAAAGATACCATTGGCCATAAGCAAATTAGACTAAACAACATTTAAAAAAATTTTAATTGTGAAAATACTGTACAGAGGGGTTACAATTACATGGGCGAGATAATGAGTACATTTCTCATCGAACATTGTAGACTCCTCCTTTGTTTCCCCTTCCCATCCTCCCCTCACCCCTCCAATCCTCCCCGTCCCCCCCAACAAAGTTGTAAAGTTTGTTTTAGACATAACGACTTGTACATCTCCTTGTTGCAATGGGTCCACCTGTATCCCTATTTACACGATTTGTTTTTTTCCTTCCTCTCCACAAATTATACCGACATCAAATACAGTGAAAGCAGGGATTATACTGTGGGGGAAGGACATACAAAGCAACAAAGAAATAATCATATAAATGTGTTAGAAACAATCACATGAAAGAAAAAAGGACATTTGAATACATATCTTAGGGTTCATTTCCCTAACATCACTTTATCTGACCTTTTCTGCTTGATTCAGACATACACTAGATATTGCAAATAAGGGAAACCATGGGACCTATGTTTCTTTGGGCCTGGCTTACTTCACTTAATTTAATTTTTTCCAAGCCTTTCCATTCCCTAACAAATGGGGCACTGTCCTTCTTTCTGATGGAGGCTTAGAATTCCATTGTGTATATATACCACATTTTCTTGATCCATTCATCTACTGAGGGGTATCTGGGTTGGTTCCATATCTTAGCTATAGTAAGTAATGGTGCAATAAACATAGTTGTACTGGTAGCTTTAGTGTGGTCTTGTTTGTATAAACAACATTTTCAACATGGTACAAAAACTGTAAAATTATAAATTACTGGAATTAAAGATGGTACATATATGAAATTTTACCAGGCTTCATAAAATACTTTAATATTGAGGTCAAAGTAATGTTGGGCTAGATTTGCTTCCTTTGAATTTTATTTAAATATTCTGCTATTTCTGATGAAAGCCAGCCTTGGCAAAATTTATTCCTTAGATTCAAGAAGAATTCATGACACTCTACTTTCATTGATACTGTATTTGGGTTTGTGTATGTGTGTTTTACTTGTCTTGTTTTCTTTATCACTCTAGCTCTGTAAGTTAAGTGTTGAGTTGGCATTTTAAATTAATATTAATATAATTAATATAATATTATAATTAATACAAACAAATTAAAACTTTTACTAAAATAACTTAAGTGAACTTTTTCTTTGGTCCTGAACTAAGAATTGGTCAGTACTAGAGCTAGGTTGAAAGAAAACTTTACTGAATGAATGAATGGTACTCTGTGTACAGAGCCTGTCTTTGTATATAAGTCTTAGAATAAATGGGGAAAGAGCTTGTCAGGAAAAGTCAACCTTTAGAAAATGGGGTGGGAAAAGGGAAACCTTGGCTGGAGGTCAGGTTCAAGGGCAACCTTTAAAAATTATTTTTATTTCCTTTAAGTAGTTGTACAAAAGAGTTGCCATTCAACAGAGTGGTTAATGAATACAGTGCCTACAAACCTCACCCACCTCACCCTTTCCCTCACTTTTCTTATTTTTTGCTATTTATTTTTTGTCACTTAACAAATTAATATATATGTATATAATGCATCTTAATCTGTGTCATCATCCCTTCAACAACTTCACTCCCCTTTGACTCACTCCTTCTTTTATTTTTCTAAATCCTCTAGCATATACAATTCGTTCTTGCCTGCATTCTACTCATTTCCCCTGTTCATTCTATAGATTCTCCTAAAGGGCCGAATGGACCAAGAAAATGTGTCATATATACACAGCAGACTTTTATTCATACATCAGAAAGAATGGAAAGACTAGGAAAAAATATATTAAATGAAGTAAGCCAGACCTAGAGAAGCAGAGGATGCATAGCTACCCTCATTAGTGGGAACTAGAATGTGCCTATGAATCTAGAAGTAAGCAGACTGGGTAGCACCCAAGTGGGTATAAATGAATTAACTGAAGTATAAAAGAATATATGGAGAAAGCAAATAGTATAATTTTTTAGAAAGACTAAGTCAAAGTCTAACTAAATAACAACGAGGAAATAGGACAAGCAAGGGGGTAAGCAACAGGAGAAAGGAAGATGAGTAGTCTTTAAAAATGACAACAACACATTTTTGTCAAGGTGATCTACAGAGGAGTTACAGTTACATAAGTAAGGTAGTGAGTACATTTCTTGTAGAACTTGTTACACCTCTCTCATTTTTCTCCCACTTTCCCTCTCCCTACCCCCCCCCAAGTTTTACAGATTATTTCCAACATATTGTCTTGTGAATATTGCTGTTCTGTGACACCAATCAATGACACCATGAAAGGGAAAATTACTTTTTATTTTTTTACAAAATACCAGGAAAAATATATCTGTTTGAACTGAATGTGAAGAGATTTTAATTGAATTTTATATCCAAATAAAATGGTTGTTATTCTTCACCAGTCGAACTATAGTTCACACAAGTAAGAAGATCAGAAATGGGTTTCCATGTTTAAGCCATTCCAAATTATCAGGAAATAAAGAGTTTAACTTGTATCAGAGTTATTTATGCCATTTTTAGGATGTGAGGAAAACCACAAAATTGACATCCAGTGATTTTACAAATTTATTTTACAAATTTTACACATTATGATGTTTTGTTAAATGTGCATATTGTATTTGAGTAATAAACATAGTCTACATTTCACATAATTCTCATTTCTTTATGGTAAACCATTCAAAAATGTTCTCTTGTAACTGTTTTAAAATATATACTGTATTATTATTGATTATGGAACCTATCTGACCACATCTTTTACTTAATGTCCACTACTAATATTATTATTACTATTATTTTCCACTCAAGGTTGATGCTCTACCACTTGAGCCACACCTCAAGTCCATGTATTTGCTGATGAACTTTTCTGCCCAGGATGCCTTTATATCTCAATCCTCCACATTTCATTGTCCTGAGTAGCTAGCATTATAGGCATGAGCCACTAGCACCTGGCTCAGCACTGCTCAACAAGTTTTGGTGAGGTCTCATTAGCTTATTTAAAATAAAGTTTGAGAAATACTTTTAATAATTGTGTGGCTCAAATTGAACATACAACCAGCCATGTCAAAAATATTTTACATAGAATAAACTAAAGTTATGAACATACTGCCTTATAGTTATTGTAATCAATCTTTGAGAAATATACATATATACAAAAATAATACATATATACATGCACACATGTGTATTAATTTTATTGTAAAGGTGATTTACAATGGGGTTACAGTTACATGACTCAGTTAATGAGTATATTTAATTTGGAACAGTGTCACCTCCTCCCTCATTCTCTCCCAGTTTTTCCTCTCCCAACTTTCCCCCCCCCAAATTGTATAGTAAATTTCCAACATAGTGTTTAGTGGGTTCCACTGCTGAAGTGGTTTACCCCTTGTCCCACTGTTTCTGTGCTTCCCCATCACTTCCCAAATCAGATAAACTTATATACAAGACAAGGGGTACAGAAATCTAAAACAGAGAGAGAAGGGAATAAAATAATGAAAACAGGAGAGAAGAAAAGGGGGAAAAAGGAGCCACAAACAGTATGATAAAAAGAAATTCTCTTAAGCCAGGAGCTGGTGGCTCACACCTGAAATCCTAGCTACTCAGCAGGCTGAGATCTGAGGATTAAGGTTCAAAGACAGCTCAGGCATGAAGTCTGTGAGGCTCTTACCTCCAATAAACCACTCAGAAAATTGGAAGTGACGCTGTGGCTCAAGTGGTAGAGCACTTGCCTTGAGCTGAACATCTCAGGCCCCACGACTGACAAAAAAAATCTCAGTTACATTTCTTGGAGTTCATTTGGATAAGGATCATTTTCTATGGCCATATACACGTAGTTATTGAGCCCTTGCAATCCTCTCCAAAGAATATCCTCCTTTGTTCTCATTGTGTGAATGTTTAGACTGATGTTTAATTAATCATGTCCAGGTGTAATTACTTATCTTTAGAAATAGGAATGGCTAATAGATGCATAAAGAAATGTTTGTCATATCTGGCCATAGAGTAAATGCAAATCAAATCAGCATTATGATTCCACCTCATCTCAGTTAAAATGACCATTATCAAGAAAAATAATAATACCAGATGTTGGTAGGGATACTGCCCTAAGAAATGCTACTGCACTGTTCGTAGAGTTGGTAGAGTTCAGCTACTCTGGAAAGTGTGGAGGTTCCTCAAACGACTAAACAGAGTTCCCCTATGACCCTTCAAACCCACTTTCTGGGCATTTACCCAATTGACCAAAAACCAGAGGCTATACGAAAACCAACTAGCATGACCATGTTCATTGCAGTATTATTTATCATAGCCAACATATGGAAACAAACCCAGATTCCCCTCAGTGGATGAATGGATCAAGAAAGTGTGGTATATATATACAATGGAATTCTATGCTTCTATCAGAAAGAATGACATTTCCCCATTTATAAGGAAATGGAACGACTTAGAAAAAAATTAAACTAAGCAAAGTAAGCCAAACCCAAAAAAATAGGCTGCATGGTTTCCCTCATTTGTAATAACTAGAACATGTCTATAAATCTACAAGTGAACTCAATGGATAGTAAAAAAAACAATATATATTATATATGACTAAAGAAAGTATATATAATAAGGTGATGTTAGGGAAATAAACATAAGATATGTATTCAAATGTTTTTTTTTTTCTTTCAGGTACAGGTGGACCCATTGCAACAATGAGATGTACAAGTCGTTATTTCAAAAACGAACTTTACAACTTTGGTGCCGGGGGTGGGGGAGGTGGGGGGAGTGGGGAGGTGGGCCCGTGGGGAGGATTGGGTGGAAGGGGCAGGAGAGGATGGGAAGGGATGGGAAGGGGAAACAAAGGAGGAGGCTAAAATGCTTGATAAGAAATGTACTCATTATCTTGCCCATGTAATTGCAACCCCTCTGTACAGTATTTTCACAATAAATTTTTTGAATAATAAATAAAAAAAGAAAGTATATATAATAAAATTTAGCTATTTTAAAAGTAAGCAAAACTTGAATTTATCATATGAAAAAAATGTGTAATTGCTAACATACAAGATATAGGACATTTGTTTTAAAAAGTTAATTAGGCCGGGCACGGGTGGCTCACACCTGTAATCCTAGCTACTCAGGAGGCTGAGATCTGAGGATCAAGGTTTAATGCCCGGGCAGGAAAGTCCATGAGACTCTTGTCTCCAATAAACCGCTAGAAAACCAGAAGTAGTGCTGTGGCTCAAGTAGTAGAACACTCGCCTTGAGATGAAGAGCACAGGGACAGCGCCCAGGCCCAGAGTTCAAGCCCACAACCGACAAAACAAACAAACAAACAAACAAAAATTTTTAGAAGTACTCTCTTTTCAACCTTGTATCATCTAATCAACCTTCATATCTATGTATTTGTGGTCTTTACTGTTATTATTGCTACACAGAAATGAATCATATGGTAACAACTTCTTTGATATAACATCATTTGCTTGGCAAGTTTTTTTGTTTTTAAAGATCATATCATTAAGTGCATCATCCTTTTCCTGATTGTGTCTGAGTATATTTTGCTTTATGTAGTTAATTAAGCTATACTGCTGTTTGCTTACTGACATAGAGAATATATCAAATTGGGGGGCTATTAGGAATAAAATAAGTGTGAATTTCATGTATAGCCCTTTCCTATACATCTAAATTGTCATTTATATTAGTGAATAGTTCAATGTGTAACCATTGGATCAGGTAGCAGGTCAATGTTTAATTTGACAAGAAAATGGCATTCTGTGTTTTCAAAAGTGTGTTCCTCCTTGCTTTCCATCCTCTAAGCACTTATATTCAATCTTCATTTTTAACATTCTAGGTGTAATTGCAAACAAAAGTAGTTTTATAATTTATATGTGTTGATGGAATTATTTTACCTGTCAATGTTGGGACTCAGCCACTGTAAGGACAGCTTAGTGTGCATCTAGACTCTGGAGTCCTTGGGGCCGTCTTATGCAACTTTTTGAACAAACTCATTCTGTCTCGACTCAAATACAAGAAGTCTTATTTCCTCAAATCAAAAATTTTCTTTTTAGCTTAGTATAGGTATCATGTTGTTTTGTCTTCTTGAAACTATTTCTAGGCTGAAAATGTGGTCATCATAGGTCTCATCTCTTTGTGTCCTACTTAAGGTATAAAATGCTATCTATAAACCATTACTTTTCAATTTTCAAGCTGCTCACAGCAGAAGGACTGTCTTGTACCAGCTACTTCATCATGGATCACACACATTTATATTATTTGACCATTGGTCATATCCTTAGCAAGCTCTCCATGGGATTTATTGACTACCTGTTTCCCAGGGGTCAGCAGATTTCTACTATCAGACCACAGAATCTTGGGAGAGTAGTGGTCATGTTAGATGCAAAGTAAATGGCATAAATCTGCGACCTAGAGTGAGCATTCTGTGGGGAAATTTCTACATTTTTTACTTTATAGTATGTGACTTTGATCCCTTTCCATGTATTGTTCACTTTTCTGTATCTAAACAGTCTACTTTTTACACCTCGTTACAGGCATATTATGAAAAATAAAGGAATGAACATTTTACATGGAAAGAGTTTATAACAGTATCTGTACAGAGAGTTAACATTTAAATTCTCATTCATGTTTCCATGCTCTTCCTTCTAATCTACCTTTTAAAATGGGCTTTGTGTTTATGCATTTTCCTGTGGCCTCTGGTGATAATTCTCCAAACTTTTGTTTATCTCCCTGTTTTTGTCAATCTTCCTTATCATTTGACTGGCTAAGTTTGATTATCAAAGTTATGATTTAGAATATTCATATTTATCATCTTGTTGATTAATATTCACAAAATCATAAGAATTAAATATTTATATTCATATTTATCATCTTGTTGATTAATATTTACAAAATCATAAGAATTAAATATTGTAGAATGCTGCACTTTGGTAGCAGAGTTGTTGGGGAGTCACATACGCTTAGCTAGTGGAATTATTTAACCTACTTTCATCCATGTTGTTTTATCTCCACCTCTTTCCTATCTGACGCACAAAATGGCTCTGTATGTTTATTGAAACATTATAACCTTGTGTTTCTGATAAGCATTTTTCTCTCTTTTAATACTGGAGGAAATATAGCAGCAGAAGGTTTTTTTTCCAGCTTGACATTTTTCAACATCAGAGTTCAATAAAATATAAAGTCACTTTATTTCTTTATCATTTTGGTCTCTTTTTCCCCATTTTGTCTCTAATGATACCACATGAAGAATAATGTCAAAATTCTTGATAGAACTCCTACGTATGTTATCTACAGCATTCTTTCATATCCCATGATATTTAGATGGCATTTAAAATTGTTGTTCACTGAAACAGTGCTACACTATGTTTTAGAAACCACTTTCTTCTTAGCACATATGCAGAATTAACACATGTAACAATGTAACAGGGATTTTTTATAAAGCTTTACATATGGTAAGAAACTTCTGAAAACACACTATGGTTGTAGAGACCTCAGTTAACTACAGGTCTTTTCCTGGAACATGTAGCATTTTACAAAGTTAGGAATTCTATGTCAGAATTTCGATGATGAAATCTGATAAAAATTTAACACTAAAAGATACCCAGTATCTTTTTTCCTATTCATACAGATGCTGGTTATTTAATAAAAATACTCCTTTTCTGTATGTAATTACTCATGAAAATATATTTCAATTGTAACATTGAAATGAATCAAAGGATTTTATATTTAACAACCCAAAATTATATTTCATTGTATCATATAAGTACTTGGCTGACATCTTATACTTTATGTCAGATAAATAAAATGTAAGTTAATATCTATTTTTACAAACATAATTAGAAGGGTAAAATTCTTTATATTCTCAAAAATATTTTAGATATGATGTTCTTTTTATATCTTAGGACTTAAAACATTATTGTTCATAATTATATTCTATACAGAATGATTCTTTTATCCTTAGTCAATAATTCAAACTAACTGGAAAAGCAAATATTGGATATTTTTTCACCCCAAATAAATTTAGTAACAAATAGACATTACTTTTTCTTTTCTAGAACTATTTCTGCATTTGAACATTTCTCAATGATGTAAATTTTTATATTTGCTTTGAGTCTCAAAAGTCTGTATTTATTTGAGGTATAACAATTTCAAAAATAATGTAATTCACCCATTTCTATTAACTCAATGTTTAAGGATGATTCCGAATACATAGTCTAAATTCCTAGTACATTTATTTACTGATTATTATCATGCAGTATAGGACTCAATAAGAATTCATAGAGGTGTAACTGGTCTGGCACAGATAGCTGATATTTCTTCTTTTTGTCTTAGATGGACACCAATTTGTAAGATTAAGTGTGAAGAGGACTCAAAGAATACCAGAGAATGCCTTTCTGCTAGGCTCCTGTCTCATTTCTGGAGCAAGAAAGGACTGCAGGCTTGTATGGAGAGAATCTGCCACAGGTAGTGCAGCAGAATCCTGACAGCTAGAATTCTGATGCCACCTGTCAGTGTGCTGAGATTACTGTCTTTTGAAGGATGGGCCTCATTGCCCTAGTTTTCCCATTAACCCACTTTCTACCACACTGCTCACTTGCCCTTCTCTTGGACTGACTGCTGTGTCTTGTCCTATCTTCCATACAAAATCTTAAACAGTTTCAGAGGAAGCTCTTAATTTAGGATATCAGTACCACGGGAGGCAAGTGCCTTAGAGAAGTGAAACACAGTTCTATCTCCCCACCTTCCAGGATAAAAGCATGCTGTTTGGATAAGCACTGAAAATGGTTCAAGGAAAAGAGTCCTAGCTAAAAATAGATATATAAATGAAGTCAGACATGAAGAAATCTTTTCAAATGGCTCATAAATCAGTATGCCACTCTTTTATATGTCCTTAAAAATTGAAAAGTTTGAAGGGTAAATTCATGCTGGTGGTCTGAAGCAAAAAAGAAATATTCATGTTTGCAAAATAAACATTTCTAGACAAGAAATTCTCTGAGTTTAAAAAATGTGATGTTATGGGGAAATGATGGAAAATTTTGAAGCCTGTGTTTATCCACCTTAGAATATATCATGTTTTGAAGAAATTTATTCAGAACAGACCAAATAGCTAATAAAGTAAAAATGACCAATATTAGTAAAAAAATCATCAATGCATGAGTAAAAGGCTTTTCTCTAGGCAAATATAACCATCATATTCAAGGTATAACTTGAGGAGAATGAGTGGGGTTCAGATAAATCTGGAAGACTGTGACTGGAATGACACTGATTAAGATGCACTTATACATAAACTAACATGTTAAATTAAAACCTCCTTGACAACTAATTATAGAAAATAAAAATAAAATACATTTAAAAATAAATGGCCTGGTCCAATAAAAAGTTTGCTAGATTTGAGGTCTGAAATCTGAACTAATAGACTAATATTTTTTAACTATCAACTTAGTAATGTAGTTTCCCACTGTAATTATAAATATGCATATTTATTATAAATAGTACATTTTAATACTTAAAAAACAATATATTTTCTTATTTATTCAAAAGATTATGAACAGAAGGGTTACAACTATATAAGCTAGGTGAGGAGTACATTTCTTTCTAGACACTGCTACCCCTCCCTCATTTTCTCCTGGTTGCCCTTCCCCACTCCATTTCACCCAAACTTGCAAAGTTTGTTTCCAACTTAGTGTCTAGTGAGTATCATTGTTGCATTAGTTTATCCTTTGTCCTGCTTGCTCTGTGATTCCTGTTTCCTTCCATGGATCAAATAAAGTTATATATAAGACAAAGTGTACAGCAAACAAAACCAAACAAAAAAAGACAAAAACACAAAAAAAAGAAAGAAAGAAAAATGAAATAAATGCAAACAGTACATTATAGAAACATGTTTCTCCAATTATTGGAGTTGATTATGATATACTTCATTATGTGTGGTTATATGCAATTAGCAATTGGGCTATTATGATCCTCTGCTACGAATGATATAAACATAATCCAGTTATTACAAATGAGGGGAACTGTGCAAGCTATGTTTCTTTGGCTCGGATTTGCTTCACTTAATATAATTTTTCGAGGTCTTTCCATTTCCTTATGAATGGGGCAATGTCATTCTTTCTGATGGAGGCATAGAATTCCATTGTGTATATATACCACATCTTCTTGATCCATTTGTCTACTGAGGAGCATCTGTATTGGTTCCATGTTTTACCTATGGTAAAAAAAATGCTGCAGTAAACATAGTTGTGCTGGTAGGTTTAGCATAGTCTTGCTTGTGGTCATTTGGGTTTTAAACGCTTAAGAGTTGGATTGCCGGCTCAGAGGGAGCTCTATGTTTAGTCTTTTGAGGAACCTCTGTACTGCTTTCCAGAATGGCTGAACCAGAGCCAGTTTACATTCCCACCAACAATGTAGTAGCATTCCCTTTTGGCCACATTCCCACTAGCAACTGTTATTACTAGATTTCTTGATAAGGTCATTCTAACTGGAGTAAAGTAGAATCTAAATGTTGTTTTGATGTGCATTTCTTTTATGGTCAGAGATGACAAACATTTCTTGATGTGTTTATTGGCCATTCTTATTTCCTCTTCAGAGAAGTCTCTCTTTAAGTCTTCAGCCCACTTGTTTAATGGGGTGGCTGTTTCTTTGAGGATTTGCTTTTGGGTGACTATTTTGAGCTCTAAGTAAATTTTAGATATGAGCCCCTTGTCTGTTGTATAGATAGTGAAGATCTTCTTCCAGTCTGTGGGCTTTCTATTTATCTTGCTAGCTATGTCTTTTGCCATGCAGAAGTTCTACAGTTTAATGCAATCCCATTTATCTAACCTTTCTTTGATTTGTTGTGTTTCTGGGTCTTTATTAAGAAAGTTTTGACTTGTGCCAAGGACTCTTCCTGTAATATTTTCAGTGTATCTGCTTTTACCTCAAGATCCTTGATTCATATGGAATGATTCTGGTGCAGGGTGATATATGAGGATCTAACTTCCACTTTCTATACATACATAACCAATTCTGCCAGCACCATTTGTTGAAGAGGCTGTCTTTCTTCTATTCTGTTTTTTTCTTTATCGGCTCCCTTATCAAAGATTAGGTGGCTACAGGCCTGTGGGTTCATTTCTGGATCTTCAGTTCTATTCCATTGGCCCTCAGGCTTCTTCTTGTACTAGTACCAAGTTGTTTTTATACTATGGATTTGAAATAGAATTTGAAGTTTGGTATTGATATTCCTCTAGCACTGTTCTTCCTGCTAAAGATTGTTATTGCTGTTCAGGGACTGTATCAGACCTAGTGTAAATATGTGTCTTTATTTTGGAGGGGAATACTAATGGCTGAAATTTCTCGGCTTGGAAGATGGATGTTTAAGTTTATAAGTAACTTTCACACAGTTTCTCATTGTGGCTAAGGCATTTTACAAGCCCATTCTCACATGACACATTACTCATCCTTTGCCAAACTTGACATTGGTGATCTTTTGAATTCTGACCTTTAGAATAAATGTATGGTGCTATCACATTGTGGTAATAGATTACATTTCACTAATGTTAATTATGTGGAGCATATTTGTCTGAAATTCTTAATCAGTCAAATGTTTGTGAAAGATGTCTATTGAAGTTTTAGACCATTCTTAGAAAACTGGCTCACTTATTTGACTGAGTTACAAAGTTCTTTCTCTATTTTCAATGCAAGTTATCTGACAGATTATTTATTGTGAAAACTACCTCCATTTTGTTGCTGGAATTTTGGTTTTTACATCAATTATTTTCAAAGAAGGGACACATTAATTTTGATGGTCTACGTTTTCTGATTTTTTTCTTTATACTTTATGCTTTTTACATTACAATCAAGAACTTTTAGCCTACCTAAACATGTATAGATTCTTCACATATGTTCTACTTAAGAAGTTTACCAGTTTGGGCTTTTATATGTAGGAATATAATCCTTATTCCAAGTTCAGCTTTACAAATCATTTAATCGCAACTAAATGTTGATCTTAACACTTTTCCCTTGATTTTTAATTCATGAAACTATTACAAAGAAACTCAGCAATGTAAACAAAGCATCATTTCTTACTGCATGGAGTTGGGGTAACTTTAGTTCAAGACATTTTCTGCTATCCAACATCTTAGTTCTCATTAACAGAAGGGAAAAAGATGAGGAAGAACATGATGCAATATAATACAGGTAAGGCCAGCTTTGTTCTTAATCAACATAAAACCTGAACACAAAAATGGTCCCAAAGATGAATAATTTTGAATTCTTTGTATAATAATTATAAAATTTTAACTAAAGAGTTGGATGACTACATTTATTTTAATTGATACATTAAATCACAAAATTGTACATGGTAATGTAACATTTTAATACATGCATGCACTGTGTAATATTTAGACAAATTAAATATGTCTATCTTTAAATACTTAATTACTTCTATATGGCAAACACTTTCAAAAATCCTTCCTTCTAGCATTTTTCATTGAAATAAACAATCCATTATTGTTTATAGACATCCTGATGTACAACAGCACACCTGAATTTCTTCTCCTCTGTATCTATAACTAGGGACCCATCGACCAACTTCTCACACTTCCTTCTTCTCTACTTTCCCCATATCTCCCCTATAAACTACCATTCTTCCCTTGCCTTCTACACAAGGGATTTTTTGTAAATCCTTCATATAAAGTGAGATTATATTGTATTTGATTTTCTGCACCTGCCTTATTTCAGTTAACATAATGTCCTCGAGTTCTATCCAGGTGGCCAAAAATGTTAGAATTTCTTGCTTATTTATGACTGAAAGATATTCAAGTCCATATGTGTTCACCTTTTCTTTATCTCTTTGTAAGTTGATAAACAATTATGTAATTTCCAGGTATGGGCTATTTTGAATAATATTGTTATGACTACGACAGTCCATTTGCAAAGAAAATGCAGATGTCTCTGCAATATACTTGTTTCATTTCCGTTGGATATATATCCCCTAGTGGAATTTCTGGCTCATATGGATGAATGAATTTTAAAGACCCTCCATACTGTTTTCCATACAGCTGGATTACTTTAAAATTCATATCAACTTGTGTATGGGGTCCTTTTTCCTTCATATCCTTACCAAAGCTTGCTGTTTGGTCTTTTTTGACAATAGCTTTTCTTTGTTGGATACATAAAATCTCATTTGATTTTTAGTTGCATTTCCCTGATGATGAGTGCTGTTTATTATATATGACTACTATTTGTCCCTTTAGAGAAATGTCTATTCTGGCCTTTTTCCTACATTTTACTTGGTTCATTATTTTAATTCTCTGTTGGGTTGAGTTACACCCACATATTCCTATATACATATGCACATATATATTTACATATGTATGCCAATCTGTAAATAATTGTTTTACTCTTTTAACGGATTCATTTAACAGGTGTGAGGCACCAGTCCCTGGCTTATGGATTCTTTAGTTGACTATGTCTCTTAGTTGTTTTGAAGAGTGGTGACAGATACTATAAATATAAATACATGTACAAATATGTGTGCTCAATTGTAGGACAATAAATAAAACAGTTCCTTGCAAATATGCATTGTACATAAGAAATATGAAAAGATCTTATATACAAAAAGATTCATTATTTAAATAGACCCTCATTTGTTCATGTAGAAGTAGCAATGGGTAAACAAATGCTTCAATAGTACTCACTGGACACCATGTTGAAAATGAGCTATACAACATGTGGGTAGAATGGGAGGGAAAAACTGGGAGACAGCAAGGGAAAGGTTGGCATTATTGAAAAGGAAAGGTACCCTTTGCCTAATTTATTTCACTGTAGTTCCTCTGTTTTCAGCATTTTCAAATAAATTTTTAAAGAACCCTACTGTAATAGGGTCAATACTGTAAACTGTAAAGTATTAGACAATTCTATAGGAAGCTAATATAACCTCACATTTTATACCTAGCCCAGATACCAGCCATGTGTATGACAGAATAACATTTTTAAATATGTATTATCCCAATATTTTCACCTCCCAATTTCTCTCTCAGAAATTACTAAAGAATAGCTTCCTCTATAATGAAGGTAGAAACAATAAAGATAAATAAACCAGATCCAGGAAAACAAGCAAGAAGTGGGGGACAAATAGAATTACCAGATTTTTAAGCATATAAATTAGAAAACTGTAAAGTCAAAGAGAACAGATGGACAACAAATTCTAAAAATGAGGCTCTATCTCAAAGAGGACCAGAAGTGGCTCAGCCTGCAATCCTATCTCCTGAAGAGCCTGAGATCTGGAGGATCACAGTTCCCAGCCAGCTCAGGTAAAATGGTCTATGAGATTTCATCTCCAAAAATAAAATCTAGGCTGGAGGTACGGCTGAAATGGTAGAACATTGGTTAAGTTAGCAAGCTGAGCAAGCATGAAGCCCTGAGTTCAAACTGTGGCATATTATATAGATAGACAAATAGAATGATATAGACAGACAGACAGTCAAACAGATAGATAACAGGAAACTACATTCATGGCTCAGATGATAGAACAAGTGCTAACAAGTGTGTGGTCTTAAGTTCAAACCAGAATATCATAAAAAATGATGTATAACTAATTAATTGAAGTAGACTATATCACGTACCTATTTGGAATCTAATACTTACATAGTCATAAAATAAGCCTATTAAATAATATTTGATGTAAAACTTGCATAAAGTATTGAATAAATAAAATAAAAAGACAGAGAGAAAGGATTGGAATATCTTGACTGTTAATAAAGATTTGCAATTATGTCCATTCTTAGTACACTAATTCAACATTCAAAAATAACTATATAAGATATTTGAGTCAGGCACTGGTGGCTCATGTCTACAAACATAACTACTCAAGAGGCTGTGAGATTTGAGGGTCCCCATTCAAAACCAACCTAGGGAGATAAAAAGATAAATGAGAAAGTGAGGTCCTGGGTACAAGCCCCCAAACTGACACAAAAATAAAAGAAAAAAAAGTACCTGAAATCATAGCCTTATATTAAAGCATAGAATTAAATAATTTAAAGGGATTTCCTTTAAGCAATGAGCTCTGAATTTTCAAAGAGTTTGGACTATACTTTTTCCCACCTCCCTCTGCTGTTTCTTTTCCTTCTTTCATTCTTTCTTTTTCTGGTTCCTTCCTTCCTTCCTTCCTTCCCTTCCTTCCTTGCTTTCTTCTTTCCTTCCTTCGTTCATTTCTTCCTTCCATCCTTCAATTTCTTCCTTCCCTCCTTTTTTCCTTCTTTTTTCCTTCCTTTCTTATTCTAGGATTTACATTATTAATTCACTCCTTAATGAAGTACATCTATTGAACCAAGAACAAAAATTAAATAAAAGATAAATTCCTATACATTTAATGCTCTTTCTATATTTTGAATAATTTACTGTGTACTTTCCAAGGAAGGCATTGCTTTCTCATTTCATTGTAATTATGTGTAGATGAACAGAGATGGTTTTATTTAATTGCTCCATATATCTAGCTGATTGTTTTCCACTGCTAAGATAGTAAACTAGAAGCACAAGGTATGTGTACATGAATATTTCATGACTTGTTCAAATTTATTTACTAATTTTACTATTTTGCTATATTTATTAGGTAGATATTATACTGAAGGAGGAAATTAAATTTTAGTTATCAGTAAAATTGTATTTAATAATATAATATTTAACAGCTTAATTTAATAACATTTCCCCAACTTCACTTAATACAATGAAGTGGTTGTATTATTGCTATTTTCATTTAAAATAAAATAAATATCCATGACACGTATTTCTAACATGCAATTGCAAGAATCCCTAATTCAAGTTGGCAAAAAAAAATTCCAAGACAATTTGCTTTCTAGGAAGATAATTTAGTAAGCTGTTCGATTATTTAGTATTTTCAATGACAGTGCCATATTGGGAAGAATTGGATATTTAAAGGTACTGAGTTTAACCGATAGTACAGAGGCTTTACTTTGGAGCATGTGGTAACTCCTAGTGTCCATATAATACATTTAGTGAGCACTAGGGGAAGCAAATTAAATCATCATTCTCAGAGAAAGTTATGATAACTTTCTTCAATGACCAGTTGTCCCAAAGGCATAGTCTTATAACACTTCAAACTATTGTGCCATGCTTGGGAAGATAAAGATGTTTTATACTATGTTCAAACTAGATCTTCATAGCCCTTAAATTTGGGGAATGAAAAGTATGGCTGTCAGTCCCCTATCTTGTGTTACGGGGAACAATTACTTCCTTATGTTGAGTGGGAACACATAGGAAATCAAAGGATGAAACAAGAAAATAGAACTTACATCCCAGTTTTAGAACAAGTTAAAACACTGCTGAATTTCACTTCTTATCAGAGAATGGTATTCTGTTATTTCCTACATTAAAAGTAACATCTCAAGCTCTTCACCTCAGACCTATTTAGAGATGTCTTTAAGTCATGTTGGGGTGATGATTTATAAATAAAATAGCATAAAATGGAATGGCTTCTTAGCCCATTGATTTCATCAGATTTCCCAAGGCACTAATTATTTCTGTATAAATAAGAAATTAAAAATTACAAAATACATTAAAAATTAGATATTCTCAATCAAGGTAATAAAGGTGAAAGATTAAAATAATTGCTTGTCAAAACCGAAACAACCAACTCATGTATGCTCATTGATAGAAAAAAAAGAGAGTTCTTCTGAAAAGTGGGAAATCTTATAATAGAAAAAAATCAATAATCCATTTCTTCTGCTGCTTAGTTCTAAGAACTTTATGAAAACCAATTATTTTAAAATTTATTTCCCGGGATTTTTGTGGTTTATAACAACAATAGAATACATTTTGTTTCTTAGAGTTCTTAACTTGAAAATCTGCAAATTAAACCCACTGCTCCCCATATTCCAACCCACCCTTAGGAGCCCACATTATCTTTGCCAGGCTCTGCTTCATGTTGTTAGCCGATTCTGGTGACAATTGCTTCCTGTTGTTGCTAATCTCTGGTTGTTGTCACCATAGCCAATGCTTAAGGTCCCTAAAAAGCTAATTCCCTTCATCATAATCCCTTCTTATTACAACCCTAAAGCACATCTTCTTGAGAATCTTCACCATAAAGCTGTAGTTGATAGAACCAGAAAAAAAATTTTTGCATAAAGAGACAAAAAAATGTATAATCATTTATGTTACTTTACATCTGCCAGAATCTTAAATGAGTTCAAGTAATGTGAGCTATCTGGATGTGTACTACAAATTGTTAGCATGAAGGAGGGCTTATTTTTAAAGTACATAGGGCAATTAGCTTTAGAATTTACATTTACATTGAAAATAGTATATTCAACCAGGTGCTGATGTCTCAGGCCTGTAATTCTAATTACTCAGGAGGCTAAGGTCTGTGGACAAGGTTCAAAGCCAACTGAAGCAGACAACTCTGAGAGACTCTTTTCTCCAACTAATTAAAAATGAGAGAAATGAAGGTGTAACTCAAATAGTAGGGCACTAGCCTTGACTGACAAAAACCAATCCAAACTACAAGGTCCTGGGTTCAAGCACCAGTACCAATCAAAAGAAAAAAAAAAGACAGAGGGAAAGACATCTATGGGACAATATTTTTCTAATAAGAGGAATAACATTGTATGTATTTATGTCATCTAATGTATATCTGATATTTATCTTTAATAAAAAAGTAGAAAAACAAAATACTGTAAGAAGAATGTTGGCAGCAGTTTAAGAGGGACTTTTTGGTGTGAATTCTTGGTAATTTCCTACTTTTTCATGATAAATGTAACACACAAGATGAGTCAAGCCTAAATAATGCAGCAGTAGGGGCTGTCACTCTTTCTCCATTGATCTTTGTGACCTATTTCTTAGTATAGGTTACATTTCTCATTTTTCAAAGAGTAAGGTGAAAATGGATGCCATGTCAAAGGAATATGTCTATTAAAGTAAGCCAAATGGAATAAAAAAATAGCAAGTTAAGGATATAAAAATGTTTAAAGGGTGATTTTTCACTTTAAAAAAGAGATTACTCACTGAGAATAAAAGAGATGACTGCCCGGGAAAATGATATGGTTTGAAAATAATCTAAGCTAAAGGACTCCACTGTAGACATAGGGATCTGAACTGTGGATGTTATAATTCAACCCACATCTTCCATGTCCCAGGACCTAACCCTGATGCATGTTGCCTTTAGGAAGGAAGAATGACAATAGTGATAAAGATGATAGTATGAATACAGACACTTCCACTGCTCTTCCATTTGTCAGTGTATTACTTTGAAATTAAGGTCCACTCCCATGAATTTAATGGCTCCAAACTTATCCAGAGCTGATACAAATGATCAAAATGCCTCATGAAGAGCTTCCATCTGTCATGGGTCTTTATCATGCATTGCCACCTAAGTCCCTTTTTGTTTTGCAGCTTCCAATTCTTCCTCCTAACTAATGTCTGGATCCTCATTTGCTTTTCATCTTACATTCTGCTTCTCATTTGGGCTTTCCTAACACAAATTCTTCTACCCAAGGACTTCTCCATGGAGAGAATTTTCTCTCTTTGGTCCAGAATGCTGTACACACTCTTGACATTTCTCACAAAATTATTAGGCAACATTCTTATAATTTCTGCTATACCCAAAGACTTAAAGACATTGTTCTTTTCTTTTATTTTATTGCTCATTCCACTCACAGTCAGCTAAGTGCAGGGATGAGAAAGTACTTGGTAAATACAGTGAATAGGTTCTCTGCATTAGTTGAAGCTATGTCAAATTGAGCTGTCTCACCTTTCTGAACTACCTGCCACTGTCCAAAATATGGAATTCTCACTCTTGTCAACCTTTTTCTATTACCCTCAAAAGTCTCATTCTCAGTGGTGGCTCATCATATCTACTACTCCAACTACTCAAGGGGTCGAGTCCTAGAGAACAGTGCAACAAAGTCAGCTGGGACAGAAGAGTCCATAAGACCCATTTCTAATAAACCAGAATGTTGGAGTGGCTCGAATGGTAGGAGCCAAGAGGAAGCAAGCCAAGCCAAAGCTCCAGGACCTGAGTTCAAGCCTTCCTTGATCCATCTAGCACTCAAGTGTGCATGTGCATATGCACACACACACACACACACATCATTTTTTAAATCATATTTTTGTATGTTATTTTTATCATAGAAACAATTTTTTAGTCATCTGTCCAACCATTTGTCAAGCTTCTTTAAAATTTAATTTAATTTCAAAGTGATGCACAGAGGGGTTAGACATACATAAATAAGGTAGTAAGTACATTTCTTGCCAACATTGTTACCCCCTCCATTTTTTTTCTCCCAATTTCCTTCCCCAAAATGCCCCCATCAAGGTTTTATTCAACTTCCTCTACTCACATTTGACAATATTTCTAGTTATTTTTCTGATTTTTTTTTGGTCGGTCGTTGGGCCTGAACTCTGGGCTGGGTGCTGTCCTTCAGCTACAGTGCCACTTCTAGCTTTGTCTGCGTATGTGGTGCTGAGGAATTGAACCTAGGAGCTCATGCATGCAAGGCAAGCACTCTACCACTGAGCCACCTTTCCAGCCCTTCTAGTTTTTTTTCTATCATAATAAAACTCATTAGTTGTTTTGTATTTCATCTCTATTGAGGACAAAATAAGATTTACTATAACTAAAAGCATACTTCAGGGGAGTGGGGGTGGAAGGCAAAGTACTGGGTAATATTCACTGCTCACACTAAATCCTCATCTTCCAAAGTACATATAATGATATTATTATAGTTGTCACAATTTTACAGGTGAGGAAGTTCAGAATTTCTGTGTTTAATAAGATTTCTAACTTCATAATAAGTAGCATAGCTAGAGTCAAAGCTGAGGTTTCTGATACACAAGCTGGGGTGTACAAGTCTTCCTTGACACCTCCATTAGCCTATATGTACCTAAAGACAGTTACTATGATATTGTTTTCTCTCTTTTTTTTCCAGAGTGTCTAAAATATTGAACCAAAGTAGTTTGCTGGATGGCCGCTTAAATGGATATCACATTCTGCAATGTTTTTTTTCCCCTTCTAAGTCAACAATACTCAAAAATAATACACATGAAGGTAAAATATTTTAAGTTAAATAAAAATAAACATTTCCTCATTATTCACACCTGTTGTGAATGGGGTATTGTAGTCACACCTTTAATCCCAGCACTCAGAAGGTAAAGGAAGAAAGTTTCAAAGTGCCAAGCCACCTGGCCTGCATAGCAAGACCCTCTCTTAAAATAAATAAATAACCAGAAGGAGGTGGAGAGCAAAAATGATGGGGGATGAAAACAGCACAATAAAATTTATTAATCAGTTATAATATTAATTCAGTTATAAAAAAGGAAGGAGAAGAACAGGAATTAGATAAGAGTAACATATGGGGTGAATTTGATCAAATATATTATATGCATGTATATAAATGTC
This sequence comes from Dipodomys merriami, assembly GCF_024711535.1. Classification (NCBI taxonomy): domain Eukaryota; kingdom Metazoa; phylum Chordata; class Mammalia; order Rodentia; family Heteromyidae; genus Dipodomys; species Dipodomys merriami. The sequence continues at coordinate 329,716 of NW_027206584.1, forward strand.
TCAAAACTTCCATGTATAATTCATTTATGCTAATAAAATGACAGTTAATTGATTGCTACATTATTTATTTTGTCAGTTATGGGCTTGAATTCAGGCCTGGTTGCTAATCCTGAGCCTCTTTGTACTCAAGGCTAGCACTCTACCACTTGAGCCACAGCACCACTTCCAGGGACTTTTCTGCCTGGGAAGGTTTTGAACCATGATCATCAGATCTCAGCCTCTTGAGTAGCTAGGATTACAGGCATAAGCCACTAGTGGCTGGCTAATTGCTATATTTTATGATAGATTATGAAAATCATGTTTGGATAACCATCATTGCTGAATATAAATTGTGAGCATTTTAAAGGTGTCCTTAACATTTTAGTAGAGCAAGATCCTAAAAATAAATATGTTCTTTCCATGTTCTATTATTCATTAAATATGAATAATGGATCCAAGATTTCATTATCTACCTACTCTCAGTTGTAAATTTATAAACTGATCTTGTACAATGAATTTAATTTTGACCTGAGTTTTTGACAAACAACAATACATGGAAAGATACTTTCTGGTCTTGTTAAACAGTAATATTCTCTAAATAATTTATATCAAAGGTCCCAGTGTCAGTGATAATATATCTGACTTTAGTTGGAAAATTATCTTTGAAAATGTGTTGTTACACTATTAACAAGCTAACAGAAAT